>NW_027186296.1:1142485-1260481 GCF_028583685.1 Petaurus breviceps papuanus | reverse complement strand
AAGAAAGAAAGAAAGAAAGAAAGAAAGAAAGAAAGAAAGAAAGAAAGAAAGAAAGAAAGAAAGAAAGAAAGAAAGAAAGAAAGAAAGAAAGAATGAATTGATCCTTGTCAACATAGGTGGAGGCATAACCACTGCATACAACAGCAGGGAATCTAAGGTAAGGACTGCTAGATTCAGTTTGGTGTCATTTGTGGTATATAATGCATATTGCTGAAAGATTAAGCCAAAAGTAACAAATTATCAGCTAGCCATGTGGCTCATCTGAGAACCAGACCTGGAATTAGGAAGGCCTGGATTCAAATTCAGCCTCAGACTCTAACTAGCTGTGTGACCCTGGGCAAGACACTTAACTCTGCCTCATCTGTGAAACAAGTTGGAGAAGGAAATGGCAAATCACTCCAGTGTCTCAGCCAAGACAACTCCAGATGGGACTGAACAAAAACACCAACAAAGGTTCTGTGAAAGAAAACTTGACCTGAAAATGTGGATCTCATGTGGTTATGCAAAGTGAGATTGCCCAATATGAGAAATGTTAGGTGTGGTGTTTTCTAGCCATTTTGTCTATAGTTTAGTGAACAAAATGAAATACGAAGAAATAAGTGTCTGGTTGCAGAGGGGTAAAAATCACACTCCACTGGAGATAGAACATTTATCTAAATAGAGTCACCAGTCCTAAAACCCTTCAAATACTTTTCATGGAATGATAAATTGAGTAATCCACACTTAAAAATTTAAAAAAAAATCACACCTTCTCTACTTTTTAAAGTTTGGCATCTCCTATTTTAGGACTAGTTTTTCCCATCCTAAAATCTTACATTTTTTTTCCCACAGTTCTTTATTTCAGAAGTGCTAAGATAAAAATTGAGTGAGCCAATGGGCAATTAGAAAAAGTTGGGACAATTTTTTTTTCTTTTCCTTTTTTAAGAAAGAATAGGAAGTTAATAATGAGTTTCATGCTTTATTTTGGAGTGGTTTTTAAAATTTTTATTTCTCTTGTTTTCATCTTTATTGATACTCAACCATATCATATCATTTTATCTGCTGAGTTTTTTTTTTAAGCAAAATTGTCATTTTATTTCTTTTAGGAAATTAGAAAAGAACAGAATTCTCCTTAGCCCCGTGAATGATAGCACCAACTCTTTTAAATACCCAGTCTTTCCTCCTCCCTCCCCTTAGAGAAGCAAAGTGAGAAGCAAAAAGAAAATAAATCTGTCCCATTATTAAATTTGTGCTCTTCACACACATAGTGGTCACTACTGTACTGTGGGTCAGGTTGTCACTTCGGCAGCTTGTAAAGCTCTTTATCATAGTGAGCAAGAAAAATCAATGTCGAATTACCTCAGGAATATTATTGATGACCTGAATGTCATTTTCTGTTTTTATTACTTTTCATTGTATTTAGCTTGTAATTTAAGCCCCTTTCTAATTAATTTGGTTTGGCTCTGTTGGAAGTAGAAAAAGCTACCCATCTAATAGGTGACACATGTCACAGAGAAACCTTACAACATCCCCATTTCCCCAAGATCAATCAACCATGAAATAACTCACTGAACTTTCTGTTTTTCTAGCAAATTCTTAAGAAATACAATAAAATTGAATTTGTCTAGTCCAAAGAAGAAGGGAGGCCCACAAATGAGCAGAAATGCCCTAGAAGCCCAGCTTTATCTGGCTATAATCTTTCTCTTAGCTGTTAAAATATCCTGAAGCACTCGATCACATTGCATTTTAATTTCAAAGCCATGTGTTGTATTAGCAGAATGCACATGGTACTGATTTGAACTGAAAGTCTCCGTCTGTTCACCAGAACGTCAGGCTAGCATGAACAGGGTCTCAAGCAGGTCAAAGGCCTGGAGTCGACATCTTTGTTAAATCTTACTCTTGTGAAAACTAGAAGCCTAGGTCAGGGCAACCAGCTGATTGTGCCTCTTACAGCCACTGATTAGATTAGGCCTACATTTATCAACTACACATAGACTAATACTCAACCGTTTAATTCAAGAGTTTTGATGCTTCTTTATTTCCAAAAGGGAAGGTGGATATGTTGTTGTTGGGATTCTTTTTCTTGTTCTAGTATCGGTCTAGTATCAATGAGGTGTGACATCCAGCTTTTTCCAATTTTGTCTACTAGGTTTACGCAGCTCTAGTATGTAAAATACACTCCTGCACACTCTATATCTGTTTTTCTTTACCAACATTACAGCTCATTATAATGTTTTGACATTTATAGAAAACATTTCATTTTTGTGTGTGTGATTTTCATTTTTACAGAGCAATTTTATTACTCCTTTGGCTTTGCTTTTTCTGTCAAGTTTGAACATATCATATACATAGCTATATGAATATATGTGTATATATATACATATATTTATTTATATTTCCCTTTTTATCCCTAAATAAGTCAATATAACTGTTAGATAGAATTTCACTTGGAAGGAATAGCTAAAGTTCCTTTGGAAATTCAACTTCTATTTGCCTCCAGCACATTGCATGACTGAAGAGACAGTATGGGGCTGTCTGAGTTTGGCATGAGAGGACCTAGATTCAAAACCCAACTCTACTACTTATGGCCCATATGACCCTAACCAAATAACCTAATCTCTCAGAGCCTAAGTTTCTCATCTATAAAAGGGAAGGGGTTGGACCAGATGACCTCCAAGGTTCCTTGCAGCCCTAAATCTATGTTCCTAATTATCTCTCTTCTAAAGAGAGATGCAGTTCTTTTTCTAAAAAATCATCTTAACACTTACACAAACCAGGTGAGTCGATGCTATATCAAAGTCAGGCAGGTCTCTGCAGTCACATATGCATGCATATTAAGAATCAGTTGTGGCCAAACTTTCTGTTATGTCGTACAGAAATTGTAGAACTGAAGATAAAATTTTCCTGTTCATGTTAAAAAGGATTACTTTTCTATAAACAAAATGTTCTTGAAGGAAGCTGGGTACTCCTTTTCCAATAAGGCTACAATTGCCTTTCTCAGAGTATGACTTCAGAAGAATGGGAAAACAGGAAGAAGTTTTTTGTGTATTGCATTTATTTCTCTGAGTAAAAGAAAGATAAAACAGTCACCCTGACAATTTTAATTTTATCTTGGGAGGTCAGCAATCACACTGGAAAAGTGATCTCTCTCTCCCCTCCCCCCTCCTCTTCCCTTTCAAATTAAACCTGAGACTTTAGGGCATTCTGAACTCTTTCACCAGCCTGAGATCATGTTCATGATTCATATTCAGTGGGAAAAAAAATTCATTAACCAAATTCCCAACCATGTTTTCAGACTTAGAACCATGAAGCCTCTTATTCAGAACCCTCAATTTTTCATCTTGTATTCATTATTCCCATACAATCTTAAAGCACTTTTTGGATTTGGGAAATAGTCAAAATATATGTCAATGGATCGTCGCTTTACTTAGAGTCAATATAGGAATGAAATACAACATTTTCTGTTAAGGTACTCTGAGCATTGCCTCTATATTTGGCCAGTTGGTGCCCGGGAAATGTTATTGACTAAGTGTTCACTGTACCAAAATGTCTTCGTAATTGAGGCCAAAGCATATGAGAGATGGGGAGGAAGATTGCCTGAATTATCTTTATACTTGCCTCACTTCCCCATTTCCTTTTGCATGCTTAGCCATAGCCTAAATGGCCTGAAGAAATCACCATAACTAACATCTCTTTACTTGGAGTATCTTCACTCACTTTGGATGACTACATTAGCTATACTTTTCCTCATCAATTTCAAGTTCTTACCATCATCTCATTTTTCTTTGGTTTCTTTTACCTTAATTTTTCCAATCCAAAAAAAAGCATTTATTAAGTGCTACTGTGAGAGACAGAAAGGTAGTGTCAAGCTGAAATAGAAATATACCTGATGGCTGCATATTGACTTAGAAAACCACAATTTAGCATTTTCTATTTTGTATTTATTGTATTTTTGTTTTATTTCATTAAGCATTTCCCAATTACATTTTAATGTGGTTCTGGCCACACTCAAGAGTTGAGTTTGACACCTCTGGTTTAGTAGATAGAGCTGGATTTGAAACCAGACAGACTGGGGTTCAAGCTTTGGTTCTGACCTATAGCTGTTGTGTAACCCTAAGAAAATCTCTGACGTCTGAGTTCTCTAGGCAAGTCGGTATTGCAGAAAAGATGTCAACTTGCATTGGTACAGGTAATGTCATATCCTCCTGAAATCACAGGACCAATCCCCATCCCTATCCTAATTTTGTGTCTGGTGTGGGCATTTGAAGGATGAATGAACAATAACTACCCTCAAAGAGCTTTCATTCTCATCAGGGGAACACAACATGTAGTTTGGTAGTATCATAGATTTAGAGTGAATGGTACCTTAGAGTTGGTCCAGTCCAATCCCCTCTTCAGATAAGGAAACTAAGACACAGCAGGGTTTAGTGATTTGCCCAAGGTCACACAGCTAGTACATGGCAGAACTGAGATTTGAACCCAGGTTCCTCTGTCTCTAAATCCAACATCCTTGTACTACACCATACTTCCATTATATAAATGGTGATGAGCAGTGGCTCCCCATGAACCCTATCTCTCCTGCCTCCTTCTGACTGCTACAGGAAATTCTGAAACTATTGCTTAACACAGATTTCTAACATTAGAGAAAACTATCAGGACCTGGATTCTCTGCTTTTGGATGGCCCCAAAGATTCAAAGCAAGTCCTACCTTGGAGAACTAGGGAGCCCCTTGCAAAAGCATTCTTTGGATTTATAGGATATTTGGGTCATGGCACTGCCCTGAGGCTCCCTAGCAGTGGAGCCTTTTAAGGGCCCAGCTATGAACACCTAGAAACCTCATTCATAGCTAGATTTTTTTTTAGAGAAATCGGTATTTTTTTGTTTATTTGTTTTAGTCTTTGAATCCCCAGAGCCTAGCTGAGTGGGTGGCACCAGCTACTTGGTCCTTAATAAGAGCTAGCTGAATTGAATTGAGTTACAAAGCTCCACTATAGCTTCTCGGTCCTTTGCTTTTTTTTATTTTTATTTTTTGGCTTATATAATCCTGACCAAGTTTCTTGACAATAAATTTACTGCCTAAAAGAAAACCGTCTTATACTTTCCAAACCATTTACCTAAATACTCTTCACTTTCAGCTCGCATTTCCCCAGATTTGACTTTGGCCCCAAGCCAAATTCCCTGTGATCTATCAGGCAGGGTCCTATTTGTGCCCTTCCCTGCTCATCCATTTGATGAATTTTAAACAATATACAATAGAATACAATACAAATAAACACTTATTAAATGTTGGGGATAAAGGGAAAAGGAAACGTAGCCCCTGCCCTCAAGAACCTTACAAACTGATGGAGGAAAACAACACAGAAAAGGAAGCTAAAAAGCAGGGGGAGTAGAAGGGAGAAGGTATCTCTATTACAAGGGCACGGTAATGATGGAATTGTTGTTGCTAAGTCATGTCTGATGCTTTGTGACCCTATTTGAGGTTTTCTTAGAGTAACTGGAATGGTTTGCCATTTCCTTCTCCAGCTCTTTTAACATATGAGGAAACTGAGGCAAACAGGGTTAAATGACTTACTTGCTCAGGGTCACCCAGCTAGTAAGTATCTGAGGACAGATTTGAACTCGAATCTTACTGTCTACAGACCTGGCACACTCTCCATTGTACCACCGAGCTGCCAGATGGTACAATAGTAGAATCCAAACAATGCAGTTGATGTCAAATTAGTTTGTTGGGTTTCGAGACCCTCTTTCTTTCTTTTTTTTTTTTTTAGATTTTTCTTTTTGCTTTTTTGGAGGAGGGACAGTAGGGCAATTGGGGTTGAGTGACTTGCCCAAGGTCACATGGCTAGTTTTGTGTTAAGTGTCTGAGGCCAGATTTGAACTCAGGTCCTCCTGACTCCAGAGCCGGTACTCTATTCACTGCACCACTTAGCTACCCTAGACCCTCTTTCTATGGAAGTTTTGGAGGACCTTTTTTTTTTCTTCTGTGTCCTCTAGTAAAAAATGGCAGTGGTTTCTGAGGATTCTGATGAAGTGTGAGTACCAAAGCTTTATGATTACGAGTTTCCTGGTTGACGAGTTTTTCCCAGAGGGAACAGGAAAATTATGACAGTGGAATGAAATCCAAAGAGTGTAGCCAATGGGAAATAGAGAGAAGCTAGAAAAGCTAAGGGAAAGCCTACAGCTGAATTCTAGCAGTTCAAGAAAACTGAAATATTGACTTAGGTCATATTTTAGGACTAAAACTTTCTGAATCTCCACTAACAAATATCCCACAGAGTCACAAGCATAAAGGTTTCTCCTTAACTTCCACCAAGCCTTTCATCCCAGACTCATGTGATTCAAGTGGGTCATTCCTATTTTTTTTTGGGGGGGGGTGCCATCTGTAATCTTTTTTGTCCCCTTTCTTACCATCTCCCCAGAGCTTAGCACAGTGTTTGACACATGGTAAGCAGTTACTATACTCTAGTTAAGCACCTACTATGTGCTAGGCCCTGTTCTAATAAGCATTGGGATTCAAAGACAGCAGCAGGCAGCCCCAGCCCTGGAAGAGCTCACATTATAATGGGGAGACAACATACAAATAGTTATGTATAAACAAGCTACATGCAGGATAAATAGGAAATAATCACCAGAGGGAAGGCACTAGAATTAAGAAACATAGGAGAAGAATTACTATAGAATGGTGGTGTCAAACTTAGCTAGAAACAGGGGTCACTAAATGGTGTGTAGGGATCTACATATATCTGGGACCCACAAAGTGACTTAGAAAAACATGAACATTATGTTCTATTGTGTTTCATCTGTTTGTTAAATATTGCCCAGTTGTGTTTTAATCTACTTCAGGCAGCACTTGGGAAGGTCCAGTTTGTATTTGACACATTTCCATGTAGAAGGTGGGATTTTAGCTGAGACTTGAAGGAAGCCAGGGAGGTAAAGATGAGGAGGGAGAGCATTCCAGGCCCAGGGGACAGACTAAGAAAACGCCTGAATGAAGAGTTGGAGGGTCTTTGGCCAAGAACAGAAAGGAGGCCCTCGGAGAGTTGGGGGCGGGGCGGGGGGACAAATGTGGGTAGGGGAGAAGCACTGACTGAGTGACTAAGATATCATCTTAGCAAGAGATTATCTCTGTTTAAAAGGTAAGAAGGTAGGAAGAGTACTTGATTCAGAGTCACAGGATGTGTGTTCAGATTCGCTCTTGTCACTTATCTCTGTGTCTTTGGACAAGTCATTTATCTTTCTAAGGCTCTGTCTAGTTACAGATTACATAAAACCTATGAAATGGTGATTATATATGAAAGGTTCATTTGAATAAATCCGTAATACTTGGGGCCAAATGAACTCCATTCCAGGATACTCAAAGAACTTGCAGGTGTATTTGTAAAGTCACTCTTTGTGATCTGTAAAAAATCAGGAAGGACAGGAAGGGTACCAAAGGACTGGAGATAGCCAATCCCTGTGCTGATATTCCATAAAGATGACTTCTTTAAAATATAGGCAGGTGGATCTGATGTGAATTTCTTTCACAATTCTAAGGTGAATTATTAGAGAGCTATATGTAGGCACTTTAAAAGGGATATGGAGATAAGCCATCCTGGGTCCATTAAGAATAATTCATGCCAGATAGCATTAAGTAGTTTTGTTTTTTAAGTCCCCGGTAAAATCTCACCTTTTACAGGAAATATTTCCTGATCCCCCTTGATTCCAGTACCTTCCTTCCTTTGATTATTTCCAATTTGTCCTAAGTATTTTCTATATTCAATATAACCTCCTACATGTTTAGGTAGATATATATACATCTCCTGTATAACTTTAGATATATAGCCTATATATTCAAACAATATAGTTGCTTGCATGATGTTTCCCCTTCTAGACCATGAGATTCTTGAGAATAGAAACTTTTTTTTGCTTGTTTTCATGTCCCCAGCATTTAGCACAGTGCTTAACAAATGTTTATTGACTGACCAATCTAGATACCAGGGAAACATTTGGCAAAGTCTCTCCTGATAGCTTTGCATACAAATTGAAGAGATGTGAACTAGATGGAAGTAAAATTAGGCAGAGTTCACTCTACCCACTATGTGAATGACCCAATACAAAGTGATGATGGATGGATCCAAATCAACCTAGAGGCAAGGTGCCCCCGGATTCCATCCTCTATAGAAGTAATGTCAACCGAAATAGTAGAAATGCTGAACTGTATTCAAGGAGCCCTGCAGGCTGCATTGTTTGTTGTTGAGCCATTTTCAGCCATGTCCAACTCTTCATGACCCCATTGGAGTTTGCTTGGCAAAGATACTGGAGTGGTTTGCCATTTCCTTCTCCCATTCATTTTACAGATTAGAAAACTAAGGTAAGCAGTATTAAGTGATTTGTCCAGGGTCACTCAGTAAGTGTCTAAAGCCAGATTTGAACTCAGGAAGATGAGTCTTCCTAACTGAGCCACGTAGCCAGCTGCCTATGCAAGCTGCATACTGATTTCATTTGAAAATATAAGCTTATCTGCTTTCTATTGTATTTTTATTTATCTGGTTAAATATTTCTCAATTGCATTTTAATTTGACTCAGCAATGTTATGGGCCACATGTGGCCTGCCTGTCGCATTTTGAACATCTCTGCTCTACAGGACTGAGTTTTGGGTCCTTTTCAGACTTTTCTGTTCAACATTTTAATCAGCAACTCATATGAAGGCACAGATAGCACATATATACATATAGATGAATACATTATTAAATTTTCCAATGACACAAACCTGAGAGGCATAGCTAATGCATTAGCTGACAGAATCAGGATCCAAAATATCTTGACAAGCTGGAGTGATGAACCAAAACTAATCCAGTGAAATTTAATTATAATACATGTAGAACTTCACTTCTACACTTGTATTTTTCTTTAAATCATCTCTACAGAATGGGAGGAGATTTCACTCAACAACAGTTTGTGAAGAAAAAAAAGGCCTGGTGGTTTTTAGTGAACTGAAAACTCTCTATATGAGACAGCAGTGTGCTTTCATAGCCAAAAAAGCTGATTCAATCACAGGTGGTGCTGGCAGAATCTTCCAATCAGTGAGAAATGTTTTAGTACTGCGGATTAGGCACTGTATTCATTTCTGCCCAGCATACTGTAGGAAAGGCATTGATAAGCTGGACTGGTCAGGGAGGAATAATAAGGATGGTAGGGGCTTCAAGACAGAAAGACAGTTAATGAGTGTGCACTGTGCTAAGTGCTGAGGATACGATTCAAAGCATTCTAGACCACCCTGGCCTCAATTCAAATCATTCTAGATCACCCCAGCCTTCAAGATTACATTCCAATGGGAGAATATAACACATAAAGGGAAACTTTAAAGGTCGAAGAAGAAGGTAATATGGTGGCATACCTGGAACTAACCAGGAAACATTGGAAAAACCCAGAACTGACCAAGATAGGCCCAAGCTAGCATATCAGAACCCAGGGAAGGAGGTTTCAGGTACAAAGTACAATTTCTAAATCAGGCCATACAAAGATCGAGGGAAAGAACTGGAGATATTTACTCTGAAAAAGAGATGGTTGAGTTAGTCAATCAATCAGTAAATAGATATTAAGCTTTTGTATGTTCCATACACTGTGTTAAGTGCTGAGGTTACAAAGAAGATGAAAAATGGCCCCTATTCTCAAGAAGTTCACAGTCAGTGGTGAGGTGAGCAGAAGGTAGCAAGGTAGCAACTTCAGGTATCTGAAAGGCAGTCATATGACTCAGATGATTCTTGCAAATGATATAACAAGTATTTGAACAACCCAGGTCTTCTGACTTTGAATCTAATGCTTTTTCTATCACTCCATCCTGTGGCTCTAATGTCAATCACTTTTGAGTCATCTAAGTGGTACATAGACAGAGAACTGGGTCTGGAGACAGGAAGGCCTGAATCCAGATCTGGCCTCAGACACTAGCTAGCTATGTGAGCCTGGGTAAGCCACTTAACTAGTGTCTGCCTCATTTTCTTCAACTGTAAAATGAAGATAATAACAGCATCTAATGCACAGGATTGCTGTGAGGATTCAATGAGATATTTGTAAAATACTTAGCACAGTGCTTGGCAGATGTTTCGTTGTTTTTCTGTCGTGTAACTCCTTTTCTCTTTGTGACTTCTTTTGAGGTTTTCTTGGCAAAGATACTGGAGTAGTTGTCATTTCCTATTCTAGTTCATTTTACAGATGAGGAAACTAAGACAAATGGGGTTAAGTGACTTGCCCAGGGTCACACAGCTAGTAAGTGTCTCAAGCCAAATTTGAACTCAGGTCTTCCTGACTCCAGGCCCAGCATTCTATACACTGCCCCAGATAGTAGGTGCTATATAAAATTCTTATTCTCTTTCCATTCTCCTTCTCTTCCCTACTTTCCTCCATTAATAGCCCCAACAATCCCCTACCCCATCACAAACACTTCTTTCTTTGGAGTCCCAGCTGAAAATCCACCTCTTCCCTGAAGTTTCTTCTTTTTTTCTTATTACCTTAGTCCGTAATGATCTCTACATAGCCTGTAGTCCAATGGCATCAAAATCAAATAGAAATTGATCCCTGTGGGCCACTTATTGACTTAGTTTTAAAATGTAATATTATCTATGTTTTATTGTACTTTTATTTATTTTGTTAAATATTTTCCAATTACATTTTCATCTGTTTTCAACCCATACTCAAGGAATTTTGCAAGTCCCTTAGGCCTAATGATTTGACACCTCAGTGTTTAGTCCTAAAGCACTTATTGCCTATAAGAGGAAGCTCAGACCCTGTGGCAGTTCATGATCTTTTTGTGGCGCCTTCTCCCCAACCCTACCCTTTCTGAGGGGTAATAATATATAATAACAAAATATTCCAAAAGTTGTTCCAAAAGATATGACTTTCCAAAGATGGTAACTATCAGAAGCAGGAAATTAACCCAGATATCTCCCAGCTCTGTTCAGTTTCCTTTCTGTTATTCTATGCCAGAATTCCCTTTCTTATATCCATCCCACTGCTCTCTTACACAAACCTTCCATTCCTATCCAAGTGGTCTCTTCATTTCCCTACTAACCTTCTTTTCCTTTTGATACTGCTATTCCTCTACTCATGCTCCCAAACTTGGATAATTAAAATAAAATTAGGAAGCACCTAACACAATAAATAAAAATACAACAAAATATTTGAAAACCAAGTTGGTATGAGGTCTGCAGGGATTCTTTTGCATGGATTCGTGGGCCCTGTTTTATTTAACAACACTAATCTAGTTCACACCCCTCATTTTACAGACAAAGAAATTAAGATTAGGGATCCCATATTACAATAATAATTTTATGATCCTAACAGTTAAGAATTCACATTGTAGAATTTACCATATATCGTTATAATGTATATTTCATGTAATATGTATTATATATGATAGTTACTATTTATATATATATGTAGAAGAACATATCACTCATTCCAAACTACCTGTTTTTGTGGGCATGAAGACATGTAGGAATGGTAACTATTACCACTAGGTGCAAGGAAAGCCCAAATGGTCTTCTTGCTTCCAACCTCTCCTGTTTCCAAGTCCATTTTCCATGCAGCTGACAATGATAATGTTTTTTAGTTTATGGAATAAAAAAATAAACATTTCTTTTTTTTTTAAGCAATTGGGGTTAAGTAACTTGCTCAAGGTTACACAGCCAGTTATTTCTGGGTGTGGTAATAAGTATCTGAGCCCGGATTCGATCCCCAGGTCATCCTGACACTGGGGCCAGTGCTCTTACTCACTGAGCCACCTGGCTGCACCTAAAAATAAACATTTCTATAACATAATATAATTTTAAAATGATATTCTTTGGCCTCTTCCGGTCAGTGGAGTGCCTGTTATTGCAGGCTGCGGTGTAAAGATGGCTAAGTCTAAGAACCATACCACTCACAACCAATCACGAAAATGGCACAGAAATGGCATCAAGAAACCTAGGTCACAGAGATACGAGTCTCTGAAAGAGGTTGACCCCAAGTTTCTGAGAAACATGCGCTTTGCCAAGAAACACAATAAGGAGGGGCTGAAGAAGATGCAGGCCAACAACGCCAAAGCCATCAAGGCCCTGAGCACCAAGGCCTCCAAAGCCAAGCTCCTCAGGCACAAGATCCCCAAGGCCAGCACCCGCAATCTGGCCACAAGATGGCTGCCAAGTGTCCAGGTCCTAGGATTGGCATCAAACGTCCAGGCTCCAGGATCACAAAGCCTGACTCTAAGGTTGCCAGAACCACTGACCCCAAGTCTACCAAGCCCACTGACCCCAAGGCTGCCAAGCCCACTGACCCCAAGGCTGCCAAGTCTGCCGCCAAGGTCAGTAAATCAGATCCCAAGGCTACCAAATCTGGCCCCAAGGCCACCAAGTCTGACCCCAAGGTCACCAAGTCTGATTCCAAGGCTGCCAAGTCCAATCCCAAGGCAGCCAAGTCTGATTCTAAGGCTGCTAAGCCTGCCGAGTCCAAACCCAAAGATGCTGGGGCTAAAGCTGCTGGTCCCAAACCTTCAAAATAGATGCTTCAGAACAGAAGGACTTGTTTAAAGCTAAAACTCCCTTTTTTCCCAGCCAGGGTATGATTATTCACTATTTTGTACAAATAAAGAAAATGGTGAGTCATTAAAAAAAAAAAATGATATTCTTTGAAAGCAAGTATGACTTTGTCATTCCCTGAGTGATAGGCCCCAAAGTTCAAATTTCAGCTCTATCATGTATAATTAGCCTCAGTTTCCTTATCTGTTAGACTAAATGCCCTCTAAAGTAATTAATCCTATGAACCTCCTGGTTGCTTGACTCTGGGCAAGTCACTAAGCCTCTCAGTATCCCCTGGCAACAGGTTTAAGGTCTAAGATGTAGAGTAATTTACAGTACAAGTTGGTAGGAGTTTCTTTGGTGAGTTCTCTGTAATAATGAAGTCACAGGTATGTGCATATACCAATACACAGAGGTCTTAAAGACCACACCCTCCTCAGATTAACATTGACAATTTCTGAAAATGACAAATTCTGAAAAAAATATGAAGATTCATATGGAATATGCCACATCGAGCCAGTCAAAATACAATGATGTATTTTAATAGGAAATTAGGTGAAAATTGTATTTTTAAAAAATTCTCCTTGTTAATTGTCAGCAATGAAGTATCACTTGTTTGTTGTGCCCTTAAACTTGTAAAGCAGAATTCTAATTCTCCCACTCAAACACTGCCAAACTAAGCTATTTGATAGTGAACAATGATTTTTAGTCTAAAGATTTTCAGTGCTCTGAGAATTCAGGCAACATTTCTATGTTACTTTCATGCAAGATGGAATTGCATTTGGCTGTGTATTTGTGTGTGTTTAAATATGGACTAATGTATGCAGGAGGAGTTTGGCATTGGGGATTTCTCAATGCATTATAATGCAAATTGTATTTTTAAATCGGCCAAACTATTGATGCTTTTATTGAATGGAATAATTTATTACAGCAGGATTTTACTCAGATGACATTTCATCATCAAATAACAGTAAACACAATAGCCATTTCCCATAAGACTGTTCTCAAGTGCCAAGGACTTTAAAAGAAAATAAAACTTGCCTTGCGCTAAATGCTGCATTGTTATAGGCAGCTATTTCATTCACTGGAGGAAAAAAAGTTCCCACCAGTCAGGTATAGTGGACCCACAAAGGTATATCAGACCATCCCAAGAAAATTCCTGTTTTCCCTCCATTGCTGATGTTTGTCAAATGGAAAGAGATTCTATAAATCCTAGGCATTCCTCTGTGTCCTTCATTAGGATAATACAGTGAAATATGGTCTCAGGTACCCCCAGTATTGCACCATATAACCAAGAGTTAACAGCTGCTTATGGTTTTTTTGCTGAATATAATTTTTAGGTGATGCTTAAATTCTAATTTTTTTAAAAAAATTATGGGTGTAGCCAAAGTTAGGCACCCTTTTCTCCTGAGAAATGAGACTACAAATTCTGCATTGTGTTCACAAAGATAATTAGGGCAGTCTAGCAGCATACCAGCATTTAGGCAGATTAATTGGAGCATGCAGATTTATATAAAAACACATGTTGAAATTGGGGAGAAGCTGTGTGTGTGTGTTAAGGTAACTAAAAGTTTTGAGTGCCTCTGTAATTTACATATCACCTTTTTCACTGGGAAAAGGGGGAAGGAGACACCACTAGATGTATCAGGGGACACTTTTTAAAGTAATTTTTTAAAAGATGGAAATGGGATATCTTGTTGGCCCATTGAATAATTAGCCCTTGCTGGCCAGGAATTCCCTCTGGCCATCTTATCCCAGTCTTTCTCCATTCTCACTTCCCCCACCTCCCAATTAGTTGCTTGTAATCCTGTCTAACACTTTTTTTAAGAAGTAGTTTTCATTGTTTTGAGTTGCATAATGAAACTGAAGCAACTTATTAAAACATACCATCTTCAGCGTGGATCAAAATGAAAATGGCTTTGGGCAGCTGGAGTCCCGCAAAACGCCCAGGTCTGACAAACAGCACTTCCAGGACGCGGATGTAGAAAGAGGACGGTGTACACGTCAACCTTTCTCCATACAATTAGTATGCATAACTGCATTTTTGACAGTGTCGAGACAGAGACTGGGCATAAATCGTGAGGCTTTGCTGCATGATTTGCTTGTAACAAGGTCTGTTCTGGGTGGTCCTACCACCTATGAGGCAACTCATCCTGTTGTGTGAATTGGAACTCCAATGCAGGGGATGCTATGTTTCTTGGAATTTGGGTGGACCTACCTTATCTCAAAATATGTGCAAATGTTGAGTTATTAGACCTCATGTCTTTCCACATGGCTCTGTCAATTTAGGTAAACTCCCCTTTTCTCTTGATTGTTTCATTTGTTTGTTATCTTTCCTCCCACTCTGTGTTTTCTTCTCTCAGTACTATAAACATAATTGTCCCACCACAGGGACTCTTACTGGAAATAGACTGAAGTTGCTGTAGGCGCCACTTTTTACATCCCTTGATGATTTAGTAGAGCTGGGAGGGCCTGGGTGACTTTACCACTTCCCAAATAAGAACTTAAAGCACAGTTGCCTTAAATGGTGGGTGGTTTGGGTTGTGAGAAGCTCGATTCTCTTCTTCAGGGTAAACAACTCAATCTTGCTTTAGAGGAGTGATACCTTAAGCTCTGAAACAGCACCATTTCAGAGTTGATCCCATATAACCATGGCCCAACTGGAGATGGCCCCAAATGCAAAGGAAGAGTACTGCACTGCTTAGGAAATAGCCTCATCTATGAAATGGATATAATAATGCCAGAAGAACTTACTGAAGAGGGTTATCATAGCATCCAATAAGATGATATTAAGTATTTTACAAACCTTTCAATGATACATAAATGTCACCAAGGTACAGTGAGAGGCCTTGGACCTAGTATCAGAAAGACCCAAATTCAAATCCAGCCTCAGACACACTTACTAACTGTGTGATGCCTGGCAAGTCACTTAAACTCTGTTTGCCTCAGTTTCCTCCTTTGTAAAGAGGGTGATAATGGCATCTACCTCCCAAGGTTGTTGTGAGGATGAAATGAGAGAATATCTGTAAAGTCCTTAGCACAGTACATTATAAATAGTAAGTGCTTTATAAATGCTAGCTATTATAATTATACTAGCTATTGTACCCAGTAACTCTATGGTAAAGTTACTGTACTCTAAATATTATGCTTTAGGTGAAAACCCAGTCAGTTCAATAAAGTTTATACTCCCTCCCACCCCCTCAAAAAAAGAAAAGGAAAATGCATAACTACAAATTACACACACATTTACCTCTTCATTAAAAGAATACCCTCTATTAAGGTGATATGTCCATCAAGAAGCTGATCAGCTGTAGTTGTGACTTTTCTACATGTTGCATCTTGAAAACTTGTTCTCCAATGACCTACTTAAAAATGTGCTCATTATCATGTACAGAAAATTAATTGGAAGTGAAGCACCTTTCCTAAGAGATCAAATGATTTTTTGTAGAGTGAACTAGAAGATTAGACAATTCTGGAACCCCAAAGTAAATGAAACTGAGGAGTCTATTGCCCATTGTGACTTTCATCTTCTCTTGGGCCAAACTGCCTACATAAGTTTGCCATTCTCTTGGGCACCATAACCACAATTCAAATCTACTCTGCTCACTTATCCACAAGGGTGACACAAAGACCTTTGACAGGCCTAACAAAATAATGGGCAATGTCTGGACGACTGTCACTGAATTTCACTGAACTAAGAGAAATTAAAGCAACACTTTCCACAGAGCAAGATAACCCATTTAATAGAAGTATTCGAGAGAGAGAAAATGCATCCAGCGAACTTTAAAATGCAAAGCTATTTAATGCTGGCTTTCCATAAATTTTCAGTGTCGAGTGCTGGCAGTGTTAATCAAATTGAAAATTAAAGTGAAGCAAATAAGAAATGTGCCTAATTAAGCATGTATGTCCTTATTTTAAGTTATATTCTAGTTTTTAATTGAAGAATGATTCCAAGGCAACAACACGGAACAAAATATATACTTTATAAATAAATTTTAGCCTCTTTTGCTGCTTCAGATAAAATTTAATTTCTTAATCTCCTGAATTTACAATATCCTTGTTGTTACCACAGTGAATTTAGTGAATTAGGGCAAGCTGGGTTACAGTTTTTCTCTCCTCTTAATTGAACTAAAGTAACGGCCTAACTTTTTAAGAAGGCTTCTTCTAAGAGAATCCTAGGATTTAGAGCCAGACATTACCTTAGAAGTCTTCTTGTCTAACCCTTCAGCTTAAGGATCAGGAAACCAAGATGATAAGTAAAGCAGCACCCCCACTCACCCCCCCAAATCAACCTTTCTCATAGCAGAGCCAAAACTAGAAGATCCCAGAACTTTGGACCACACGTTCAATATTCTTTCTGCTGTACTGTACACAACTTTTTTTTTAATACTTCTGCAAAAGTGCATACATATTTCAAAATGGAAAGAGCCCTCAATTTGGTCTAGGGATCAAGACTGTGTTGAAATCTTGACTTTGCCACTTAATATCTCAGTGACATTGGGTATACCATTTTATCTCTCTGGCCTCATTTTCCCCACCTGTAAAATAAGGAAGTTGAACTATATTGGTGGTTCTTTTGATCTCAAGATGCCTTTACATTCTTAAAAATTATTGGAGACTCTCAAAGAGCTTTGGGTTTTATGGGTTATAGCTGTTAACATTTACTAAATTCAAAATTGAAACATAAAATTTTCAAACCTAAAAATAACAGTAATAAATGCATTGAACATTAATATCAACGTGTTACTAGTCAGGAGCAGGAGATAGAGTACTGGGCCTTGAGTCAGGAAGACCTGAGTTCAAATATTACCTCACTTACTAGCTTTGTGACCCTGGAAAAGTCATTTAACCTCTGCTTCAGTTTCCTCAACTGTAAAACGGGAATAATAATCACACCCCTCCTAGGATTGTTTGTGAGGATCAAATGAGATATTTGGAAAGTGCCTTGAATATAAAGTAGTGAGAAGAGTGGAACTGTTTTACATATTTTTGCAAATTAATTTAATTTCCAGCTTAATAGAAGACATCTGGATTTTCATATCTTCTCCTACATTCAATCTGTTACAATATATTGTTTGTGGTCCAAGTACGTGAAGAAGAGCTGGCCTCACCAAGATATGTATTTGGAAAGGGGAGCATTTTAATAATCAGATAATATCTTTATTATGAAAATAGTTTCCCAAAAGGGAACCGGGGACCCCCTAGGGAACAGCACACTATACTATGAGAACCACTGAGCCAGATGATGTTTGAAGTCTCTCCTAGATCTAGAGATCAAACAACTCCTGTCTTTGCTAACAATGGAACATTACATTTGATTTGAGAGAGAAAATCCAGACCTCCTAGCCTAAACAACATGGCTGCTATAGTGCCCATGGCTTGGGAATGGAGGTCAAAGAGAGGTCCCTGAAAAAAATAACCACATGAGACAATCAATCAAATGCATGTATTAAATGCTCATTTTGTGCCTTATACTATATTAGACACTAGAGATACAAGGGAAAACATGAAATAATTGCTACCCTCAAAGCACTTACATTTTAAAGGGAGAGACAACCTATACACATGAAGTATCCACAATAAATACGCAGTAAAGGGAGAGTGGGGATGCCCTAGGTGGTGCAGTGGATAGAGTCCCATGCCTGGTGTTAGGAAGACTCAACTTCCTGAGTTCAAATCTGACTTCAGATACTTATCTAGCTGTGTGACCCTGAGTAAATCACTTAACCCTATTTGCCTCCATTTACTCATCTACAAAATGAGCTGCAAAAGGAAATGGCAACCACTCCAATATCTCTACCAAGAAAATATTTTAATATTAGGTAATGGAATATATACCTCTCCATTGTTCCAACTCACATTGGAACTTCCAGTTTCTTAAATATGTAGCAATTATATACGGCATTAGATAGAACTGTTACCTTTTGCCATGGGAATATTCTTTCTCATCCCAACTGCAATCGTTTTTAGGTTATGGTGCACATGTGTGCATTTGTTCTTCAAAATGAATTATGTAGACTTTTATAAAATAGAATTACATATTCTTACAGAAGTGAGACATATTCATAGACAGGAAATGCTTTAACTCTGAATAGAAAGAACTTTTTTTTTTCCTTTTGAAAAAGTGTAACATTCTAACTCTAATTGAGTAACTGGAAGCACAATGGATTGAGTCAAGAAAACCTAGGTTAAAATCCGGGCTCAGACACTTAATAGCCTTGTGACCCTGGGCAAGTCACAACTTCTGTTTGCCTCAGTTTCTTCAGGGTTGTGGTAATGATTAAACGAGATAATTTTGTAAAAGTACTTTAGCACAGTGTCTGGTGAATTAGTAGGCATTAGTAAAAGCTTATTCCCTTTCTCTTCTCCACAATTAGAAAAGGGAGTAGGTTGGTCATTTAGCAAGATGCAATTACAACTTATAAAGGATTTAAGCAAGAATATGGACAATGACCGCACAGAATAAAAAAGCCAAGGAGATCCATTGAGGAAGAATACCAATATTGCTGAGTTCACAAATCCATCAGAACACCAAAGTATTAAATTTCAGTATGGATAGAGTCTTGTAGGGTTAAGAATGGTTGGAATTAAGAAATTAAGCAGCCAAGACAAAATGAAAATAAGGACAAAAAGAGGATAGGTTTTGAACTTTCTACTCATCTAAACTTTGAGCAATGATTGAGCTTTCTTTACCAAGATCCATACCTTATCATTCTTCAGTCAACTTAGTCTAGTTTAAAAAAAGTACTGGAAAAGTCAGAAAAGATCTAGGGTTCAAACCCAGCCTTCAATACCTTGAACATGAGCAATTTACTTAAGCACTTAAGTTTCCTCATCTGTAAAATGGGTTCAAGTTCTGCTAGGACCCATCTCGAGGTACTGCATGTGAAACTCAAATGAGGTAATGTAACTAAAGCTCTTTTTTAAGCCTTTAAATAATACATAAAATTAGTCATTATTATTGTTGTTATAAAGAGTAAGAGAAAATATAAAGACCGTCATTTTTATTTATTTTGGGCCTCTCTGAGTAGGCCCAAGTCTTCTTCAGTTAAGTACTTCAAAGGAACAAGAAATATGATAGTATTTAATTCTTACTATCAAGGCAAAACAAAATATTGGTAAATGAGACTTTATCTTTTACACTAGCTTTTCAGACTCAGGCTTATATCCTTCAAGAAAAGGTGATACAAATAAGTTGTTTCTGATTTCCTTTACAAATAAAATAAAACAATCATGGCAAAAGACTAAATACTAGCTACTATCAAAATTAGCTACCTAAGACATGACCTATACTTCTTTCTAGCTATTGTTTTCATGGTTTTCAAAGAAGTTATGTACTATACAGTTTCAAAATCATGTTTGTAAAAATACATTTTCACCTTGCTTCCAGAAATGACATTTTTAGATGTTTATAAAAAATCAGATAGAATATAATTACAATAGTTTAACAGATTCAAATTAATGCTACCTTATGATGTTTTAAGGTCCCTGAAAAAAAAATCCCATTTTATTGAATTAGAGGATTTTTTCCCCTATGGATGTAAAATGAAAAGTGAGTTGTGATTAAGTAATAGTATCAGAATAGAAAATATCTCTGAGTTTCAAATAAATTTTTTATTTGAATCCATCTAGACTTGAAATTCTGTTTTAATAATTCTTAAGATCATAGAACTGGAGTCTGAAGGGCCCTTCATCTAGTACAACCCACAATTTACTTATTTTACATATTGAGGCCCAAGAATTGGTGATTTTGTCCAAGGTTACAAAGATAGGAAGTGACAAAACTGGGATTTTAACCGAGGTCCTCTGATTTTCTAATTGCTTAGTGGTTATATAGAGCACTTAAGTGTCTGGGGAACAGCATAAACAATAGCTAATTAACCTTACCGTACCTCCTTGAAGGTGAGAATTTATTTTGGTGACTCCCAGGAGCACCAAGAGGGACGTAAGGTGAAAGGGTAAACCATAAACTTCCAATTTTTATCATTTACTCAAGAGACCCCTAACTTAGACCTCAGTTAGCCTTAACTCCACCATTGACTTGTTATGATCTTGGGCCATTCACTGTGACTTTGATTGTTAAAAGGAAGTACCTTCCTTATCCATGTCAGGTGCTCATGTCCTATGAGAGACTTTTCCTCAGATTTTCTCCCTTTTACTATTACCCTCAATACTCTTGAAATTGTTTTTTATATAATTTGTATTTTCTCATCATACTTCTGAGCCCTTAGTATAGTGTAAGCTCCTTAAGGGTAAGGATGGATTTGTTTTTGCACCAGACTCAGGGCCTGACACATAGCAGGTAGATGTTTATTGAATTAAACTTTCAAATTGTTAAGAGAAAAGAAAGCATCAACTTTATAAGTAGTAATACTGTCTTCTCCTTCACCACCTTTATCTAGATAGATTGTATATTGTTTTAAACCTGATTCTTTACCTCAAACAATAATAATTATTTTCATCATTGTTATTTAATTTGACTTTTGTACAGTGCCTTAATGTTTACAGAGTCCTTTGCATATATTATCTCCTTTGATCCTCATAACCTATGAGAAAGGTGCATTTTAATCCCATTTCACAGATGTAGAAACTGGGGTTCAAATAGGTATGGTGAATTAGTGGCATGTTGTCATGTAACTAGTACATGTGAGAGAAAGGATTTAAATCCCAGGCTTCCTGATGCTCAAGTCCAGAGCTCACTTCACTAGGCCACAAGGCCTCTCCAAATCACCAAAGGGTTGAATTAATAAGTAACTAAAGAAGGAGTCACTGGACTAACTGTCCAATGTTTGTTCAGTAATTTTAGTTGCGTCTCTTAGTGATTCTTAGTTACCCCACTTGGGGTTTTCTTGGCAAAGATATTGGAGTAGTTTGCCATTCTCTTCTCCACGTCATTTTACAGATGAGGAAACTGAGGCAAACAGGGTTAAGTGACTTGCCTAGGGTCGTACAATAAGTAAGTGTCCAAGGCCAGATTTGAACTATGAAAGATGAGTCTTCCTGACTCCAGGCCCAGTGCTCTATCCATTGTGCCACCTAGCTGCCCAGCTGTCTTACATGCCTGAATTTATAGAATAATTTCTATCATTTATCCCTGTCACTTTAGGGCATTTAAATTCCATTGTAAGACTTTTTCTTGAGCTAAGTGTGGACAGTTTTGTTTTTCTAAGTAAGTACAGAAGTACACTTAAAGTGAAGGAATGGTCCATAAAAGAATGACCAAATGTGGTTCTTTGACTAAAAACTGGGGACATGGGGAAATGTATGACTTGGAGAGAAAGAGTGGAACATGATTATTTGGAGAGTGGACTTTTATTTTCCCAAAACATATTTCAGAAACAAAAGTCCATAGGTAGTAAATTTAAGCAAACAAAATTTTAAAAACAAGACAGGAAGTATTCACAATGTTAATATTAACAACCTGGCTGTTTCCTGCTTTGGGATTTACCTTATGACCCAAATCCTAATAAATTATATGGGAATAAATAAAAGAATGGTCCCCCTTAAGATTGATAGCCCTTTATGTCAGCCTTCTTTAAATTATATCTGAAGCATGCAGTTGAATGGATGAGTTTTTTCAAAGGCTATTTGCTACCTACCTCCCTATAACACCCCAAATGTTATATAGTTTGCCTTCACGAGGTTTGTGATTCTTATCCTGTTTTGAAATCTATTATTGAACGTCTTAACAAATGCTCCACCTTCAAAAATTCAGAGCTGAGTTCAAATCTTGCCTCAAACGCTTCCTAGCTATGTGACACTGGGCAAGCCATTTAATCTCACAGCTCAGTTTCCTCATCTGTAAAATGGAGATGATAATAGCCCCTCCATCCCAGAGTTATGAGGTTCAAATGAGATAACATGTGAAATACTCTGCACACCTTAAAGGGCCATGTAAGTGTTGTTTATTTCAGTTTTGTCCAACTTTCCATGAATCCATTTGGGGTTTTCTTGGCAAAGATACTGGAGTTGTTTGCCATTTCCTTCCCTGGGTCATTTTACAGATGAGGAAGCTAAGACAAACAGGTTCATGTGACTTGCCCAGGGTCACACAGCTTGTGTCTGAGGTCTCCTTTAAACCCAGGTCCTCCTGACTCCAGGACTGGCAATCTATGCATTGTACCATCCAGCTGCCATATAAGTGTTAACTATTGTTATTTATTATTCAAAACATAAATGCTCTTAACCATATAAAAGGAATGCTAATAATTAGATCCACGCTCTTGACCCAATCTGTAATCTTGGATAAGAAAAGAATTTCTTGCTTAAGACATGGACTGTTGAATCTCCCCTGTAACACCCCTGCTTTAATCAAGAAATAAATTTAAAAGGACATTATAAACATGTCAGCAGCATTAAGTGATTGCTCTCTGAGTATATCACAAAAAAAGACTAAAGGTTCACACTTCGCACCATAGTCAAAACTGGTGATAAATTGCTGTGTGTTCCTATCATGTACCCAGGTGGTCTGATGGTGGATGTAACAACTTTACAGACCGATCTGTTGGTCTCTTGAGGTCTTTGGTGTGTTTTTCTAAAGCCAGAATAAAACATCACTTTCTGCCCTGGCCTCAATAAGCAGGCATTCTCAAGTGAGCTGAGCTATTGCCAGCAATCATGTCTGACCCTTGGGCTGGCTCATGAAATTGTCTTCCCTCAGAATGGAAGCTAAAAGTGGGTTGGTTGCTAGCCTAAAGAGAAGGGAAGCAATCCCATTCTAGACCGTTACAGGTGAGAGGGCTTGAGGTGACAGACTCGGACTGAAACAGGGGATGATGAGCTGGCCCAATTTTTGTGGAAAACCCTGCCAACAAATTACTTTGAAAGGCAGAAGTGTCAAGTGCAAAGTGTCGGGCCTGCCTTTGTTCTGACAGCATGGACGTAGAGTTCTGCACCAGTGGGTTTCAGGTGCAGGGGACAGATGGGAAGTGGGGAAAGGTCAGTCACAAGATAGAGGAGTGTGAGGAAGTAGAGCAAGGAAAAGTGACTCCAAAAGCCATTCATCCCATCGGTTGTATACCAGAGGGTCTCTGAGCTAGAAGGGAGCTGAAGCAATGATCTAATCAACCCCTCTTGCCTTTTGACAGAACTAGACCTAAGCCAACCTGACCAGTTAAAAGATATCCAGAGAGAATCTGTAGCACAGCTAACCTATAAAATAATACTAACATGGATGATTTAGTTATTTATTTCAGATATCATCATCAGTCTGATGAAAGGGATAAAGAAATAAGTAACTTCTCTACTAGTCTTTCGAAGAAAAGCAGGACAAGCAGCAAATGGGAAATTAAAGCAAAAAGGGGCTAGATTTGGAGTCAAAAGACCTGGGTTCAAATGCTGACCCTGCTGCTTTCTACCAGCGGTGTCACTTTATCACTTTGTGCCTCAGTTTCCTCATCTGTAAAATGAAAGAATAGAGCACCACGATGGCCTCTAAGCTCCCTCCCTGGCTCTACATCTATGATCCTGAAACAGGGCCTAGCATGTATTAAAAACTTAATAAGTGCTTATTGTTTGTATATGATATATCTGTATGGTATAATAGATGTAGTTTTTGTAGTTACTACTGTTCAATAATTGACTTTTTTTAGCACAACTGGATCTGTGTAAGGCATTCTCCATGAGGAAAAGACTACCAGAGCAGATGGGGTTCTAAGAGGTTAAGTAAAGGAATTAACTGGCCAGGATCACACAGTCAGTATGTGTCTGGGGCAGAACTTGAACTCAGGTCTTTTAGATACTGTAAGGCTGGCCCTCTATTTCCTACCCTAAGCTGCCTTTCAGCACTCAGCTTCTAATAAGGCAGTAGGGGGCCTGCTGCATACATGTTTTTAAATAGGTTTTTTGGTATAGGCTATGTTGGTCGGTTTTTTGTTTGCCCCACCTGTAACATTTTATTTGTCTAGTAAGGACTTCAGCAACACTGACAGCTACACAAAAAAGGGGGGTATTTTGAATGGAGCCCAAGGTACGCTCAGATATCATCTTGCACTGGCCTTAGGATGGCCTGTTAGTTCAAGACCTAAAAATAAACACCTATTAATCACCTAATGGCAACACTGGTTGACTTGACTGCAGGGAGGGGACCTCAGTCTAACCTCATTCAATAGCTTGTCTCATGTTTTCTGTCACCCAGAATGAAGCAGTTTGCAGCCAGGAATTCCTTTAAAAGAAGACAGTCATAAGCTTAACTAAATGTTTAAAATAATCTCAGTCCCTCCTCTCAACACTGAGATATCACTTTGAAGGGAGAGGAACCAAACTGCCCCAAGCATCAAGGGCCAGCCAGAGAGCTCTGTTAGTAAAACCGCAGGACCAGACAGGGCCTGCAAGAATTGCTTTCCCTTGTCTTCCTTTTAATCAAAAAACAATCAGAAGGGAACTCACTCCTGGAAGTCCTTATCTTCATAAAATTTTGCTAATGACTTCTGTTAAGTTAAATAAGGTGGCTGTGGAACTCTGTAACGGAAACAGTTAGTGGGTCACCTTCTGACCACAGGCTTTGCAAATAATGCAGATGGAAGGACCCCTGTGGGGCTGAGTTGGGAATGTTTATATACCCACACTTGGTCCTGAAGTCTCTCCGGAAAGCTGAGCCTCCAGTATAGTTTTTAAACTTCTTTTTGAATGGCAAACATCCCTCCAGAGGGATATTGGGAAGTTTGTAAAAATTTGACATTTGACTTTTTTTGCTCTTTCATTTGGGCATATACCACCAAATAACTGAACATTCATCTTTCTCTAAAGCAAGGAGGGGTCTTCATCTGGGGTCTGTAGACTCCAAAAGAGCCCATGAATAAATTTCAGGGAGGGAGTGGGTGAGTGGGAATCTGTGAATTTGATTTTTTAAATATTTTGATAGCTATATTTCATTATAATGCATTTCCCTTGTAACCCAAGTGTTTTATTTTATGTATTTAAACACATTCTTCAGAGAAAGAGTCCAGAGGCTTCACCAGATTGCCAAGGAGGGAGGGGGAAGAAGCAATGGTCCATGACACAGAAAAGGTTAAGAACCTTTCCTTTAGAGGGAGCTTAGTGTAATTAAAAGAGGGGAGGCCTTGGAATCAGGAGGATCTGTGTTCAGATCCTTCCTCTGATAACACACTGACTAAGGCTATAGGAAGTCTCATTGCCTCAGGCAACTCCCTCAGACTAGAAATTGCAGAGTATTTTCTAGTCACTGGTAAAGAAACTCTTTACTTTTCCAAACTGGAACCTCCTTTTGATACAAGCTAGCTATGTGACCATGTTCAAGTCAGAGAACCTCTCAGTCTATCTCCTCCAACCCACCAGTGTTCTGAGAACATAAGTTAGAGATGAATTGATGAGCCACAATTGGTTAAAATTTCCATACTGAGTTTCCTATTCCAGTAAAATCAAAGATCCTGACTAATGCCTGTATGTGCATTTGGCAGGGGATGTTATGTCTGTATTGATAGTAGATAGATACCACATACATGCACATATCCAAACATACATATAGATAGATGCATGTATATGCATGCATATGTATGTGTTCATATATACACATATATAGGCTTGTGTGTATATATTATCTATTTCTCTATGTTAGTGTGGATTTTTTGCCCTTCCACAAAGATTTATAGCTCAAATAACTTATTTCTCTGGAGGCAGAGTATCTTGATCCAGAATATTTGAGCCCTGGCTTACAGGGAATGTCACCTTTCTACAGAAATCTTCACGTTGGGTAAGATGAATGTTGCTCTGTGTTTGTATATCCTGTTGTTTTAGCACCTGAGAATCTCCAGATGCACTGTTCTGCTGGTGTTCATGGTCCCTGTTCAGTAGGTGCAGAGAGTGCAGGGTCCTCATCTTTTCTGATTCTTTTCACAGAAAGAAGTTAAGAAGTCATTGAATGAAGTATAGTGCTTCATTGTTGTGTTAGCCAATCCTGCTTGTTCAACTCAACCCATTAGGATTCCTGGCTTATTCTTACTATTACAAAAATAAAATAACCCTCAGCCTTGAATTTCCTAAAATCCTCCTCAATTATAATCATAGATTTAGTATTGGAAGGTACCTCAGAGGTCATTTACTCTAATCCCTTCGTTTTGCAGATAGGGCAACTGAGAGACTTGCTTAAGGTCACACAACTAGTAAACAGAACTGCAGACCCATCAAGGCCTCTGATTCCAAATGAAGTATTCTTTCCATTTCACCACCTTACCTCCCTCCCTTCTGGCGCCCAGTATGAACACCTGCTTCATCATACCCAGGAAAACAAGAGATTTGGACATCTTTCTATAAAGGCAGCCTTTGGCGGTGGTTACTGTACCAAAGTCTTATTGTGCATTGACTTTTAGAGAGACCAGTTTCAGTTCCCCAACCTTCCATGGCCCCAGGTTTTCCGTCTTCACGTTTGACAGGTGGTCTCTATATGGCAACAGTTAATGCTGTCACAGGGTCAGAGCCCTCCTTGATTCTTCTTGCCAGAGTGTGTAAATATTAGTTTAAAATATTCAGGGTTGTTTCTTTCAGGTCTCTCTCCCTTTTTGAATGCTGAAACCATCTATTAGAAAGATGAACTATTACACTTGGCAAGACTCTTCAAAATGCTTTCGATCTAACAGGAAATGCTTTTAAGATGGTATAATGAAACCTCACTTCATTGCCCTGAATTATGTCTGTGTAGCCTTTCTTAGGCTTATGACCTAGGGCCTAAAAAGCAAAAACATGCACCATATTAACTTGTCATTAAGTACAGGAACCTATGTTTAAACAAAATTAAGATTATGCACAAAATCACTGGCGCTCACCAGGATTCTCCCTTGACTTTAACTGAGCAAGCATGTTTCTTTGCTCACACATGAAGCCTATCAGCCTTCCTTGAAAGGGCTGCAATGGAAATCCACCATGCCCTATGCCCACCTCTTTCCTTCAAAAAGTGTTTGCCTGGGAATTCTGACACTTCACCTCTTTTTCGTAGTTTCTTCAGGATTCTTTTAGCAAATGACTTTCTTTACTTAATTCTTTACTAGGGCCATGATTACTCTGTCCTGTTGGGTCTATTTCCAAGCCTGCTGCTTCAAATCCACACATTGATAGAAAGACAGGAAGAGAAAATAGCTCCTGTCCTCTCGGATTAGAGTCTATAATCTAGCAGAGTTTTATGGCAATTTTAGATTTGTATAATGAGACCAGTAATGTTAAGAGATGTGTTTTAGGGGCAACTAGGTGGCTCAGTGAATAGAGCACTGGCCCTGGAGTCAGGAAGACCTGAGTTCAAATGCAGCCACTTAACACTTACTAGCTGTGTGACCTTGGGCAAGTCACTTAACCCCAATTGCCCTGCCCTCCCCCCTCCAAAAAAAAAGAGATGTGTTTTGTGCCTCACTTATTTTTTTTTATTAATCCCCTCATTATCGTCAACAGAATAATCAGATGTATACCTGCTTTACGATTTGAGAAGCTGAGACACACAGAAAAGAAAATGATATGTCAGTGATTTGATAACCAAATTTAGGACTTAATTTTTTTTTTAATTGGATTGCCATTCTTTGGCTACGTTAGAGTAGCAAGAACCCATCACATGTTTAGGAGATTTTGACTCAAACCTTTATTAAGCAACTACTGTATATAAGGCACTGTGTAGACATTGGGAGATAAAGAAATTTAAAAGAAATAGCCTTGAAAACCTTAACATTTCAAAAGAGTACATCTTTGCACAGAGAAGTAAATACAATGCCTTTTAAGACATGACAGTACTAATATTTTAATAGTCCTCATGTCCTTATAGCCAAGCAAGTCATTCTTTTTTTTTTAGGACAATTGGGATTAAGTGACTTGCCCAAGGTCACACAGCTAATTTTTGTGTTAAGTGTCTGAGGCCTGACTTGAACTCAGGTCCTCCTGACCCAAGGACCCATGCTCTATTCACTGTGCCACCTAGCTGCCCCAAAGCAAGTCATTCTTATAATGTATAATTCTTAAAGAGAAAAATCGAACAACTTATCACCCAGTAGACAGCTTCCTGAGGGGCATCTCAAAGGATCTTAAATGTGCTAGGAAATGAACTGGTTTTGTTTTTAGTATCTAAGTCAGCTGAGACACTTGAAAGTACTTGAAAATGAGTTTAACCTGTTTCTGATGTGCCAATATCTGAATTTGTTTAACACCGCATTGCTACATTTATTATGCACTGGCTCACTTCGAGTGGAGTATTTGGATAACTTACTGCATCAAGTAAGCAATTTCAGGAACCCAGAACTGAGTTATCACTCCTGGAGCTTGAAGAATGAGCCTTAGGCCATTTTGGATCCCAAATGAAAACAAAATCTAACTCAAGGAAATTACGAGTCTTCGCCAGTATTAAAATTACTGTTTTTGAATAAGTAAATGGAGATAAATGTTGACTATCACTGAGCTCTGTGCTATATCTTCTTCCTTAATTCTTAGAATTTGGGAAATCAACTTAGTCTCATTTTCCTTAATTCTCTGTTCCTGAGAATGCCTTTTCACTGTCTTAAGTACTAGACTTCATTCAGAAGGCTCTTCTTCCAATTCTAATGTGCAATTTAGCATAAGGTCTTTAAAAACTCAGAATTTAATATCCATGTGGAGTTAAAGACCCCATGTTAATTATTCTAGATGATACAGACGCTCCCAAAAAGAATCGTGAGTGTGAACTTCCTTAGACAATTTCATTTGCACTTGTATTTTTCTGTATGCCTGAAAAATAAATTTAGGTCAAATAGCTCAGAACAGATAATAGTACTCCATCATGGAATAGAATAGTCAGCACAGAAATGGTTTTTGTGGTTCACGAAAGGCAGATCTAAGAGCATTTGTTTGTTATTTTTTTAATGTGTCATACACAAATAAAGTTCTCTTTAGTATCTCTTCTGTCATCTTAAACACCTTAAGGTATTTGGAAGGGGAGGAAGAAATAAAACAGATGAACCTGCTGAGATATGGCCAATAACAGTACCTCATTCTGATTGATGTTTTTACAACCTTATCTCTTAGATAAAGACTACTGTAAACATAGGCTTACCTAAATGATGATTGTATTCCAAGAAGGCTGGAGTGGCCTGTACCTTATTGACTAGCCCCTAAGTCTCTAGCACACCCAGGCCAGCCAATCTATGGTGCCACTTTCACCAGGACTTCTCCTAGAAGTAACCAAGTTTTTAACACTTGTTTTATACTATAACATCCTGGAAAGCACATTGGCAAAGCTTCCAAGGACTCCATCTTCAAAAGGTTTCAACTTGGCAACTTTTTTTTAAAGGCATGCCTTTCTCACCTCAAGAATCACCTTGCATTTACTGATTGATAGGTCTCTTGCCAACAGTTCCCTGAGAATTTCTTTTCTAATTTCAAACTGAGCCAGAGGAATATTTACCCACATTTTCCACGTCTTGACTATTGTTTCAAGGCAAAGTGAGAAAACCCTATATTATTTTCATTTTTTCTTAAAAGCCAAGTGAACATAAAGTGATATTTTTATCACCAACTTCCTGACTTTCTAACCCTTTTCCTGCCTCTAGTCTCTTCCCCCACACCACAATCTAGCATTTGTTTTCATGGATCTTTTGAATTAGTGACTTCTGTTTTTGGGCAGGGTTGGCTAACTGAAGAGATTTTGCATCTAATGAAATGTTTATTCTGAGAAAGGAGAAATATTTATTGCACCATTTAGAGCAAGTTGGGAGCTGACATACCTGTGGCACCATGTCCCACTTAGGTTAGTGATAGATTTATAGCCCAGACATGTATCAGCCATAATCCCTTTAGTCATCTGACTTTGCCAAAGATAAAAATTCCAATGATTTTTTATTTTTACCCGACTTGCATATGTCCAACAACCATAAATCTCTTTATGCCTTGAAAAGAGCTCCTAATTGAACTCTGGGTAACCTCAGAGAAGGTAGCCAAGGAATTACAAATGAGGATCCTTTTCAACTACATTTCAAAAATACCTTTTCACCTGTGTTGGATTTTTAGGCAGTATTGTGGGAAATCTTGGAAAAGCAATGAATCAATCAGCATCATGCATGTGTGATATGTACTGGAGATGTGACAAAGCAATCCCTGCCCTCAGGGAGTTTATGTTATAATGAAGGGAGAGAGGGGAACTGCGGTGTGTGCCCATGCACACAAACACATATACATGTGTCTATGTATATTAATAATTTATGCAAAATTAATACGACATAGTTTGGGAAGAGAATATGCTGGAAGATAGAGGTGAATTCAGGATGAATTCATGTGCTCCAGCTGTATCTTGAAGGAATTTAAGGATCCCAAGAGGTGGAAGTGAAGAGGAAGTGCATTCCAGGCATGGTAGACATTCATTGTAAAGACAGAAGTGGGAAATGGACACGTGTGTGTAGAATGGCAAGTAGGAGTATGGCTGGATCACAGAGTACATATCATTTAGACAGTCATGTATTTTTTCACTGCACCACGTAGTTGCACTATCATGTATTTTTAAGGGCTTAGTATGTGCCAGGCTAATGTATTTGCTATAGTAAGCTTTGGGAATTCAAAGAAAGGCATGAAAGGGAATAATGTGTAAAAATACTGGAAAGGAAGAAAAATATATCTGAACTTTTAGAAACAAGAAAATTGAGTTTGTCTTTATAGTGTATGTGTCCCCAAAAGTAAACCATAGCACTGCAATCTGGTCATTTCTACCATAGCCTTTTGACATTCAGGGGGTGTTAATACAAGACTCTGGGGACTGGCTCTCCTTTGCCCTGAATCCATTACCCAGTTCATTTTCTTTACCACTCACACATTTAAGTGATATCTTCTTGATAGAAAGCCTTCTTTTAATTTTTGCTCTACCAAACCAGTGCTAACAAACAGCAAGATCTGGTTTTCTCTATACCTTTCTGTTAATTGTGTGATGATGATCTGCTATTAAAATCAACCAAAAGCCTGGCTATTCCTTTCTCTTGGAGTTATAAAGACCCAGGATGGTCTCCTCCCTCAATGGGCATGAATAAGTTACTTAACCTTCATTTTGGAAAACTCTCTAAAAACACTATTTCCCAATCTGAAATCACAGGTCCAGGCCAAAAGTAAACAAACAAACAAGCTTTGATTGGTTTAGACCAGGAGTAGGGAACCTGCTCCTCCCAGCTACCCATGGCCTTCTAGGTTCTTGGGTGTGGCCTTTTTACTGAATCCAAATTTTACTGAACAAATCCTTATATTGAAGGGATTTGTTCTGTGAAGTTTGGAATCAGTCAAAGGGCCTCACTTGAGGATGTAGAGGGCCATTTGTGGCCTCCAGGCCACAGGTTCCCCAACCCTGGTTTCAACAATCCTCATAAGATTATGTGGAGATGAGAAATTAAGCTTAGGGATCAGTTGTTACTGGTATCTTCTGGGTCACCTTTTTTGTGTAATAATTGTCTGAATTTTTTTTCCAATGCTTTAGTATGATCCTCTCTCTGAAAGGTTGAAAAATGAATCCTTCAAATATTTTCAAAATTGTGTCACCTTAGATTCCTTCTATCTGAATACACCTCATCCAACCAGACTCTCTCCCCAATGTCACCTTCTCAGATCCTTTTTTCTCCTTCTTAAAATAGCAAATCAGCTGCCCAGGTGTTGAGTCCAACTGTGGTGGTTCCAGAGTCCCAGGTGATAAAACTATAGAAACACAGGCAGATCTGTTCCTCTTACTTTTTCCTCTTTGCTTTCCTTCCTATATAATTTCCTACCAAGGTTTCTGCAGGCTCATTGATCAACAGACTTCAAGGCTTCCCAATGTATCTCATCTGTGTATGTACTCCCTCTGCTAATGCAGGTCACACAACCTCTCTGTCTATGCCTTATAGTAAAACTTCTTGAGTTATTGTAGTTTAAAATAAAAATGTATTACCTGGTGGTCAAACTTTAGCTAGTGAGCCTCTCTGAACTTAGTTGGCCTTCAAACAAGAAACATCAAGTTCATTACCAGTCACGTAAGCAAAACCTTTCAGACTGGTACAACCTGCCTAGGCAGTTATATCCACTCAGTGGATAGGGTGGCAAGATCTAGAGACAAAAGACCTGAGTTCAAATGTGGCCCCAGACACTTAGCTGTGTGACCCTAAGCAAGTCACTTAACCTCTGTTTAAGCCTCAATTTCATCATATGTAAAATGGGGATAATAATACTATCTACCTCCCAGAGTTGTTTTGAGGATCAATCGAGATAATAATTGTAAAGTTCTTAATACTTTGCCTGGCACATAATAAGCACTATATAAATATTAGCTATTATTAAATAATATTATTTTTTTAAATTAATATTATTACCAGACCTTTCCCTCTATCAGTAAAACATTTGAAAACCCAGAGTCATCTCCACACCATGATAACGGACCAGGAGAGGACTTTAGTATTCTTTAGTATTTGGTTTACATACAAAAAATATGCATGTATATGTGTGTGTGTAAGATGCATTTAGAATTAAACATACATATGCAAATATTTCAATATCCGAGCTCTAAGAATTTATACTTATAAATATAGTTCTTCAGATTTTTCCATTTGGAAACACAAACCAAGCATAAAGGCTAACCTAGCCAACCAAGATATTGTACTTTTTTTATTTGCAGATGCTGTGAGACAGAATACATCGTATCTTGAATTAAATTGACCATTGTGCCAGAATTTTATAGTGCTCATTACTATTATGCTGAGTATTGCTAATATATTACTATTTTATATGCATTTGCACATGAGCTTAACTATACATACTTTACATGTAAACATGGGCAAACACATTTTAGTAGGAGACTCTTGGATGGAAGAGTTATTTACAACTCTGTCCTGGAACACATACAGCAGTGATTAACAAGTATATAGCCAATCTACAACAAACAGATTAAAACTAAATAAACGATGTAAAAGTTTATTTTAAAACAATTACAACATGTTGTGTGCTTCTCCTGAGCTGTGTGTTTGAAAATGCATTCTTCATAAAAACCACATGCAAGGCTTTTTGATGGGGAAATAATCGACTCCCCAAAGCCACATGCCTGCACACATCTTTAGAAGTTAACCCAGACCCCACACAGATGTTCCAGTTTTTTCAAAGATAGTTCTTTACTCCTCTCCCTCCCCACCTACCCTAGGGGGAGAGTTTATTGTTAGCTTAGTAATTGAGAGACCCCATAGGGAGGTAAATTGAGTTTTGGATTTAGAGTTGGAAGACCTAGATTAGAATTGCGCCTCAGACACTGTGTGATACTGAATAAGCCATACTACCACTCTGTGCCTCAGTTTCCTCATTTGTAAAATAAGGGTAATAGCCCCTATCTTGCTACGGGGATCAAATATTTGCATCAAAGCTTCTCTGCAAATCTTAAAATGCTAAATAATTCCCACCATTCGTTACTTTTCTTTTCTTTGGCATAGAGAATTCCTAGTGAGGAAATTCCCTCTCCTAAAGCATATCAACCCCCTGATCTGTAATTTAAAGTCTTAAAGAGTTGCCTAGGTCACTGAGGGGTTAAGTAACCTACCCAGTCTAGGTGGTACAGCCCATGACAAAGATGGGGCTTTGAACCCTGGCCTTCCTGATTGTGAGGCTTGCTCTCTATATATTTTCCCACAGTGCTTATCATCATCATCATCATCACTATTGTTTTTGTTACCTCATTATTCTCTTTTTCAATTAATTTCATATAGAAATGGTCCAGGGGCAAATCACTATGTGGCTATTAAACTTACACATTTAATGTTCAAGGAACTATTATAAAGTTAGAGAAAATGACTGTTTTTTGTAGTTTAATAATAACTAGTCATTGTTATGAGGCTAAAAGTGGGAAGCACCTAGAAATTCCAATTCTACTGATAGGACTCCAACAGATTTCTTATATTGTTATTGAATAAGGTCACCTGTTCACTGGAAACAAAGTTTAACATTCATTTCCTATCCAACTCCAAATCCAGCTATTTAAAAATCGCATCTTGTTGGCACCAGCTGGATTTGTACAGCAGCACTTAGTAAGTACATCATAAGAGCTCTTTAGACTTTTTCTGCAGCCATCACCAATTCTCATCATTGAAAAATAGTAAATAATCACCCTTGGCTGATTTCAGTGAGGTTCTCAACAGCCTGCTTCCATTTAAATAGGCCCATTTATCTAATAGTTTACAGGAATTTGTATCGTGCTTCAAAGTTTACAAAGGCCATTCTCGCAATACCCCTATAAGGTGGGTAGTGTAAATATTATCCCCATTTTGTTGATGGGAATGCCAAGGTTCAGATAAAGTGAAATGACTTGAGTGAACAGCACATATTTATGAGAGGAAAAGCAAGTTCTTGAACACACGTCTTCTGAGTCCCTTGACCCAGTATTCTTTCTATAACACCATGTCTCCTCTGTGTGAATCACATGTCTGAGTAAATCATCCACCTGCTCCTTTGAAGCTGGGTTGCCAAAAAGAAAATATGACCCTTTCTGAATTGGAACAAAAGAAATACTATTTAGGGAATCATTTGTAGAGAAATCACGGGGAAAGAAAATGAATGTGACACCCTTATGACGTGAAGACGCCTCGAATATTTTTAGAGCAATGACTGGGTTTTTGGACCCTAAGAATCAAATTATGGGGGAAGGAGGAGTAGTCTGGATCTTTAACTTCTTCCATCTGCTTATTACCATTTCTGTGACCAGGTTACAGCAGAGCTCTGGATTTACTCTTTTCCTAATGTTTAGATTTGCCTCTATAATTTTTGAACTCCTTCCCAGTAAGAAAAATTCCTCTTATCTTCATCCAATAATTCCTAAACTTCAGCTCTCGCTACCTGTTTTCCAAGTGGTATAAACCTGTTCCCTCACATTTAATCATATATATATATATATATATATATATTCCTTTGGCCCGAAATTCAGATTGTCTTTCCAAAAAAAGACTTCCTCAAAAATAATAATATTCCTACTACATGGAATAGATACATAATAAACTACCCAAGTATGAAGCCTGCTGACTTCATATTCCTGAAGTTGATTCCTTGTGGACTAATGGACCATTGAGTGACATAATATATTAGCTTGTATATGTCCCTTCATTCCTCTGGGCCTCCGATTTCCTAATTTGTTAAATGGAGGGAATACTAACTTCTCATTTATCCTTTCAAGGAGCTATAAAATAATAAGTGCATTTATATGGACCAGGAGGGAAATGAAGGCAAATTTGTTTATTTTATAATAAATAAAATGTTAAGGAAATTTTTTCTGAAATTTTTGCATAGGAGCCCAACATGTAGGCACCTGAGCCTCAGATTATGTGGACTTGAGTAGAGAAAAAAGCTTGGATTGAGTGATGTACTTTACTTGTATCATAGTTTTGGGGGATGGATTGTCTATATCTGTGAGTTTGGTCACAGAGTCAGTATATATCAGGTTAGGCCTTCCTGACCCCTAATCCAGCTCTCCATCTACTGTCCCACACTCCCTCTCATATATTAGAAAAATCTCAATTATCTGGAACTCTTAAGGAATGTATCGTGTTGAATAGCTGAGAATTTAAAGTATGACTTTTTTTTTTTAATAATTTAACCATTTCGGATGGAAATCTTCCCAGACTACATTACTTCTTAAACAAGATGCACTGAACATAACTTAACCTTTTCTTGTTGGCTTGGGATCATCATTATGAAATTGTGCTCTGATTACTGTACTATATAAAGTTCCTTGAGGATGGAACTGGTCATTTACTTTTTGTCTTTCGGTCCTATCTTGCATTCAGTCAGCATGCAATAAATGCTTGTTGGCTTTCATTAAGCTATAATGCAATAATAATGCACTGATGGCCTTTTGAGGAATGTAGGGTTACCCTAAGTGACCCCAGGCTAATGTGCTTCTGGATTTTGGGTGTACTTTTCCTAAATTTTCCCTGTCTTTGCAACACAATGTTTGATACACAACATGTGCTTAGAAGTATATGTAGAATAAGAGTTAAGTAGGCTCTGAGGCAAGGTTTAGGGACATACTTGTATATTGTGCCCAAGTGAGTGTGTGTGGGGTGGGGGGGAGGGCGACTATATGGCACAGTGAATAGAGAACCAGCCCTGGAGTCAAGAGGACCTGAGTTCAAATCCAGCCTCAGACACTTAACACTAGCCGTGTGGCCTTGAGCAAGTCCCTTAACCCCAATTGCCCTGCCCTCCACCCCTCAAAAAAAAGAGTGTGTGTGTGTGTGTGTGTACTTTGTGAAGTATTTTGTCTCCTGAGAGGCTTTTCTTTGCTTATTTATTTATTGTTAGCTGTATTCTTGGCAAATGAGTTTGCCATGGGCCTGAATCCTACGTAGGTGAACTATTACTATATATTGATAGATCATGAGATATTTATAAAACACTGTATCAACGATGCAATATTCACAATGCCTATGGTAACTATAAATATGTTGATATGGTTATTAATCACAAAATATACCAGACTCTCTACATGGGTAATAAAGCTAGAATATTTCTTCAAATACCAGAAAACTGAGTCCCAAAACCAGAAAGTCAAAGCCATCACAGTAGTTATGAAGTTGGCACACGTAGTCATTGCAGTAAACACCCACATTCTCAAGCCTTCAAAACAGAACAGGCTACCTCAGGCAAAGATACTCCTCTCTCCACTCACGGCAACTGCTCAGCATCCATGAAGCATGCTCCCAGCAGCTCCAGCCCTCCTGCAGCTTCCGTCCCTGGAAGTCCTCAGCAGGAGTCCTCAGCGGAAATTCTGGCTGGCTCAAAAACAGGAGTTTGCGAAGTCGCTACTGCCGCCACACTGCCACCAGTCACCACAAGCACACTAGCTTGGCTTCTGCTTCCTCTTGCCCCACCCCTTCCTCCTATGTCAGCAAGTTTAAGGGGCATGAAAGATCTTCAAATCCTATAACCCTTACAAACACTAGCGCATAATGTTGTTCAGTTGTTTTCCATTGTGTCCAACTCTTTGTGGCCCATTTGAGGTTTTCTTAGCAAAAATACAAGAGATTTTTGCCATTTCCTTTTCCAGGTCATTTGACAGATGAGGAAATTGAGGCAAATAAGAGTGACTTACCCAGGGTCACATAGCTAGTAAGTTTCTGAGGCTACATTTGAACTCAAAAAGATGAGTCTTCCTGACTCTAGGCTTAGCACTCTATCTACTGTGCCACCTTGCTACTGGTACATTGTAGGCCCTTAATAACTGCTTGATCCCATCCCCCTTTCTCCCTAAGTGTCTATTTCTATCACCATTTATTTCTGCAGATGTGGCTACAGAGGTCAATGAGTAATCAACAGCCTTTTCAATACATTAGGTGGGAGAATTGTTTAAATTGTATTTCCAGCCCCTAATTCTTAATCTTTGTTTCTGCAACTCTGACTGTTCAGAGCTTGGAGTCTCCCTCTCAGAAAGAGCCACCTTGTTCCCATGTTGCTGCAAAATAAATCTAACCTTGCTGTGTGGACCCTTTCACGTTAAGAATCATACCTGATTGACACTAGCTATGTTACCTTGGGCAAGTCACTTAACCTTAATTTCCTGGCCTTCCTCTCATCGCCCCCTCCCCCCCAAGGAAAAAGAATCACACCTGATTCTCTTAGCCTTGCAAGTATTTGGATGCCCAGTGCGGGAGATTCCAGAATGTCCCAGGAAGGTCACAATAAGTCTTTGTCCCTAAATACTCTACTCAGAAGAATCCCACTGGAGATGGAGACCATGAGTGGCCAAAGTGTAACTTGTGACTGCATTTGTTTCCCTCAGACAAGGGGAAAAAAAAATGAGAGGAAACACCAGACACTTTAGACTCTTTAATCAAATTTCTTTTGACTCCAGCTTAAAACAAAAGGACTCTAGGAGCTCAGAGGACTCGAAGACTTATTAATTGTGTACATAGCATTTCATGATGGGGGCTTTTCACTTTCCCAGGATGAATTGACTGTTAGCTTTCACCTCAACTTTTCCCAAAAAAAAAGAAAAAAGGAATTTTATTTGCTATTTTTAGTGAGTTAAGGGCAGCTTTCTGTAAAGATAACTCATTCAGAAGACATTTACATCACTGTCACAGATAAACAAAAATTTGCCAATTCCATTTTAGAATTTTGATCTCCTTAGCTACTCTTGAAGCATTTGTACAGTATCATCAATTCTTGTGTCATCTATACTCAGTAGAATTTCAGATCACATCTCAACTGGTGGGAAACACTGCCATTTCATAAGTACACTTGTTCTGTTGTTTTCTTTATTCCTTCTATTGCTAGGACTCAGTTTCCTTTCAGACATCAATGTTTGCTTTCTTTCTTTTTTTAATCAACAAAGGAGCTTGAATATGTCTCCCTGGTCTTTTCAGTCCTGCTCACTGCTGCAAGTTTAAAACAAGCAGACATGTGGGAGGATGAAGTCACTGTTTCTACCCTTAGAATTCTTCCCAGAGACTCTTTTTGTATCTCTCTAACTCTGTACCTTGCGCTTCACCTGAAGTTTTGTCAGGGGAGAGGAAGGGGGGGAGGGGGGAGGGGAGGGGAGTGTGGAATGGGGAAGAGCGCTACAGCTGAGCATATGTGCCTTTTTATATTCTCCAGAAACTAGGCCCTTCCTGCTAGCTTAGAGAATAGAGTTGACTATATGAAGCTGCTCATTCCAAGTGACCTTTCCAGAATCAGGTGTGTGGCTGGAAAGTTATGGATAGCCTCCTCAGATTCTTGGGAGCTTGGCACAAGCTTAGAAATAGCTCACCCTGATAGTCACAAGATTTCAGTTCTCAAACTGCCTTTGCCACTGGGACACTTTGGAAAATTGTAGGAGTAGAAAGTTGTTTTAAAAAGTCTATTGCCACACTTTGCCACCTGGTTAAGCATTTAATTCCCTTAACGTCTCTGGGCCTCCATTTTCATACCTATAATGTCAGAGGGTTAGACAAGATAATGTTTCAATTCAAAAATCCCATTATCTCTCTGTTCAGTGATAGAGAGACCACTTGGTGTAGCAGATAGAGAGCTGGCCTTGAAGCCAAGAGCTGGATTCAAGTCCCCCTCCTCTTCCACATAAAGGGAGCATTAGAGCAAGTCATATAATCCTTCAGTGCCCTTAGCAACTGTCAGACTAGACAAATTTCAGAGAAAGTGCCGACTTACATTTTTGCAGAGGGAGTTTCCTGACCCAGCACCAAAGAAATCACAGGTCCAGTCCCTATCTTTATCGCTAATGTTAGGGTTATTATTATTTTTTTAAGTTGAATTACAGTTCACAGTTGGTACAAAGCTTTTTAGGGTGTGATTTCTGTTTTGCTTCATAAGTGACAAGTGACGCAAGCTCTTTAATGTTTAAAAAAAAAAAGGGCGGGGTAGCATGTTTACTGATCTTCCTGGTTTGGAGGGATTGGGGTGGAGTTAGGCATTGTGTTTCCAATGAACAGCCACTTCATGTCCTGCAGCTTATGACATGTTAGTTCACAGAGAGTGCATCTTGTACTTGTTCTCTGAATTGTGGAGATGTGTGTTTTTGTTTTACTAAATCTTTTAAAATACTGGGCTTGTTGTTTACGATCCCCATATATTCTTTGTTCTTTTTGGTGACTGACTGGAACACATTTTTCCCCTTTGTGAAAATATTAGTGCCTTACAGAGGAACATGATGGTCTGCAGAATGGCTGTATTATAAACTGATGGCTCTTCTGAGCTTACATTAGACCTGTTGGACAGAAGGACCTGAGGCCACGTCTCAAAAATGAAAAGTAGATAAATGGTTTTTCAGAGGTTTTGTCCCTGTGTATCCTTCATGACTACACTGGAGTTTTCACAATTAAAGGATGTCAGAATTGAAAGGGACCTTGATGACTGTCTAGTTCGATCTATAGCCCAAAAAGAATCTCCACTCGACCCCACATGAGAAGTAGTCACCGACGCTCTGGTTTGAAAACCTCTAGAGTTGGGGACCCCACTACCTCCCAAGGCAGACCATTCCACTTTGGGGGAGTTTTAGTCATTGGGAAGTTTTTTTCTTACATTTAGGAAACTCAGAAATTATTTATGTCCTGCTCACCGTAACCCTTTGTAAAGCACCAAGTACCAAACACCATGTATTCTAATGAATACAAAGTATTTAGACTACCTACCTTCAGCTGTGTATCCCTGTCTATAGGTACTAACAGATTTTTCTCAGGCTTCCTTCTTTTCTGTGGCATTAGGCTAAGTTCCCCATTGACCTCAAAAGAGACTCCTTACGTGGGACAGACCTACAAAGTAAAGAAAGTTCTAGATTCAAGTAGAATACCTCACCATATACTTTTTTATTCAGAAAAAAAAAAAACAAGGAGACTGCTATCCTAAAACCTCTAGTTTTAGAGAGTTCTGAAAGGTGCTGTAGAAGGACCTCAGCCGCTAACTTGCCCGTCAGAATATTTCCATTATAATTCTGCCTCATATGAGTTGAAAGAACCTTTAAAAGTCTTAATTTGCCTTCAAGAAAACTTAGCCACCCTAATGATATGAGTCCCAAATAAACTGTTACATGACATCCTATTGAACTTGGTCCCGTACATACAGTATCTAACAGCTCATCCTGTACTGTTATTTTTGGCAAGTTCACTATAGCATATAATAAATCATAGAATGAAAAAGCTTTTTGGCCGAACATTGTTCAGCCTGCTGTTAACGTAGACGACAGAAAGCAGTTCTGTTTTTAGACATCCTTTTACTAACCCAACATTCATAATTTATGATTTCACTGTAAAATTCCTGCAACACTACACCAAAAGTAGTGCTGCCCTTTAATTAAGTGCTCTCTGTAGGAAAAACGTGAAACTGATGTGCAAAACATATCTATGTATATGGTGATTGATCAAGATTACATCTTTATGAACCCAGCTTAAAGGTCTGAACTTCCTGATGGGTAAAAGTGGCTCTGAGGCTACTTCCTGAGTTGGCCCAGTGGAGATCAGTCAGTGTTAACAATATTGGAGGCATTCCTAAGACACTTTTTGGAAACATTGAGAGTGGAAAGTTCCTTTGGAAAAGTCTGTCTCAACACTTAACCACAAGGTTGCTTGGACTAAGGCCTCATTTTCTTGATTAGAACATATTATCAAATTTCACTTTGATCATTGATTTATAGATGGAGAGTGCCTTAGAAGCCATCTAATCCAAATTCATTTTGCAGAGAGAGAAACTGATACCTAGAGAAATGAAATGACTTACCCAAGGTCACACATGTAGCATCAGAGTCAGGATTCAAAGCCAATTTCCTCCAACTCCAAATCCAGTGATTCTTGTTTTACTATTGGGCCAGAATGAATCTTTGAGGGTGAACTTCTCATACCATTTAAACATTCTAGAGTCTGGAAGAATTGGAAAAGGAGGGACATTTATCCATATGGAAAAATAAAGGCATCTGGAGAACTAAGAATATTTCTACTTTTTTTATTATTTTAAAATATTTCAGAGCTCTTTTTTGCTTTACAAAAAAAAGAGTACAATCAAATACTTTAAAAAAAATTGTTTCAGAAAACAAAAATTCAAGGCTTGCCTATATTGACTTCTTGCTGTATAATCCCAGATTAGTCACTTGAAGCCAGTAGATGTAAGCTGTTTGTGGGCAGGGGCTATTTGCCAGCTTTCTGTTTATATTCCCAGCACCAATCACACTGCCTTAAACATATCAGGTGCTTTAATAAGTGCTTGTGGAATTGAATAAAATTCTAGACATTAGTTTGCTCATCTCTTAAACGTGCGCTTCACTTATACCTAACTTTCTGAAATGTAGTTAAGAACAAGTGATAGCATACATTAAACATTTTAGATTTTTAAGGAAAAAAGGTAAAAATCTAAGTAAATCTAAAACATTGATAGTTTGAGATCACCTTAATAATAGTAGTAATTAGGATAGCTAGCACTTATATAGTAGCTTTAAGGTTTTAAGTAGCTAATATAATTTAATGTTAAAATGTAATAAAATTTATAGACTATAAGTAGCTTATATAATAGCTTTGAGGTTTGCAAAGCACTTTACAAATATCTCATTTTATCTTCACAAACCCCTTTGTGAAGTAGGTGCTGTTATTATCCCCATTTTACAGATGTGGAAACAGCCAGCCAGAGGTTATATGATTAATAAAGTATTTCAGGCCAGATTTGAACAGGTTCCATATTCTATCCATGGGCAGTGGATAGAGCACTGGACTTGGAATCAAGAAAAACCATCTTCATGAGTTCAAATCTGGCCTCATATTTCCTAGCTGTGTGACCCTGGGCAAGTTGCTTAACCCTGTTTGCCTCAGTTTCCTCAGCTGTAAAATGAGCTGGAGAAAGAAATGGCAAACCATTCCACTATCTTTGCCAAGAAAACCCCACATGGGGTCAGATACAATTGAAATGACTCAACACCATACTCTATCCACTGTGCCACCTGGCTTTATGGAAGTTCAGTAACTCTAAATCTAAATAGTGCTTCTAAGAACAATCTTAAAAACAAAACACCGTAGCCCCCAAAGGTACTCTGTTGAGAATTTTTTTAATTGCTATGTGACTTTGGGCAAATCACTCATCCTCACTGGGGCTTTGTATGAAAATGGACTGGGATGAACCTTGCAGATTCAGCTCTCATTAATCTGATGAATTTTCTTTCTCCAAGTAGTATATAACTATGTAAAATTCACGTTCTCTCTCTGTCTCTCTCTGTCTCTCTGTCTCTCACAGATTTGGCCCTGGATTAGTGATCTATTGGTATGGATTCATTGAGGAACTGGATTGTAACCGAGAAAGAGGCATCTTACTCAAAGACTGCTTCCCCACCGACCTTGTCACCCTAGGCCAGAGCATAGCTCAGCCCTGATCATCCTGGAAATGACGCAGGGAGGAAGAGGTGAATCCGGAAGCAATTTGACTTTCCTGCAGTATAAACTGCTGGCAACATCTGCCCTGAACTTCAGCTGAACTCCTGCTGCCCGTGGTCACACCAGTACCTCTTCAGACAAATATCAAGAGTTTCTGTTTTGTTTCATCCCTTGTTGATGTGAGCAGCCAAGAACTACAGACATAACCCACTCATTATCAGCATTTCTGTCTCTGTCAAACAGTTGGTTTATAGATAGTCATAATCTTTCTTCCTTCCGGATGGTTTCTCCTTGCCTGTAGAACAAAAGAAAAAATGTGGAGGCTGAAAGGTGTGATTTTCAATTCTCCTCCTGGTTGTAGAATCACCCCCATTATTATTTTTTTTTTCAAATTTCTATTCATTTTCTCTCCCTTCTCCTTTTCTCTTCCATATACATATAGATAAACAGTATTTTATTAAGGTAATGGGCAGATTTAGTTCAAAAGAAGAACTTCTTTCCCCTCCTCCACCAAAAAAGCCAAGAAATTATGTATGAAAATATGATTTCACTGTTACTGTTAATTAAAACAGTCCATTGGCATCAGGTGGCACAGGGCACAAGGCGAGAGTTGTGCTTAGGGGCTACATTGTCCACTCTGAACAGAGTTTCCAGACTTATGTGGCATTCAGCCAAGCTGTGAGCAACATTTTATGTGAATTTCCTCCTTTTTACAGGAACATCTGAACATCAAACATGTTTATGGTGATCAATTTCAAACGTGTTTTTCAACACCACAATTACAGTGTATCTACATTACACTGATATTAGAGATTGACATTTGTAGGGAAACAACTTAGATCCAATGAAGGGCTCCGTCAAAAGATTATCTCAAAATACCCTGTTGTCCAATGCTTATGGGAATAAAAAATAAAAACCAAATTCTTCCCTCTTTTTCTACTTGCCTCTCTGATTAAGCAAATTGCCCTAATATGCATAACAACCTATTTGGAGTTCAATATAATTTTTTTTTAAATCTTAGCACATTCCCTACAATTGTACTACGGAAGTTCTCTTTTAAGAACTGAACATTTTGAGCTGAGGGAGGAATGGATAGAAGATCACACAAGAAAAAAACCCAAAACAAAAAACCATCACATGTCTGGGTACTGTTTTTAGTTGTCATCAGTTTAAAGAAAGAAGAGAGGAAAGAACACTGTTCCTTGGTCTGCCCCACTGTTTTTCCCTTTTAATCAGATACCTTGTAGAGCAGGTTTCATTCTACAAGCAGAATACCAAAAGATGAATTATAGCCCTCTCATTTAGTAACCCAAGACCATCCAGTTACACCCTTAGCCTCAGTGAGTAGTCAAGGTATACCAGTTCCCATGATGACAGATTAATTTCCAAGCAGAGCCGTTCTTATAAATATGTCGCTTTGAAAATATTAATTAAAGTGTTACCTTTGCAAATGCCTGGAACTCATCTCCATTCCTCACCTTTCTCAAAGATTAACTCTGGTTTTACCTTTTACCCTTCTGGCAGAAATCTTCAGATCATGGTGAACTGTATTGAGAAAGAAAGAACAAGAAAAGAATGGAAAAGACATGACAGTAAGATAATACAGGTTTTCACAAAAGCAAAATCAAAAATTTCAGACCCAAACTTCTTTCTCTAATGCAGAGGTCCTTAAGCTGTAAGCTATGAATTTATATTTTTGTTTGTTTTTCTAACATTTTGGTAACTGTATTTCCTACTAAGTGGCTTCCTTTGTAATCCTATGTATTTTATTATATGCATTTAAAAACATTGCTCTTAAGAAGGAGTTCATAGACTTCACCAGACAGTCTATGATCCATGGCCCCAAAATATTCAGAACCCCAACTTTAATATATGATATCTTAAGCTACACTAACTCCAAAATATAGATAGATAAGATGACAGAGAGAGAGAGAGAGAGAGAGAGAGAGAGAGAGAGAGAGAGAGAGATGGATGGATATATAGTGTTCATGAGATTGATTCACTAGAGCTAAATTTTCTTTTTTAGGGATATGTTAAATTTATCTGAACAGATACTAAAAATCCTGTTAGCCCTAGTCAAAGATTTACTTGTTTTAAATTAAACATATTTATGACAAAGGTGCACAAATACATAAGACTGGCCTTACACTTTGTATTTCTTCTCCTACCTGATGCTTTGACATTGACAGGGTGTATAGTGGTACTGGTGTTTTCAATCAAAGCCTCATTCTCCTCTGGATGAAGGAATTTTTTAAATTTTGTACATCTGCCATAGAAAGGGGACTGGTAGAAATTGTACCTCTTATAGTAATTTTACTGGTAATTTTTACTGACCATTTTCCTCATGGAAAAAAAATTATTGTAATTGTTTTACCTGCTACTTTTAAACTTTAGAAAGGACAAAATGAGTGAGGAGTGAGTGGTGGTATATGATTGTAATCTGTGCTACCAAGGAAAAAGAGACTGGCAATAACTTGAGGTCAGTTCAGAGCTGCAGTGGGATTACACTCTCTTAGGTGTCCAACCTCAGTCCCATAGGAAAATATGAACTTCCAGCCTGGGAAAAATAGGGAGACCCAGGGAAGGAAGGAAGGAAGGAAGGGAGGGAGCAAGGAAGGGGGGGAGCAAGGAAGGGGGGGGAGGAAGGGGGAGAGGGAGAGAGAAAGAAAGGAAGGAAAAAAGAGGGAGAGAGAGAAATGCCTCCTTCCAGACAAATGAAAACCTGCTTTCTCTTTTTAAAATGTTGCAAAATACTCATTTGTACAATTTTTCAGTTTATTGAATGTAAACATCAACTTAGAGTAAAAGCAATGACTACATTTTTTTATATAATGCTGTAGTCATTAGAACCTTAACATTACAGCCAAATCCCTGTTTTATGGAGTATTCTGCAGAATGTGCTAATGAATTATACCAACCCAGAAAACAGAAGTGCACATAAAACTGAATGATGTTCTCCCTGGCATATATAGACTTGCCAAGCATCTGCTCTCGCAAACACCATGATAATGTTTCTATGAAACCTTGAAAATGTTCACATCATGTGAACTAAACATGGAGCCAGACCCTCAGTCCAAACCATATGATATTTGGACATGATGGAAAGAACCTTCCTCAAAAACTTAGATTGGAGAAATTCTGGAAATCAGGATGATTTTTTGCCATCTAGTGAGGAGGCAACATGTCTTCACTATAAAAAGTATGCAGGCCAAAAAAGAGAGCAAAATCACTTGGCAGAGGCAAGTATTTTCTTTTAAGGTCTTTGTACCTTTGTATGATGGTACAAGGTACAAGGCTTGAGTCAACTCTGGAGAATGAAGTCAGTTCCTTTTGGGTTTAACGGGAAAGAGAGCTGCATTAATTCTTTCAGACCTTTAGGGAACCATTTAGTACCCTAGATGAAATTTATCAAATGTTTCCTGGGAGACCCACATGACTTAACTTATATCCCAAAAGTTAACAGGTAATTCAGACCCTGCTCATCATTCAGTCAATAAACATTTATTAAGTGCCTACTATGTGTCAGGCACTATGCTCACTAGGGAATCAGGCACATTATTCCCTTTCCATAATGAATAAAGAACCACATTTTCCTATCCTTGACTTGCCTCTTCTATAAACCCCACTGTTTTAATTCAGTTAACATTCTTCTATCTTGAACATACCCCCTTCAAATATTTTTCCATATCCTCTTGCCCTGTCCTTTGATCTTCCTCTTCAGTGTTTCCTATCAGTATCCTTTGGCCAGTTTTTCTTCTCATGTGCACATTAATTCCACTGTTTCTCACTATTTCTTAGTTTATTTTCTTTCTAGAAGAAGATCTTTGGGTAAAAACCCATCCACTTCCTATACCACGTATATTTAGAATACCAGATGATCTTTGGGTATGAGGATAACTTAATAGGTCAACAATTATTTCAAGGGGTTCAATCCTGACACACATCACCTATAAGGAGAGGGACAGGACCCGTGTTTTCATTGGTTTGGGGAACTTTGGGGTAAGGAAACCCTCTAACAATGCAGGTTAGCTCCTCTTCTGCAACTAAAGTCTTAGTTGCCCAGAGCCTTGCAAAGTGAAGCAACTTTACCTAGGATCAAAAAACCAGTACATGTCAAAGGCAGGATTTTAATTCTGATCTTCCTGGATTTGAGCTATCTATCCATTACACCATGCTCCATCAATAAAATTTCTAACCCAGATAAGATTGTAAATCACCAGATAAGGAATCAAGTTGATACCTAGGTGAATGCTTTGGCTAAGGGATCCAGATAGGCAAGGTTTATTTTTACTGCAATACACATGTAACTCAATTACAGTCATTAATGATAATAAATATTTTAAATAATAAATCTTCTGAATTTAATTTTAAAATCACTTCTGTTTCATCTAGAGGGGCAATAAACATTTATTAAGTGCCTACTGTGTGCCAGGCTCTACACCAAGTTGAGGGGGTATGAAAAGAAACATATCTAAGATAGTTTCTGCCCTCAAGAAACTCACAATCTAATACCGGGACAAATGACCATTTGCAAATAGATCTTCACAGGTCCTTCCCTCCCCCCAAAAATAAAATTAAGACTGCTTCAGAATACAATGTATCACAAGAGCATACTGGTTCTGGAGTCAGAGGACCTGGGTTCAAATTCTGCCTCTGATACTACCTCTGTGACTATAGGTAAGTCATTGAAACTTGCTAAACCTTCATTTCCTCATCTATAAAATCAGGAAATTAAAATTTTGGCCTCCAAGTTCCCTTATAAACTCATATCTGTGGTTCTACAAAACTAACCATCAGAATCCTTTGATTGACTTGTTAGAGGTTCCCAGTAAGGGTCAAATTATGTCTCCCTACAAAGGGAACCAAGTAGCTGACAATAGGAGATTGGCAGCAACTTACCCCTTTGAAGAGGACCTGTATATCTGAACAATCTGTATAAAGTAGACCCCGCTTGGGTTCAGGAAAGGTCACATGTTATACAAAGTTTGGATACTCTCAATGTGTTACTCAAAACTAAACCTCCTGTGCATAGTAAACATTATTTGAACCTGTATTTTTAAGAACTTGCCAGGATCCCAAAGATTAAATAAGGAAGATGTAATTATGAACTAAATAATAAACAGACCAGCTTGGGTTCCCCTTGTGTTTTTTACTTTCCTGCTATTGTTTCATATACAACTGCTAGACAATGAACCGCTTAGGTCAGGCACTATAAATTATAAGTTTTAGTACAATAGTAATCCCCTAAAATTATTTCAGAGCTTGATCAAAGCACTTCAAAAAAACCTATTTAAACTTTTCCACGGGGAAGGGGAAAAGGAGGAGGAGAGAAGATCTCCTTCCGATGGTTTGTTTCAGTTAGCACAAAAATCTTTGGTCTACATGTGATAGCTGCCCCCTGAGGAATTCCAAGTAATCTATTAAATATGCCATTTTCCAGGATAACCTGCTGCCTTATACCATATCATAACATCAGGTTAAATGAATCCCACTGTTTTTTTAAAGTAATTATTTAGTCATTCTATTAAATGATATTTGACAAAAAACCTTAGCAGACATGGGAAGTCACTTACAGTGTTAGGAAAAGGCAAGGAGGAGCATTTGGAAACAATCTCATAGGTTTCTTAACAATAATTTATGATTCTCAAAACGTTTATTAGGGTTATGTCCTTAGCTCTCTGTGCCTTAGACTAAAATACATAGTGGTGGACTTTTTAAAATTACTGTTTCATGTTTTTGGTCTGACCTTAGTTTCCTCTTCTGTAAAGTGAAGAGGTTGATTAGATGGTCTTTGAGGTCCCCTGTGTTTTCATCTGTGTGATGAATTCCTGGTATGAAAACTCCTCTACCAGTGCAGAACACTATCTCCACTAGGTCCTACGGGCCTGCAGAGCTGCCTGAAATCCTTGGAAGTGAAGGAGTTACTCAAGGTCACACAGCTAGTATGTGTCAGAGGCAAGACTTGAACCCAACTTTTCTTGACTCTGATGCCAACTATCTATCCATTCACTGCAGCATACTGTCTCATTGTCATTATATGGGAATTTAATTATAATCAGTACAACAGTCCGTTCGAGTTTTTCCATAATGTTTCCCCCGTCCCTGATCATTTGGGCTCCTATTGAATTACCATTTATCTTTAATACAAATGTATGGAAGCTACAGAATGATGTCCAAGCAAAAATGAATATCACCTCAAGGACAAGGTGATACATTTATTGTTTAGTCATATTAGTCGTGTTTGACTCTTCATGACCCCATCTGGGGTTTTCTTGGCAAAGATACTGAAATGGTTTGCCATTTCCTTCTACAGCTAATTTTACAGCTGAGGAAACTGAGGCAAACGGGGTTACTTGCCCAGGGTCACACAGCTAGGAAGTGTCTGAGGTCGGATTTGAACTCAAGTCTTCCTGACCCCAGTTTTGGCACTCTATCCATTGCACTGCCTGGTTGCCCTATAGTGATACTACTGGGCTGCAAAAAAAAATGGCCTTACTTCCCAAGGGGAAAAAAAATGACATTACTATGTCAGGGCAATTTTTTTTTACATGAAGGCCACTTTGAGATGCTAACATGGAATGAAATAAAGTCAATTAAGTGATAATTCAAGATCTGGGTTTAATTGAGGGCTGAATGTGAAGCCAATGACCATTAACCTAAACCAGTCATTAATTCCCTGGAAGCCTCTTTGAATAGCAGTATTTCTCAATGGTTTTTTTCTTATTAAAAAAAAAACCTTTGTAATTTTTATATGCACTAGAAACAGATGAATTCTACCGTAGTAATTTAGTTTGTCATAGTAGCAGGCTTTATATATTCCTTAGGTTTTAGTTGGAACACCTTTCGGACCAAATGTATGATGTCCATAGCCAAGGGCACTTGGTTGATTCTATGAAGGGAAAGGGTTTTCAAGGACCTAGAGACAAGCACTACCCTGTTCTTCTTAAAGTGACCTAAGCAAATCACCAGGACCAATTTCCCTCACAGAAAGATGGGTATGTGCTCTTGGAAGCAAAGATACAAACATTGTCTTCTTTACTAAAAGTTATTCTTTAATGGAAAAATTTAATACTTCTGATCTAATAAAGGCTTGACTAATATCTACTTTGAAAATGTGTGTTTATTTAATAAATTCCAAGATAAACATTCATAATAGGATTATATTCAATAATTCAACAGACATTTGGTAAGTCACTCCTTTGTCTAAGGCATTATACTGCAAGAGGTGGGGAACCTGCAGCCTTGAGGCCACATATGGCCCCCTCTACACCCTCAAGTGTGGCTATTTGACTGAATCCAACTTCACAGAACAATCCTCTTAATAAAAGAATTTGTTCTGTAAAGCTTGGACTCAGCCTAAAGGCTGCACCCAAGGACCCAGAAGGGTTACATGGGGCCTCAAGGCCACAGATTCCCCACCCCTGTCTGGGGATGAAAAAAGAATAAAAAGGGAGACAATCCCTACCCCAGAAAAGCTTGCATTTCTGCTGAGGGAACAACTTATCTGCCTACAGGTAAATAAATAAAAATTATACACAAAGTCATTTCAGGCGAGAATGAGTGCTAGTGCTAGGGAAATAAGGAAAGATAGGCATTTAGGCTGTGATCTAAAGAAAACTACAGATAAATGACTTGTCCAGGGTCACATAGTCAACATATGTCAAACTCAAACCCAGCACTTCCTCACCCCAAAGCCAGCTCTTTATCTACCATGCCACTAACTCTCTTAAAAAAAACAAAACAAACCAAAAAAAACATAAGTTAAAACGACATCTTACAATGAGCGTGGAATCTTTGTCCTTGCATCATACACGTATAAATGAAACTAGAGTAGCAGGAATATTTGGGCAAGCCACTTCTTCTCTACGGTTCAGTTCCCTGAGTATAAAATGAGAAAATTGTAATATACATGGTCACTATGGATCTTTCTACCTTAAAAAAAATTGACTTTTATATTTGATAGGGGTGTTTTTCCTACCTGACAAAGCTTTTCTTTATTTTTCCCACTCAGGAACCACTCCTTTCTCCTGACTACCCCTTCCCCCCAAGTTGTCTGTTAAATTTCCAATTTGATAAATTTTGGCCGTATGTAGTATGCTTAGCAGATAGCGAACTATGAGTAATAACTCTCAACTGTGTAATAGTCGAAAGTTTTCAAAGGAGTTTTCTCACTACTACCCTCTGAAATAGGTTATGCATAGATTAACTCCAATTTAAAGATATGGAAACAAAGTCTGGGGGTGGCTATGGCAGGTTTCTTAACTCCAAGGCCAATGGTCTACCTATTCACTAACCTATGCCTCTGACAAACAGAACTTTGAGAGCTATACTTTCCAGTAGATGGGTTGATAGAAAGAGAGGTCGTCAGAGAGGTGATAAATGCAACTTCAGTATCTAAAAAAGATGCTTTCTTTGGTCATTTGCCAGAAGGATCCAACCCCTGAGATGACACTTTCCATGAACTATCTGCCCAGTTTCTTCAAAGTCATTAACTCATAATATATGATTATTTGAAAATGCCAAAGGCAGTTGACATATTTCACCATAGTTAAGGGAGAATCATTCAGCTGGAGACATGAAGGAAACTCGAAGTTCCACATTTCTTATTTGCCCTGAAGGTTTCCCAGGATTGTCTATGAAAGTCCCCACATAGAAACTGATTATCAACTCAGTATCCAAGGAAAACTGAAAATTATGGGAAGGCATACTGTATTTTCTTTCCTCTTTTCCTTCCCTCCACATATAATGTATTGAGCATATACTACATTCACAGTATTATGATAGAGATTATCAAGATATAAAGTATGATAACATGGTTTGTATCCTCATAGAATTTTTAATCTATTTTTTTTTTTTTGCTTTTTGGAGGGCATTGGGGTTAAGTGACTTGCCCAAGGTCTCACAGCTAGTTTTGTGTGTGTGTGTTAAGTGTTTGAAGTCGTATTTGAACTCAGGTCCTCCTGACTCCAGGGCAGGCTCTCCTCACTGTGCCACCTAGCCGCCCCCTTTTTAATCTAATTTAGAAAAAGAAAATACTAGGAAGTGGGCCTAGATTTGTAATGTCATTGATTTAGGGAATTCCCAGATGAGGAAAAATTCCTTATACCAACACCAGCCAGCACTTTCTCAATAACATGTAGTCTTATATTTCCTTGAGCCCTGAGTGGTTAAATGACTTGCCCAGGGTCACATAACCAACATATGTCAGACTCAAACCCAGTTCTTCCTAATCACAAGGCCAGTTCTTTATGTACCATACCACTGCCTCTCTTTAAAAATAAAAAAAAATGACATACATAAAAAGTTAAAATAACAATTCAAGGCTTAAATAATAATTTAACAACTCAGGAGAGCTTTTCACAACTTGATTGAATGTAACAGAATAGAATAGAATTTAGAAGAGGCTATCTTAAAAGCAACAAAAGTGTAGAAACTTAAGAGAAAATTAGGGTGAGAAAGACAATTCCCAAGTGTTTTATCTACACACATTCCTTCACTAAATAAATACTTGCTTTTCAGATTTTTGCTTTAACAAACAGTAATGTAATACCTTTAACTTTTTGGAAAATTCCTCCTTGGAAGAGAAGATTTTTTTCATGGATTTTCACCCTATGCATAGTTTTAATAGAACAGATTTTTCTGTCCATATAATAAGGAATAAATAAGTTTAATATGTAGTTTGTCTTGTTAACACATAAAAATGCTTGTTTGTAATACTGAGTAGAGTCCACTTTTTATGTGATACTTCTTTCTAGTTTAGGTGGGTTGTTAAAATTATATTCTCATTTTTGAGGTTATGTCTACTCATTTTTCTCAGCAACTGATTTTTTTAGTTTTATTCTCAAAATATTTACTAAGCATTATGATGTTATAAATAACTACATAAAACTTTATCTTAAGGAAATAACATGTTGAAATAAAGATATTGCTACAAGTGTGCTAAAAACTCGAAGTACAAGGGAAGCAAAAAAAAAATGCTATTATCAATAGCCATGTCTGCAAAAGAAAAATGGTTCTTAATCTTTTCTGTGTCCTGGACCCTCTGGGTGGTCTTGGCATGACCTATAGACCCCTACATATTATTGTCTGCATTCATAATTGAAGGAGTTTATTAAAAATAAAGATGTCATGTTTTTTTCCCCAAACAAGTTCTCAGACCCCCTGAAATCTATGCCCAGAATCCTTACAGGTCTATAGCTTTCAGATTAAGAACCCCTGTTCTGTATGAAATATATCAACCAAACTTTGGTTGTATCCAACAGTTCTTACCAGAAATAGTTCTAAGTGAGAAATCCCCACATGAATAACTAGCATGGATCTTAGAATTTGAGAAGTTTCACTCATATCAGACAATGCCTTTCTATTGGCAAGTTGATCTGGGGTTTCTAAGGCCTTTCTTCTCTTTCATAGTCTCTATATCATCTAGATTTTTTGCTTTTCCATTTAATATGGAAGACAGATAAATATAGATTTATCAAATACAATTCAGCTTTGATTTTGATTATAAAGTTCAAATGATTCAAAAAGCATTCTCCCAGAGTTGTTCAAATATTTTCAAGGTTGGAGGAGACTGGATATGCTTTACATGTTAATGTAATTTACTTTTATATGATTTGTATTCAACCATAAATATTTTGTTCTGAAAACTCTAATTGTATCAGTTCGTTAATTTTGCCCACTAAGGTAATGGCAAATGTTACACATGAAAAATTAGTAACCAATAGTCTAAAATTTTATGATTCGTACTAATCTAAACAGAAGAGCTCCAGTATGCTTTTAAAGTTAGGTATGAAAGTGGTTTATTGATTGTTAATTTTTTTTAAAGGAACTTATGTAAAAGCTCCACCCCCCGCCAAGGTGGGGGGGTTGTCTTAAGTATATGGGGGAAAAACATCCTAAATTAACAGAGGATTTTTTTAAGGGAGAACAAAAGAGATGGGAGCAGCAAAATATATATGATTTAATTGAGTTTAAATTCAAAGCTTGCTTGCTCCTTTGGCAAATTTTTTTCTAGTCTATTTATTTTCCCTACTACCCTTTAAAGTTTCCCCCTCCAAAGAAAAACATGTAAGGACATGGGGAAAGAAACATAATGAGAATTGAGATGCATATCCTTTGCATTCTTTATTGTTTTCTAAGGGGCATATGAGAAACTAAAATGAGTTAGGAAGGATTGATAATCCAATTATTTCCAAGGGAATTTTGAGGTATTTTATTGTTTACAAGCTAAATAGACAGCAAATACTGCATAGCTCTTTTAAGCTTAGAAATTCAACCCTCTAATATGGAGACTTCAACTGTCCTCCCTGCCTACCATACATTCTCTCCCTTCTTCCCCACTGCCCTTCTACATGATTATGCTATAATAATGCACTTCTCAAGACAGCATTTTTAATGACAGATGGACTACATCATTACTATCAAAGTTATCCTCAATCCAGAATCATCTTGAAGAAAAACACTTATTGGGGGCAGCTAGGTGGCTCAGTGAAAAGAGCACCAGCCCTGGAGTCAGGAGGACCTGAGTTCAAATCTGTTCTCCGACACTTAACATTTAGTAGCTCTGTGACCTTGGGCAAGTCACTTAACCCCAATTGCCCTGCCTTCCCCCCTCAAGAAAAAAAAGTCAAAAAACAAAAAAAAAAGGAAAACACTTATTGCTTGAGTTGGAACTAAATATTTCAAAGAATCATCCATTTCTTACAGAAAAATGTTTGCAAGATAGGTATGGCATCTTATGATAGGGATAAGGTGTAAGACCTATTTCATTGATATAGGAAAGTCCCTCTACCAGTTCAGGTAAGTTACCTTCTCTTCACCTTTGTCACCGTAGAAGGTTCCATAGAGCACTGATAGATTAAGTAGCTTGTCCTAGCTCACACAGCCAATATGCTTCAGAGGCAGAATTTTAACCCAGTTTTTACTGGCTCCAGAACCAATTCTTTATTCATTAACCCCACGATATTTCTGTGAGAGTATCTTTGTGAGGTTCAGACACAAGTCTTAATCCCTAAGGAGTTGTTCTTACATTCAAACTTCACACATTTTTAACATATATATGCAAGATAGCTGTGTGACCCAGGACAAGTCACTTCACCTTGTTTGCTTTGGTTTCCCCATCTGTAAAATGATCTAGAGAAAGAAATGGCAAACCACTCCAGAATCCTTGCCAAAAAAAAACCCAAATGGGGTCACAGAGAGTCGGACAACAATAGCACATGCAAGAAAATCAAGCTTGAAATTATTAATCTCCTAAAAGGGGTTGTATAAAGGAGGATATATTTAGTCAGCAAAGGGAAGTTCTGAGATAGGAACCAGATGCAACCAGTCACTGTCTAAGTAGCTAAATCCCAGAGAGTTAGTTGCCTACAGCACACAGAGATTCTAATAGATCATAGAGAAAGATATATAAAGGCACTTATGCTAACTGATCCAACCCACTCATTTTATGAATGTGGAAACAGAGGAACACAAAGGCTAAAGTGACTTGCCCAGGGTCACACAGTTCATAAGTATCTGATATAGGATATAAACTCAAGTTTTCCTCATTCTAAGACCAACACTCTATCCACTAACCTACATAGCCATTCCTAAAGTCAAAATTTAAAGCCATGATTGCAGCCCTGTTAGCAGGGATAAACAAAAAATAATTACTATAAATGTGCCCTGGAATTTCCCACTGCTCCTCTTTTAAGATTAATTTGAACATGATTTAGGAAGCTAACCTGCATGCTCCAGCTTTAAGAAACAGAGTAGATTTAGAGTGGGTCTATGATATTTTTGAAATTCACAGCAAGAAGTCATTCCCATTTTATTTATTGTCTCAGAATTCCCCAAAATTAATTATGATTATACCATCAGCCTTAGACCTTGGATAATGGTCTTTGTACTAAAGACCCATGCCTGAGAATGGAATTGGAGAAATTTAGTAACTCAAAAAGACAGATTTGCAAATGATGGAGGGAAGTACTATCCATTCAACAGGAAATACCAGGAAACCTAGAAAGCAATTTGGCAAAAATTAGGTATAGACTAGAGACTAAAGCTAAGCTTTAATGGAGAAGTATCCTAATGTTCAGATAATTTTAAAACCTAGGGGAAGAGAGAAGGATGTAGCTTTCAGATATACATTTTGGGGTAAAATTAATAACCAAGTGAGAAATAAAGGTGATCACAAAAGACTAAATAGACAACTTGCATCAAATTGGCAAAGATGATAAAACATGAAAATAGTTTTCATGATCCTATTATTTACGCTATTGGTGGAGCTATAAATGAATAAGTCTATTTTACAAAACAGTTTGAAACTATGATAGAAAAGTGAATGGCCCCTTCCCCTTTGACCAGCAATACTGGTATTAGGTATACACCCTGAAAAGGTCAAAGATGGTGGAAAAAGTTCCATCAATTCCAAGATATTTATAGCAGCCTTCTTTGATGTGGGGGGAAAAAACCAACTGGAAATAAAGTACATACCGATCAATTTGGGAATTTCTGAACAAACTGTGGCATGTGAACATAATGAAATATTATTCAATGTGGTACATAAAGTAGATGATTAATCCAAGTTTAATTGAGCTCAATTATTATACCATTAAAAAATGACAACAAAATATGAAGGCTCCAGAGAAATTTGGGAAGACCTGCATGAACTAAAACAGAGAAAATTAAGAAGAACCAATAACAACAATAATATTGTTATACAATAATATAAAACAGTAGTATAAGGCATGAGATACAGTGATTACTCTTGACTCCAGAGAACTAAAGAATGAATGAAAATAATTTATTAAGTTCTTTGTGTGGGCAATGTCTTGTGATGAGCACTGAGGAAATAGTCAAACAATTAACACTTATTTGTCAAGCACCATGTTCCAAGCAGCACACTAAGCTAAGAGCTGGCAATATATATATAAAAGTAGAAAGAAAGACAATCCCCGTCCCTACCCTCAAAAGCATACATTCTAATGGGGGGGGGGGAAGCTAAAAAAAAAAAAAGGAGGAAGGGAACAGTATGGTATGGTAGAGAAAGTCCTGAGGGCAGCCCACCAAGGAATGAGACATGACTGACCTGGGCATTCTCTTTAAATTGAGGTTCTAGAAGTCATCCAATTAGAGGGAGAAATCCCCGAAGTAGAGCATAATTCCAACATGTGAATTCCAGACCTACATCAAGGCTTCAAGATCTAGACGTGGCATAGTAGAAGAAATCCAGAATGCAGCAGAAATAGTCCCTGCCTTCAAGATGCTTACATTCTGATGGGGGAAAAACTGACCAATTAGGAAACACTTCCTTCCTCTTCATGATGGATTCCAGGTATGGAATGAACTATGTGCTTGTCACATACACATGAACAATATTTGTTTTGCTTAACTGTACTTTGTTACAAGGAAAGGGTTTGAGTTTTGTTTTTTCTGTTTAGTTTAGTTTTTGTTTTTGGTGGAAAGTGATTTGATAGTGATGGCTTTTTAGGAGCATCAAATTAAAAAAAAATTTCTGAAGAAATTTAGGACAGGAATTCTTCTATGGCCAATTTGCATGCACAACAATCTAATTCCTCTCCATAGAGATGGGGGTGGGGGGAGTCAGATCTCATCACTGTTTTCTTTTTTAAAATAATGTCTTTTGTTTTTTACATCATATTAGTTATCCCCAGTATCTTTCCATGCACCCCTATCCCAGAGAGGCATCCCATATATAAAATAGTATTTTTTAAGACAAAAAAGGATTTAAAAAATCATCACAAGTGATTTAGTTGAAAAAAAGCCCAAAAACTCATGCAGTGTATAACGCCTTGATGAAAGGTGGATTGGGGGTATCTCTCATATTGTCATTAGGATCTTGCTTAATGTTTATAATTTTCTAACATTTACTCTTTTGTGGGGGGTGTATGGTTCTCTCCATCTGCATTTTTATAGTCATGGTGTATATCATTTTCTTGGCTCTACTTACTTCAGTCTGCAGATCTGTGTTTGCAGATCTTCCCATCTTTCTCTGTATTTGTCACATAGATCACTTCTTACAGCACATTAATATCCCATTATATTCACATACCACAATTTGTTTGACCATTCCCCAATCAACTCATCATTGCTTTCTTCCTCTTGCTGTGAAAGATGTGTTGGTAGACAAACAAAATTTCATAGGTCGTTAGAAGCAATTGCCTCCATTATTTGGGCATCCATGTCATTAACTACATCCAGAGTTTGGTTTCTTAATGGATTCTCCCACCCCATAGAAACAGCCTGCTTCTTCATGTCAGAATTCCAGTAAGAAAGGTGGTCTTTGTTGTCTTAAAGTTTGTCTAGGAAAAAAAAGACCACTTTCTAAAGGTTAAGGGATGAAGACAGAACAAACAGGCCAAATTGAATGTCAGGCCGTGATTAGGTGACTGTTTTCTCAGGCAGATGTCTAGTTTAAAATTCTTCTCTCAGAGGAGGAGCACAGAGACACTGAGCCTTGTTTCTTTTGATAGTGCTTACTTACCCTTTGCCATAAATACTACTTTGCAGGCACCACACAGGAACTGACGAGTATTTACACATCTGATTGACATCTGAAATCCATTCCATGGCAGATGAGCACCCTGAAGGTGCACAGGTTTGTCATAATATAAAAAGGTGTCTTGACGCTGATTGAATTACCTTTTCTGTGCCATTGTTAATTTAGTGAAAGGGAGCATAAAATACTATTTGAATTTGATCTTTGGGGGAGGGGGAAAAAAGAATTCAGGAAAGCAACTGATTTGTTCCAGGATTGTTCTTCTGGGTGATGAACAGCATATTGTGACACTCTTTGGGGTATGTTTTAAAAGATATGTCTTGAGTCAATGAACCAACCCCAAACATAAATCTCATTAGATCATAGGAGTGCTGAGCAATTTTTAAATAATTGAGCAAGCACTGATGTTGGGCTGCTCAGTAGACAAAGCCCAGTCTCCTAGGCATGTGAAGCCAGAGTGCGCAATCAAAGTCTCCCTGGAAGAGAAAATCATTGCACTTACTCTCCCTGTGTGTGTATGTGTGTGTCCTTTCATCTGAGAGCATCAAAGCACTTAGCAAACAAATTCATTAGGCTTCACAGCCCCCCTGTGAAGTAGATAAGTGTCATTATAAACCTATTTATGAATGTGTTGACTAATTTGACTTTCTCCTAGCCGGGCAGCTAGATAGTAAAGCGGATAGAATACCAATCCTTGAATTGGGCAGGCTCATCTTCCTGAGTTCAACTCTGAACTCAGACTCTTATTAGCTGTGTGACCCTAAGCAAGTCACTTAACCCTGTTTGCCTCAGTTCCTCATTTGTAAAAGGAGCTGGAAAAGGAAACAGCAAACCACTCCAGTATCTTTGCCAAGAAAATCCCAAATGAGGTCATGAAGAGTCAGACATGACTGAAAATGACTAAGAATATAAATATAACAAAATAAGACAGTCCCTATCCTCAAGGTAGTTTAATTCTAATGGAGAAATACAACACATAAAAGATGTCAGGAGAGCTAGGGGTGAGGAGAATAGTATTCTGGGTGGGGGAAGATTGCCAGGTAGGAGATGAGAAGTCCAGAGAGTAAGTCTAGTCACATCAGGGCCCCTCAAGAATTAGTGGTCCTGGGTAGGAAGTCACCAATCAGGGGAGTTGGCCTCTGAGCAGAGGTTCCTGGAGGTACTTGGAAAGGAGGTAGAGAAATCCAGAAGATGATTCAAGTTTTGAGATATAGATGATATTGATCCACTTTTAGTTTTATGATTCACATAATAATCACAATAACACCTGTTATTTGTACAGTACATTACAGTTTTCAAAGCTTTTCATTTTCTCATACAGATTTCTCATATCTCTGGATAGTATCAAATACTTACTTCCTGAAGACTCTGAGGAATAGCTATTATTCTCTCCATTTAATAGATAAGAATACAGTGATACAAGAGGCCAAGTGACCCGTGTAAGGTCACACAAATAAAGAAGGCAATTATTCCTCTTTATTTCCTTCCTCTACTTCAGCCAATAAAAATGCCTCTTGCAAAAAAAAAAAATATATATATATATATATGCACATACATACATACAGAATTGAAAACTAGGTGGGAGTTATTTGTTTAATCCAGATACATGGAAAGAATTTAAATTTTATGTGGCAAAGAAAATGATTTTTCAGCCCTTAATTTAGCAAGTGGTATAAACAGAAAACCATTATGTTAGAAAAGTTTGTAATCAATTCCTCAAATAAAAGAATATAAGCTATTAATAATATCCCCAAACATCTCAAATAACCCCAAATTATTGACAATCACACCTATACTGAATTTCATCTAAATAAGAAAGGAATGTAGGTGCCCTTTTTAAGCAATCTATTTCTTATACAAACTTTATATATTTATAGAGATATGCATGCATATCTATATATGTATATATTAGAAATTCACTGTAAGTAAAGGATAGAGTTATCACATTTCTGTTTTCAAATGATTTGTTCAAATAAATCATTTTTAAAGGGAGTCTAGGTTTTATATTTAGATTTCCAGACACTAAGTGTATGACAGGATGCAATGTGGCCTGAATGGTGTCTAATGATAGAGTATTTGTTGCACTGGTTGGTAGTGGGGGGGGGGGGGGGGGTCCCTTGCCCAGTAATAGAAATGGGAGCACAAAGGCCCCTTTGATTACCTAAGGAAAGAAGACTGTTGTTTCGACCACAAGAGTCTGAATGAAAATTCAGCCCAGCATGTTAATTATACTGGACTTGAAACTACTTGGAAGATCATACCCAGAGACCGTGTCTCTGTAAGGACCAAATAGGAACAGCTGGGTCATTTGAACATGAGTATCAGTAGAACTGAAATAGCCTGGCTAAGTATTTTAATGGAACTCTGCCCAATTTGTTCTGTAGCAGTGGGGAGAATTTTGCAATTGATCCATCCCTTCCAGTGATTTCATGCGGCCTGGGCAAAAGCACTAATGAGGTACAGGTGGAGGAGGGGGACTTTTAAAAACTAAAACCTGCCTTTAGTTCTTAGTCATAGATCATTTTAATCCCCAAAAAGGACCAAGAAAGGGAGGAGAAAAGGAGATAAGAATTTTGTTTGATGGGTTGACCCTAAGCACCAGAAACCAATTTGTCTTGATGGGATGTGAGGTGCAGGGGTCAGACTGGCTAAATCTTTTCAGATTCGCCACAGCCCATATCACCCATTCAACTTATACAATCAATCATAGATTTAGAGCTCAAATGAACCTTAGAGTTCATCTAGTCCAGCTCCTTCATTTTACAGAAGGCTCTAAGTCCCAGAGAGTTTATGTAACTAGTATATTATCACATAAAGTAGTAAGTGTTTGAGGTGGGATTTGAACCCAGATACTCTGATTTAAAATTTCAGGATTTCCCCAAGTATTATGCTGCTTCAATAATCCTATAGTTTATTTGGAGGGGAAAGGCAGGGCAGTTTGAGTTAAGTGACTTGCCCAAGGTCACACAGCTAGTAAGTGTCAAGTGTGTGAGGTTGGATTTGAACTCAGGTTCTCATGACTTTGGGGCTGATGTTCTATTCACTGTACCACCTAGCTGTGCCCCCCCCCATAGTTTATTCAACAAGTATTTATCGACCCTCTGCTCTGAGGAAGGCAGTGTTCTAGTCCCTAGGGATACCAAGACAAAATCAAAAGTTCTTGCTTTCAAAGAGCTTACATTCTTACGTATTTTTATTTTTGTGCAATTCTAGATTTCAAAATCTTTGATTTAAAACTGGTTGCAGCCCAGGTAACCTTGTCTGTGAACATAGCCCAAACAATATAAGTAGTAGCATAAATATCCCCAAGTAATTGTGAATTTGTACCTGTACTTCCTCAGAGATCACATAGACCAGTTGATTTCCAAACTATAGTCTGAAAAAAAAAATGCTTGTACATGAGGGTGCTCCCAGTTCTACCTACACTTTCTGAAAGATTATAGAATGGCATTACATAAGCTTTTATTTCTAGTATAAATCAACAATTTACTTGTGACATTTCACACAAATCAGATAGCATCCGGTTGGTTCTTTGCCAAAAGAAGACACTAATTCAAGTGACTTTGTTTAATTTTTTTTAACGGGGAAGGTGGACTCCCAAGTTGGAGAGGTAGGTAATCTTTTGTGACCTGTTGAAACAATTCTCACACAGAATACCACCAGTCTAGATCAGCAGTTCTCAAAGTATGTTCCGGGTACTTTTGGAGGGCCTCCAAGACCTTTCCAGAGGGTCCATGATGAAACTCTTTTCATAATCATACTAAGACATTTTACTTTCTAATATGGCAAATATTGAAAGATAAAATCCACATAAATAAAAGCTCTTGAGAGGGTGGGAGGGTTGCCTCAATAATTTTTAAAAGTATGAAGGGGTCATGAGGTGAAAAAGTTTGGGAATCATTTTTCTAAATAATTGATACAGAGTTAGGGACAAAAAGACACTGAGACAGATTAAAATGTGGATCTACCTTAATCCTCATGGAGACAAAGTCAGGAATCATATCCCTATCATACAAGTTATATGAGTTAGGAACATAATCTGGTCATACTCCCAGAATGAATTTGTAATATTTTTTTTTTAAATTGTAGTCTGGACCTTTGTAGACCTTCCATTGCATGGTCAGTCAAAGGATGGGGAAAAAACAAATCTTTATCTGGGGAGTCATTATTGACAGACAAATAGAATTATAGCGAGGTCTACTTCATTACCATAGTGCGAAATGCTGAGCAGACTCACATCTACTGTTATTTTAAATCTGTTTGTGTAGTAAAACTACATCATAAGGTTTTAAAACAATTTGTGAAACTAACTGCTGAGTGTCAGCACTTGCTGGAATGAATTGGGTCCAGATTCTATTGCATCATCTAATATTATGACAAGTTAATTGTGACTTCAGTTGAATTTCAAGTTTGTTCTGTTTTTGACACAACTCAGTCAAGGTGATCGATCATCAGGACAAGACTCCTGGGTTCCAGCCTAGACCTTCTGTAGTTCTGCTACAGACAGGCTATTTCCCCTCCCTGACCCCTAGTTTCTTTAAGCAGTTTGATTGAATTAATCCTTACCTGATTCTCATGAGGTCAGTAGATATGATCATCCCCATTTTTGCAAATAAATTACTGGAAGATAGATCCTATGTTACTGTAAATGAGTTTTATTAGGTAAACACAAAGTGCAAAAGAGCATAGAAATTTTCATACTCTCTCTGCCAGCGTCAGCTGATGCTCATTAGCATGCCAGCTTTGCGTGGGCGAAGCGGGCTTAGAAAGCAGATGGCTGGCAGAGAACCGTGAGCAAACAAAGAGTCTCTTGGCTGCTCACAAGTTCCTCAGAACCCATCCCAACCCCAGTAAAGTCCCATGTCTCCAGAACCCATGTTCAGTTAGTTGAAAAAACAAACAAACAATTCCTGATCCACTCCTTTCTTTTGTACTTTTGACCTCTACCCTCTTCACTCCTAAGAGCCTTCACTCTTACACCCTGGTAAATGATGGTAGCTTGTTGGAACTTGTGAATACCCTTTCACCCACAACCTTTTCCTAATCAGTACAAATGAATTCATAAGCAAAAGACTATGACTTGAAATTCATACTGCCTCACCCACTTGTTGGCAGCAGTGACTGAACCCAGCTTTTCCATGGAAAATTGAAATCTATGATCTATCCAGACTAGCATTTTGTCTCTGAGAGGGACACCAATGGAGAAGATGAGCTTGTTTTCCATGATGTCAACCTCAGCACTTAGGAGTGTTAAAGAGAGATGAAGCATTTATAAGTTCATCTTGATAAGCCACTGTGGCTCTATCATTCATTATTAAATTAAATTTTTTTTTTTGCTTTTAATACCTCTACCATTTTGGGGTGGGGTGACAAATGCCATGCATTTATTTCCTGCGGCATAGTATTTTCTCTTATTTGCCAAACAATCAGAGATTCTCAAAGTTGGAAGGAACCTAAGAGATCATCTAGTTTAATTTACTCATTTTACAGATGGGCAGATTTTGGCTTAGGGAAATCATATGACTTGTCCAAGCTTTCAATGTGAGTTAGTGGAGGATCCAGGACTTAAAACCAGGTCTGCTGATTAATAGTCCATGGTTGTTTCTACTACACCACACAAACCTCAAATTTATTGTTTTCATGTTCCATGCTGGAAAGAAATGTCCTCTTATTCTTATCCAAGTAGACTTTTATCTCTAACCCTCACAATTTTATGGATTTGGAATTATAAGTAGCCAAACCAAAACTTCATATTCTCAGATTTAAAAGGTTTAGTACTTTTAGTCTGACCTCATATAGCACTGATTCAGCACTGTTAAATTCACAGAAAGTCAATTCAAAAAACTGTCATCAAATTGGAAGATAAAAGTTTAGATATATAGATACAGACATATAAATGAATGAAGGAATGAATGAAAAAGCATTTACTAAGCACTATTATTGTCAAGAACTCTGTTAAGACTTTAGCATATAAACACAAATAAGTGGACAAGTGCCCGCCCTCAATAAACTTACATTTCAACTGGGGAAGACAACACATATAGGGAAATTGTGTCCAGTAAGAGTGTCTTGGTAGGGGTGGTTTAATTTACTGTTTTCGCAAAGAGAATTGAAAGGGAAGGAGAGAGTGGGCATAAGAGAGAGGTACATATATAATAACTTGACATGAAGATAAGTCTCCAAGGTAGGCCATCTCTCCACTCTGCCATGTTGCTTATCTATGGTTGATAAACAAATGGCGAATACAATATTCACCTATTAGAAACACCTCCATATTGTTAATAAAAGAAATCAGTTTGAGTCACATTTATAATGTTTCAGTGCCAAATACAGCTTCATAGTTGTATTTAAACTTTTGCTATTAACTTTTAAAAACATTTTGTACATGGGACTTTCTGGAACATTTATACTTAGTATCGAAGTGAAAAGAAAAAGGCAGTTGACAAGGAGTTTGGAAAATAGCACAAATTTGACACAGAGGTATGGGATAGTATGAATGGAGAACTTCAGTTAACCAGACTTGTGCTAAAGATTCTCTCATAATTTTTTTCAACTGATCCATCAACATGCATTTATTAAACACCTACTATGTGCCAGGCCCTATACTGGGCACTCAGGATACAAATGCAAATAATGAAATAATCTCCACTCATAAGGACCTTAAATTCTGATGGAGAAGATAAGTATATCTATCTAGCTAGCTAGCTAGTGAATAAGTACAATGTAGGTAACAGCAGAGTCATTTCTTGACTTGTTTTAATTATTATTTCATCCTTGAAAAGGCTGATAAATCAACAAGAGGATTTGGTTCTGGAAGAAGATTGTCAATAATAAGGAAAAACTAGTTATTAAGGAAGAAGTGATGGAAACCTTGTGAAGTAACCAATCCCACTTAGAATTTGTGATTGAAAAGGAGGTAACTGAGCATTTTTTTTTTACATCTACCCAGTTTTCAAAGTACTCAAACAAAGAGAAGCTAGACTCCATGGACTAAAATTCTATAGCAATAACTCGCAATTTTGTATCATGTTAAGGCTTACAAAGGGCTTTATATATGTTATTTTATAACAATCTTGGGTGGTTGGTGTTATTATTCCCATTTTACAGATAAGATAACTGAGGTTGAGAAAGTTTAAATAATTTGCCCAATTATAATATGACTAGTAAATTCCTGAGGTAGGATCTGAACTTGGTTCTTCCTGATATGATCATCCCCATTTTTGCAAATAATTTGCTGGAAGATAGATCGTATGTTACTGTAAATGAGTGACACACAAAGTGCAAAAGAGCACAGAAATTTTCATCCTCTTCTAATACTCTAGCCACTGTAACACCTCATTTTCCTCTATAGCAAACCTATAGTTAGTTAATCTGCTTCTATAGTAAATAAATTGATCTAGAAGGGATGGAAAGTTCTCAAAAATGAAAGCCTGAAGACACAAAGATTCTGTAGAGGAACAAAAGCAGAAATGGTCTCGGATGTAGCGACATAGAAAATGCAGCAGACAATTAAAATTTTCAAAGGCATGTATCAAAAATGGAATCAAAGGCAGATAATGGAGGGTCAATATTGTAATATAAAAATACTGTCAGGGATACTGAAGCTTCCAGATGAGGACAACAAAAAAAATTATTTTGTTTATTTTTACCTGTTTATTTTAGTGGAAAAGGAGACAGAAAAGAGACACGATTGCTGGTCATGGTGAACAAAGCAATGATAAAAATTGATAAAGAGTAAGTATATGGAGCTTCTCTGCATTTATTTGGCTTCTGTTATTTTCTGCCAAGGAGATGATATTTGGACTGGAAAGAAAAGAACAAAAATGACTAATAGGGATTTAAAACTCAACACACATGGAAGATAGCAGAAGGGCACCTAATGGTCCTTGAAGAGGTTCTGATCATCAGATCCAAATGAACTCTATCTCAAAATGTTGAAATCACCAGCAAAAGTGATTGCTGAGCCCCTGTTAAGTGTTGCTTGAAAAATCATATAGAACAAAAGGATTGGAGAAGGGCAAATGTCATTTTTTTTTTTTTTGGAGGGCAATTGGGGTTAAGTGACTGGCCCAAAGTCACACGGCTAGTAAGTGTGTCCATTGTCTGAGGTCAGATTTGAACTCAGGTCCTCCTGACTCCAGGGCCGGTGCTCTATTCACTTCTCCACCTAGCTGCCCCCCATCTTTTTTTTTTAAGTAAGAGGATAGAGTCAGCAATCCATGGGCCATTGAAATTTATTTGATTCTCAGAAAAATATTGGAATATATTATTAAAGGGGTGGTTATCAAAAATCTAGAAAGGAAAATCACAGGGACAAAGAACCAACATGGCTCCATCAAAAACTGAAAATTCTCTCTTAAGGTAAACTACCAAAATGAAAAGTTACATGTACTATCAGTTACAATTATTTTTCAGGCAGTTTTGCTTAACAGTTCCCTGTCCCTCCTTCCCCCTTTCCCCCCCCCCCGCCCAAGGCATTATAGGGGTTTGTTTACTGGGAAGTGACTGGTGTGTCAAAACAAAATGTATCACTAAAAACTAATTAGCTTTTCCTTTTTTTTTTTTCAAGAAAAGGATGGTACCTGTCACTGGAGTGCCATAAGTACATTTTATTCTGGAAACTCTGAATTTGGGATTGCTCTCCTATGGCCTACCTTTTAAAAAAGAGAACTCACAGCTGAACTTAAAAGAGATACACATTCTGTCTTTCATGCTCCCAGACCAAATCAACATCATCCTGCCTACTGGCAGAAGTGCTATGTCAGCAATTCAATATTGCTACTCAGGGCCCTGAATAGCACTTCAGATCTATGTGAATGAATGGATGAATTAAAAAGCATTTATTAAATGCTTACTATGTGCACAGTAGTATGCTAAGTACTGGGAATAGAAGCAGAAAAGTACCAATCTTGCTGGGAGGAGTTCACATTTTAATAAAGAAGCCAACACCTATAAGAGCTATTAACTGTCAGTCAAATGAAAAGGGCCAGTCGTCTTTAGGATGCAAAAGCAAAACAGACATTAAAGCATATCTTTAACATTACTTCTACTCATGAAACGATAACCCTTTATGAGGTTGAACTATTGGACACAGCCAAGAATATTGATGACAAGAACTTTCATTTTTGGTGCTTCGGTGTGACACTTCCACAAGGGTTGCTTCTCTGGATGATGGTCACAAAGTTTAAAGGTTTAAAGCAGGTGGCAGCTAGGTGGTGCGGTGAATAGAGTGCTGACCCTGGAGTCAGGAGTACCTGAGTTCAAATCTGGCCTCAGACACGTCACACAAAAACTAGCCTTGTGACCTTGGGCAAGTCACTTAACCCTAATTGCCCTCCAAAAAGCAAAAAAGAAAAAAAAAAAAGGTTTAAAGCAAAGAAGATGAAGGAGGGGTGTTCCTGGGTATCATGAGCTTATCTGTTTATGGATGGCAGGTTGGTTGGTAGAAGGTGGTAGCCCCTTCTCCACAGGGGTTTATCCCGTGGATGACAGTGTGGGATGAGACAGGGAAGGCAGTACTGAAAGCAGAGTGAAGAGAAGGTGCTGCTATGCCAAGGGTTCTTAAATTGGGTATCTGGAGATGTTTCCACAGGGGTCTGAGTTTTAATCCCAGGGATCCTTGCTGCTTGGCTTAAGTTAGCTTGCCTGCCTTATGTGGACATTTTGGTCCCAGATGATATAGCTTTTGGCCATTGGATTAGTCATTTCCCCCCCTAAGATTCAGAGGGAACTTCTTTAGGGTAATATTTTCCAAACTATTTTCTTTAGAACCTTGGGGTAAATGTCAATGTCAGCAGTATTTTGCTTCCAAAATATTAAAATATGAAACTATGCTAGAAGTCTTCAAATAAGGAGTAGATGATGACTAGCTGAGTATGTTGTATAAAAGATTTATGTCTGGGTTCAAGATGAATTAGATGCCTCTGTTCAGTCATGTTGAGTAGTTAATAGAATGCTATATTTCAGGTGAGGGAAATCTAGGTTCAAATCTTGCCTCAGACAGTTACTAGCTGTGTTATCCTGGGCAAGTCACTTGGGGCCTTAGTTTCCTCATTTATAAAATGAAAAGATTGAACTTGATAACCTTTAAGATTCTTCCACTTCTAAATATATGATCCTATGACTCCTTCCCAAAGGATGTGTAAGTAAATTAATTTAATTATTAAATTAATATTAAAAATCTATGGTTTCCAAGTGTTTTGAAGACAATTTTAGGACACTTTACAGTTTTGCCTAGGGAGTAGATCAGTAGTCTATAATCAGACACTCATCTGTGCAGGTCAGAATGCACCAGATATAGGTGTTCCTAACTTGAGGTCCAAGGAGTTATTTTTTAAAAATATTTTGATAACTGTATGTCAATATAACTTGTTTCCTTTGTAATCCCATATGTTTTATTTTATGCACTTAAAATATTATTGTGAGAAGGGGTCCATAAGCTGTACCAGACTGCCAAAATGGTCCATAATATGAAAAAGGCTAAGAACTTATGGTCTAGAGATTTCCCCTCCAATAAAGGAGAGAAAGGAAATGAAAACTTCAGGAAGTTTCCATGAAGTGTTTTCTAACCCCAAGAACAAACAGTGGTCTCCTCTGATCTCCTGTAGCACTCATTCTGCACATTGCCTACATTGTTAGTTATTTTTTCATATGTTTATCCCCCAACTAACAAGCATTTATTAAGCACCTACTATATACACATCACTCTAATAAGTATTGTTATGTTAAAAATTACCCAGGTCCAACTCTGAGAAAAAGCTCATAGCCTAGCAAGAGGACTACCACAATTATATGTATGTGTGTATATATATATATGCATGTGTGTATACATATATGTGAATGTGTATATGTATGCACATATATATACATATGTATAATATATGGTAATAGAATGTGATAGGGGTGAAGAAATGATCTAGCCAGAGTACTCTAGGAAAACATGAGGATGGAGAGATCATTTTCAATTGTTAGAGGTGGAGTGGACTGACAAGAAAAGGTCAGAAAAGAATTAAGAGATGTCATCTGACCTGAACTTTGAAAGGAGAGGAATTTTAAACTAGGCACAGATCAACATCTTACACCCTGTAGCGAGATAAAGTCAAAATGTGTACATGGTTTAGGTATAAAGACTGATACTATAAGCAAACTAGGAGAACATGGAATAGTTTACCTGTCAGATCTATGAAGAAGGGAAGAATTTTTGACCAAACAAGAGTTAGAGAACATTATGAAATGCAAAATGGATGATTTTGATTACATTATATTGAAAGGGTTTTTACGCAAACAAAGCCAATGCAACCAAGATTAGAAGGGAAGCAGAAAACTGGGGAACAATTTTTACAGCCATTATCTTTGATAAAGGCCTCATCTCTAAAATATATAGAGAACTGAGTCAAAGTTATATGAATACAAGTTATTTCCCAATTGATAATTGGTTAAAGGATATGAACAGGCAGTTTTCAGAGGAAGAAATTAAAGCTATCTATAGTCATATGAAAAAGTGCTGGGGGGGGGGGGGCAACTAGGTGGCACAGTGAATAGAACACTGGCCCAGAGTACAGAGGAGCTGAGTTCAAATACGGCCTCAGCCACTTAACACTCACTAGCCGTGTGACCTTGGGCAAGTCACTTAACCCCAATTGCCCTGTCTTCTCCCCTCCAAAATGACAAAAAATAAATGTTAAAAAATACTCTCGATCACTATTGATTAGAGAAATGCAAATCAAAACAACTCTGAGGTACTGCATCACACCTATCACATTGGCTAACATGACAAAACAGGAAAATGATAGATGTTAGAGAAGATGTGGGAAAATTGGAATACTGATGCATTGTTGATGGAGTTGTGAACTGATCTAACCATTCTAAAGAACAATTTGAAACTATACCCAAAGGGCTATAAAACCATGCATAACCTTTGATTTAACAATACCACTTCTGGTCTGTATCCCAAAGAGATCATTAAAAAGGGAGGAGGACCCACATGTACAAAAATATTTATACCAGCTCCTTTTGTTGTGACCAGGAGTTGAAAATTGAGGGGATGCCCATCAAATGGGGAATGGCTGAACAAGTTGTGGTATATGAGTGTAATGGAATACTAGTGTACTATAAGAAATGATGAGCAGGAGGACTTCAGAAAAACTTGGAAAGACTGATATGAACTGATGCTGAGTGAAATTGTACATGGTAATAGTCACATTATGCAATAACTGACTTTGATTAGCTTAGCTTTTCTTAGCAATTCCAAAAGTGCTATCCACATGATGGAAAGTGCTATCCACATCCAGAGAAAGATTTTCAGTCTGAATGCAGATGGAAGGAATACTATTTGCTTTCCTTTTCTTTTGTTGTTTTCTTTTGTTTCTTCCTTCTCATGGTTACTCTCATTAGTTCTAATTCTTCTTTATATCATAACTAATGTGAAAATGTATTTAATATGAATTTATAAGTAGAGCCTATATCAGATTGTATGCTGTCTTGGTGAGGGGAAAGGAGAGAGAGGGGAAGAAAATTTAAAATTCAGAATCTTATGGAAGTATATGTTGAAAACTAAAAATTAATTAATTTCAAAAAAAAAAGAAGAGAATTTCTGGTAGAGATGAAGAGAGAGTGAATTCTGTAGGAATGTTTAGAGGAGGGAATGAGGTATAAGATGAAATTAGAGACCATCTCCAATAGTATCATTTGGTTGGAGTTTAGAGTATGTGAATTAGACTGCAGAAAAAAATAAGTTTGGAAATGTGGTTTAGAGTCAGAATTTATGGAGGGACACTAAATGCCACGCTGAAGTGTTTCTATTTCTTTTTCAAGATAACAGAATGTATCAGCAAGCACCCCAGCATCCCCAGGGTGGCTGCCAACACAGGTTCTTAGATTTGCTTTGTTAAAGGAAAGTGACTCAAAATGGGTTAACAAGCTTACTTTAATCAGTCAAATATGTATTGTTTACCTAGTTCAGGGGAAAAAGGTCAGCACCCCAAACTTCAGAATATACAGACACAATTATCAAGACAGAGAAACAGATCAAATAGACAGGTTTCCAAACTGTCCAACCATTACATCCATACCAAATCAATATCTGGGTTTTTCAAAGCCGGGGGGCTCTCAACAACAGCTTCCCAGAGTCTCATCTGATCAAATCACAGAACACTTCTCAAAGTGAGCCCCAAAGCAAAGCCTCACATCAGGGATTATATAGCCTTCTCCTGGGTCAGAGAATGTAACCACCCTCTTGAGCCACTGCCCAATCACACAGCATCAAGGTGTGGGCATTCCTGAAAACCAAGCCTCCTGCCACAGGCTCCATGTGACCACATTCAGCCTATCAGGAGGCAGAGTACATTGTCAAATCAAGGAAGGCTCTCAGAGTCTCTTAAGCCTATCAAAAGGCCTAGGGGCAGGGACGATCTTTAAATTTGCATTTCCATTACACAGAAAGAGAGTGGAGTGTTTTAATCATGATGATTCCCATCAGGAAAAGCCTTTTGCCTTTCTTTGTGTCGTCAAAGCTTAGCATAGTGCCTGACACATAGTAGTAGGTGTTTAATAAAGACATGAAGAAAAACCAACATAAAATGATACATTCATAATTATTTTCTATTACCATTGATAAATCTCTACAAACGTCTTGTTCTGAAACCTCATCAGGTCATACAAGTTCTTAAAGCCCATGCTAGTGCATGGAAGATTACATTGAAAACTTTGTAAAATGTCAAGAGGGAAGAGATAAGAAGCAGTTAGAAATATCTCACAATAATCCCAGTAAGACATGATACACCAGCACTTTGAATTGAGAATATATGTTGAGAAGAGACAACAGATATTTGAGATACTATGTATAAAGGAAGCATCAATAGGACTTCATATGTGATCAGATGCGGTAAGGGGTCAAGGGAAAGAGCAGAGTCAAAAACGATACTGAGTAACTTGGAGAGGGAAGGGGGTATGTTGGGAATTCCACCAGAAACAGGAAAGCTGGAAGGAGACATAAGCCTAAGAAAGGTTTTGTGTTCAGTTTTGAATGCGTCTTATCATGTTGGGATCTTATACATCTTACAGCTTATCATCCTGGGAAAGATGGAGGACTGCAATTCAAGGAAAAGACTGGGGTTTGATGTATTTGGGAGTTATGTGCATAGAAGTAATAATTGAAGATGTGGGAATAGATGAGGGGGCAAAGTATAGAGAAGAGAAAGGGAGAGGACAGAATCTTGGAAGATACTTACATTTAGGGCATGGAAGAAAGGTAATGAATCAGATAAAATCCTTGGGGCCTAGGAAAATGTCTTAAACTCTCTTGTATCCCATACCCTCCAGTGCTCAAAGAATTCTGCCCTCCACATAATAGATGCTAAGTACATACGTGGTGAATAGATTTTTTAAAAGAGCCAAAATAGTTTTGATCGTGTCAGAATGCTGTGTTTCTAAGTCTTTGAAAAGGGTGCTTCTCATTAATGTTCTATGAATTAATAAATTTATTAGTTCATAGAAAAGATATTTATTTCTTCCTGCTCAGTGGCCTCCTCATGGACAAAAAAATTAAGCCTTACCATAGTGATCAATAGTTGTTGTTTTTTTTTTGAGGGGGGAAGGCAGGGCAATTGGGGTTAAGTGACTTGCCCAAAGTCTCATAGTTAGTACATGTGTCAAGTATCTGAGGTTGGATTTGAACTCAGGTTCTCCTGACTCCACAGCCAGTGCTCTATTCACTGCTCCACCTAGCTGCCCCATTTCTTTTGTTTCTGTTTTTCACTATTGTGAAAATTCCCTATTCACTTGTTTTTCACTATTATTTTATACAGTTCCCATTTTAGTCAATCTAGTTGACTCATTGTTCACTGGGCATGCTTTATACTTTCTTGTCTCTGACATCATTTATTTTTGCTTTTGCTGACCTCATTCCTGCTGACCACAACAAGTTCCTCTCACTATTTGAATTCTACCCCTCAAGATTGAGCTCCTTCAAAATATCTTTGTGCTCCAGCCTCTGATAGTCTTTTCTTCATTTTCCACTTAACATCTGGTCAACGTGTCTCCTGCAAGCATCATCTATCCTCAGGAGTGCTAGGATGGGGTGGAAGAGATTTGGTGTAGTCATTGTTCAGTCACATCCCACTTTGTGTCTCCTTGGCAAAGATTCTGGAGTGGCTTGACATTCCCTTCCAATGTCCCCTTTTTTTTACAGATGAGGAATTGAGGCAAACAGGGTTAATTGACTTACCCAGGATCATACAGCTAGTAAGTGTCTGAGGGCATATTTGAACTTGTATTTTCTTGGCTCCAAGCCCAGTGCTCGATCTGCTGTACCATCTAGCTACTACACCAGCCCCATGAGGCCACTTGGGCAGAGTTATTAAAATTTCACAGGTCTGCTTCCTACAGCATCCAGAATACAGAGACTAGAGGAGACCTAGTGCCCACCAATGTTATAGCAGTCCAGGAAGAGAAAAAAAATAGTCCTCATCCTCATTATGTAGGTACCAAAGGGCAATAGAAAGATGCATTGTAAGTATAAGTAAGCATGGAATACATAGGCCTGAGAAATACTGAAAACAATGTTCAAGGGTATGTGTGGCCAGAAAAGGATGTGTATTGAACGTGTAATGAGAATGAAAGACAACAGACAAAAACCCATGTACTATAATGTCGCATTTTAGATATTATAAAGACCAGAGAAAAGTTTTAATTGTCAGTTGGTCAATCAATCAATAAGTAAGCACTTTTTAAGTGCTTACTATGTGACAGGCATTGGGCTAAGCTTTGGAGATATACAGAAAGACAAAATCATGGTCTCTGTCTTCAAGGAATCCATGTTCTAATAGGGGAGGAAATATGCAAACGACTATGCACATAAAAGATATGTTCATTGTAACTGCGATATAATCTCAGAAAGAATTGGATGGGGAGGAAGGACACCTGGAAAGGCCTCTTTGCAGAGGATTTAGGTCAAGTCTTGAAAAAAGTGAGAAAATCCTGGAAGTGGCGATGAGAAAGAGCAGAATTCTAAGCACCCAGGTCAGTTAGTCAAAGTATTGAGTTCAAGATACATCAAGAAGGCCATTGTTACTGGATTGTAGCATATGTGGAAAGGAGTAATTAGGAGATTAGAAAGATAGGAAGAGGCCAGATTGAAGAATTGAAGAACAATATAGACAAGAAGAAAAAAAGATACAGATAAGAATTGCATAGGAGGAGACGGCATTAAAGCATTGCTACCTGCACAAGTGAAGAGAACCACTCCACGCCTTTCCCCAGGAAGCGTCTTGTCATGAAGAAAAATCAACAATATAGAGTGACATATTCATGATGCTTTTTATTATCATTGATAAACCTCTGCAGAAAGTTCAGCCTTGATACCCACATGCCATTGGAGTGGTCCTGAGTTTGAAAAGCATACACTAGGTGAGTACAGAAAGGTTTCACTTATGGACCTAACACTGGACTCTGTATCTGACATATCCAAGATCAGCCTAGCTGGGTTTAGAGAAGTCATTGACAGGTCGGTCATAGGTCACAGAGCCTAGCAGCTCTTGAAGGCCAGCTACAAAGTCACCTGTATGATGCTATCTGCATCAGTAAAAGAAGTACCCACAACTAAGAAATCAGACCATTGGGGTATTATTGATAAAATTATTAATAATTGGGGAGGGAATGGGAGAAGGTAGGTGAAAACCATCCATTTTTACACTAAATTACCTAGATAACTGGAGAAAAAGTATGTTTAGGCATTTTGTTTTGCTTAAATTATTAAGATTGAATGCCATTAATAAAAATAAATGCCAACCCTTCAGTATACTGAATATACCTGGCACAACAATGGACTTGAAAGGTTACTTATGTGTTGGATTTTTAATCTTAAGAAAGTAAAAGTGGATATAACTTGTTATAAGAACTTGGGAAAGGAGGGAATGAGAAGCTCCAATAAATGAGAACACTTTGCCACTCAACTAAAAGATAGATTTAAACAGATTCCAGGCAACCATCTATCATATGCATATAAGTAGATAAAATGACAAATTTCAGTGAGTGAGTACCCACTAAGATATTTGGTTTAAATCACTCTCCTTTGGACTTCTACAAATTCCTTTTCCTTCAACAGGCAACTTGCTCCAATGTAGTGACTTTTTATTTTTTATGTGAATAGACAAAATCATACTATCTTTTTGTTTTATCTTTATCTTTTGTTCAAGTAAATCAAGAAGTCATTTTAAGGCTTGTTTGTGGAATTTGGAACAGGGATTACTATTTGCTACACATTTCCCTTATTGGTCCCTACTCTGTAAAAACTCTCTCCATCACTAACTAAACCTATGAACATTTAGTAGTAAAAGTGTAGTTGCACACACACATACACACACACACACACAAGCCCTCTCCTCTCCCCCCTCCCCCGCCAGCTCCATCCCATGTGCAAAGTTAAAAATACGTTTGAAATCCCGATACTGTAGAGCTGGGAGGTCATGTAAATATTATACAGCACCAGTCTATGACTTTGGATTTGTGAGTTTTCTTAATGAGAGCTGTCAGATTCTTGTTACTTGAAAATAAATGCTCTTTGGCTGCTTTTTTGCTCCTGATTAAAAAGAAAGCAAAACTGTAACCCAATTCTTAAACAAATTTTAAATGGTATCATCATTGCTAATGCTTCTTTTACAATTCAGTTCATCACTGCAGGCAAATCAGCCTCTCATTCATAAATTCTCTGATTGTCAAAACAACGTACATGATCGTTTATCATAATGTAATAAATCTTGGAAAGCAATCATAACATAAAGAAGACGCTCTCTTAGGTACCGTGCAGCCTATTTTGATATATTTTCAGGGCCAGCTATGATTGGGTATTCACTAATTTGTTGCTAGGAGCAACATAATATTTTGTATTGGAAACATTCAGTGTATTAATGGCCCTATCATGCTATATTTGAATTTTCTGAGTTGGATTTTGTAAGCTTCAGCACTAGCAGTTCTCCAGATGGTAAAAAATGAACCTCTTTGGTTAAACATCTTTTTTTCTTTTAAAAAAAACCTATTCTACATTCATGATTCAGATGAAATAAGCCTTACCATACCTGGATTTATGTCTGTCATTGAAGCAAACAATAACGAAAAGAATGAGAGGGTTATAGATTCAGAGCTGGAAGAGATCTTTCAGACTATTGATTCCAACCCCTTCATTTTAGAGACAAGGGAACTGAGTCACAGAGAATTAAGTGATTCGTCCCAATCATACAGATGGTGCTTTAGACAGAACTGGGACCCAGGTCTTCCTTACTCCAAATTCAGTGCCTAAACCATTATACCACACTACCTCATATGGTTCCAATTAATCATTGCCTATATTGGCTCAAGACACCAAAGGAACCCAAAACAATGATAACTCTCTTTTGGCAAAGCCACAAAAATCTGTATTGTGGTGAAACAGAATGAAGGGTTTTTTTTAGCCTTTATACTTATTCCTACTGTAGTGTCCAGAGACTCAGCACACAAAGAGTTACAAGGTGCCAAGTGGTATCTGCTAGAGAAAACTTGAGCAGAGGAAACTCCTAAAGATAAAAAAATGAAAGGTATATGAAGGTAGTAGTGGTACAGGGAAGGAACCAGAGAACTTTCTGCAATAGGTCATTTAAGGATATTTACATATTATATCTTGCTCAAATGAGTATTAGCTCCCTACTCCCCTTTCAATCTTGGTCAAATCTGTAACTAATTTCCAAAAGTAAAGTGGGTTGTCAATAATTCATTGGACCATGAGTGGAAAAGATATTCCTCAAGTCACTAGTATACATGTATTAGAAGGCAAATTTTTAATCTATGAGTTTGTCATCCAGGGAAGGATATTGCATCATATGCTACCTAAGATTGAATAGTTTGTCTACTGAGAAAACTGGAAAATAGTATGGCAGAAACTAGGCATAGATCAACATTTTATACTATATACCAAGACAAGGTCAAAATGGATACATGATTTAGACATAAAGGGTGATAACATAAACAAATTAGGAGTGCAAAGAATAGTTTACCTGTCAGAAATATGGAGAAAGGAATACTTTATGACCAAACAAGAGGTAGAGCACATTATGAAATGCAAAACGGATGATTTTGATTACATTAACTTAAAAAGGTTTTGCACGAAGTCAATGAAGTTAAAATTAGGAGGAAAACAAAAGTTAGGAAACAACTTTTACTGCAAGTAATTCTGATAAAGGCTTTATTTCTCAAATATAAAGAGAGCTGAGTAAATATTATAAGAATATGAGTCATTCCCCGATTGATATCAAAGGATATGAATAGGCAGTTATCAGAGTAAGAAATGAAAGCTATCTATAGTTGTATGAAAAATTCTCTAAATCACTACTGATTAGATAAATGTAAATCAAAACAAATCTGAGTTACCACATCACACATAGCAGATTTACTAATGTGACAAAACAGGAAAATGATAAATGTTGGAGAAGATGTGGGAAAATTGGGACACTAATACATTGCTGGTGGAGTTGTGAACTGATCCAACCATTCTGAAGAGCAAATAGGAGCTATGCCCAAAGGGCTATAAAAATGTGCATACCCTTTGACCCAGCAATATCCCTATTAGTTCTGTACTAAAAGAGACCATTAAAAAGGGAAAAGGACCCACATATATAAAAATATTTATACCAGCTCTTTTTGTGGTGGCCAAGAATTGGAAATTGAGGGGATTCCCAATGGCTGACCAAGTTGTAGTATAAGAATGTAATGGAATACTACTGTGCTATTAGAAATGATGAGTGGGCAGATTTCAGAAAAACCTGGAAAGACTTACATGAACTGATGCTGAGTGAAGGAGAGCATTGTACACAGTAATGGCAACACTGCGCAATGGCCAACTCTGATAGACTTAGCTCTCCTCAGCAATACAATAATCTAAGACAATTCCAAGTGATTCGTGATAGAAAATAATATCCACATCCAGAGAAAAATCTATGGAATCTGAATGCAGATCAAAGCACACTCTTTTCTCTTTTTTTTTCCTTTTTCATGGTTTTCCCCTTTTGTTCTGATTCTTCTTTCAAAACATAACTAATGTGGAAATATGTTTAATATGATTGTACACGTATAGCCTATATCAGATTGCTTGGGGGAGGGGGGAGAGGAGAGAGGGGAAAAAAAATTGGAATTCAAAATCTTATAAAAATGAATGTTGGGGGCAGCTAGGTGGCACAGTGAATAGAGTACCGGCCCTGGAGTCAGGAGGACCTGAGTTCAAATTTTACCTCAGACACTTGCCACACTTACTAAGCTGTGTGACTTTGGGCAAGTCACTTAACCCCAATTGCCCTGCAAAAAAAAAAATTGAATGTTGAAGACTATCTTTACATGTAATTGGGAAAAAAATAAAGCACTATTAATTGGGGGGGGGGGGAACACTCTCTACAAAGTTTAAAAATAAATGATCAAATAGTTTGTCTCCTTTGTTCCCTTTTGGTTTTCATTATATTCCAGACATAGGTCTTTTAGGGACAGGGATATATCCATGCCAAAGAAGAGAGTTAATGTTGCTTGTGAAACGTGAATTTTAATGTTGAAGTTGTTATCAATGTTAGAACCAGCATCATTGTTTTTTCAACATTCTGGTATCATATCATATCATCTTTTCTATTGGAAAACCAATCCTAAAGTTATCTTTTAGGTTAACTTTTCACTAATTATGGTACCGGCGCTTCTTATCTAAAGTATGTCATTTAGTCATCACTGATCCCTTAACTTAGCTAAACATTATTATAGTTGATTAGAATTCAACATAGCAAATCCATCATTATAACTAAATGGAAGAATTACCTAAAAATGACATGGACATACAAGCAGCCACCTGAAACATAGTAACCAGTTAGACAATTGAGGAATAAACAATCTCCTGTAAGGGATATCTCCTACGGGAGTTATAGAAATTGGGAGCCATCATTATTATATCCTTGTCCCTGAAAAGAATCATTTCCACTTGCATATTTGAGCTCTTTTTTCTTTCTGCTCTAGATGAGGGAAAATCTACTGTAAACAGTTGATATCTTAGACTTTCCTTTCCTTACTTCCTGACATGCTAAAATGTATTCGTCAAAGAGGTGAACCACATTATAACTCTGCAATCTACTCTGTCAGAAAAATGAAAATCTGTTGAACTTACTTTGATGAAAATATATCTCTGATCTTCCCAGAAGGATCTAGTCCCATTACTCAAGGCAATCCTTTGACCTAATTTATCACCATTCCACTCTTGTATAATCAGTCTACTTTCATGCACCTTACTACTGACCAGGTGTATGAATTACATCACTCTCCAAATTTCTGTCATTATATTTCATTTATTCAGCAATGAATGGATCAAACACTAGTCTGTCTTCTGTCATGGAAATATATATCTACCTTCAGGAAAAGAAAGAACCTGTAAGAACAAGTTTTTTTCTTAATTTAAAAAAAATTATTTATCAACAGAGAGCAAAACCCAAAGTGATGAGATATATTAAGAAAATTCATAATAAATTTGTATTTTTCAAAGCAGAAACAACTTCACATAATTCTGAAGCCTGACATTGGCAGAGTGGAATACAGGTGCTCTACATATTGAATTCTGTTGGTCTTTTTTTCTTATGATCTTGTCTCTTCAAAGTTATTGCTTCCTGCTAAGAAATATTCCTGGCAGTCAAAGAGGCCAAATCCACATTTGAATGTGAAGACATACTCCTATCCATCTCAGGACAGTGTAAGCTCACTGATGTGCAGGACTTTTAGATGAGAAATCTTTTATCACCATTGCAATTAAAACCATACACATGTGGGAAATGAGGTCAGCCCTGAGCCAATATTTGTAAGAAATGAGAGAATATCCAACATTTACCAATGTCAAAGGTGGAAACCCTAATGTCCTCCATATGCACTTCTATGCAACTCTGAAAAATTAAATTAACTTTATTTCATGTTGTGTTGAAGAAAGTCTATATATGCAAGTAATTTAAAAATCCTAATTCCACTCTCCCACTTTGACTTGAAACTCTCAGTTTCGTGTACACAACTGGTGTATAGATTCCTATCCATATGCAGCCTGAGAGACATTTAAGTTAATTCATTTCTGGTCTTTAGCTTCTTAAGCATACCCTGATGACATCTGACTAGAATTCCCTAGAAACCACTAAATTCATATCTTTATCAGGTTGAAATGCAATTTCTTTGGAACAATCTAGTTTCAAACACTTGTTTAGGGGACACATTCAAACAAAATCTTTTTAGTTGCTGTAAGGCCCATTGATTTTCTAAAGTGTTTTTCTACTTCTGCTTTATGTGAAGCCAGGTCCTTCATTTCATTTTATGGTCATTCCTGACTATATCACACAAAGATTTAAGAACAATCCTCCACCAGTTTGTACTGACTTACCACTACAGGGTAAAATTTAAAAAATATATACATATTTCCATTACAATCTGAGTCTTTATATTGTAATACAAATCTTAATTTGCCAATGATGAGTAGGATAAGAACTCAATGCCACCTTACCATACAGTAACGAGCTTCAAAGTCAACATAGTCTTAAAGAAAATATTGGTGATGTTCATTGATATCTAGACCTGTAGTATCCTTTCTTTTGAAAGTGAAAATATGATATTAATTAACACTTAAAAAGACACAGTATGAGAGTATGAATTCAAAGACCATCAGAGTGAATGCTATATTTTGCCTTCTAGCACAGGGGGTTTTTATCTTGAGTAATTTCTTCAAAGATTAACCAGTTATCCCTTTCACAGTCTCATATATACACCTCACAGTAGAAAACAAATTGGCATTTTGAGGTCCTTGATAAAATGCTATTCAAATTGCCTCCATACTCATTTAAGCACAGACTTAGCTTTCTGCATAACCTCCACGGAAATCTTTTCCATGCAAAGAAAGCAGTAGGAATAAACTTTACGTCAAAAGCGAGTTCTTCTGGTACCACATCCACAATGTTTATCCCAGTGGGATATGATACAGTATGTGCAATTGCTATGTTTCACAATAATTATGAAGAGAAATAACATGTGGTATGAATAGAAAGTGTAACAAAGAACAGCAGCATATGGTAAAATAAACCACTGGTTATGTCAAATCTAATAACTTATTTACTCACACAGAGTCAATGAGTTAAGAGGTCAGATGAGCCCAGTTCTTTTGCCTCGCTATTAACATGTGGGAAGGTTTCTTTCTTTCTTTTTTTTTTTTTGGTGGGGGGTTGTTGTTCATCATTTGTGACAGTGTCTTCAGAATCATTATGGAGGTTACTAGAAATCTACAGGTTTTTATTTGTGATGCCTGCACTGGCATTTGTTCATATTTTTCCCAAAATGGCTAGAGTTCCAATGGGGACCTTTTTTGTGGCTTTTTTAAAAAAGAGATGAGGGCATTATAAGACGTTGTGCCATAAATACAGCATTCATTCATTCTCATAGAAAACAACATCTGTCTTTTTTAGGGACAGAGGTAATTGTTCCATATGACACCCAGAGCATCTTTAAGATGTTATGTATAATTGTGTACTTTTAAAAGCAGTGTAGTTTTCATTGATCTTTCCAGTTCATTTTGATTTAAAATGCAGATCTTTTCTCCTCATTGAAATCTTCACATTTTTATTTATAAATGTATAAGAAAAAATCCATTTCAGACATATGCAGCCCCATAAATTAGGTTTTGTGGTTGAAACAGTATGCGCTTATGTCATGGATTGAACATCCTCCTTTATTAGAATGCTATTTATTGCCACCAGCTGCAGTGCTTAGCTAAGAAAGTTCTTGACACCAGCGATTGCTTTTCAGCACCAATGCTTCCGGCTGCTAACAGGGGCTTCTATTTCCAAACGTAGCCACCCCTCTTAAGCTCTTCCTTCTGCTATGCAGATACCTCCTGTCATTGTTACCAGTAGGAGTAGATGGGGGAAGGGACCAAACCCACTAATGCTCTATGATCTCCCAGGCTGTAAATCGTCCATGGCTTTGAGATTTCTCGCCAAATATCACTGGCATGAAAGCTGTCATCTGTGTTCAGGAAATCTACCCATCAGTAATGGATTTTAAAAAATTAAGATGTGACTTTAGCTCGTGAGCAGAGAGGGCCTTTCACAGAGTCATTGGCATGTACTTTGGGATGAGAAGCAAAGTGCCTATCAGCTGTAGACACTGGTCTCTATTTTATTGCATTTTTACAGCAGGGAAAACTAGACAAAGGTAATTACTCTTCTTCTGTTAAAGGCTATTATTACACTTGCATGAACAGTTAACACTGCTGTTATTTTCTCTACTGCCTCTGTCCGTGGCATTCAGACTACCCAAGCAGCAAAGACATAGAAGTGGTGGTCTCAGCTCATTTCGTACTGTGCAGTCAGTCAGTCCTCTTTGAGAGGTAAATCTTCCAAACCACAAATGTGTGTGCCAACACACTGGCAAATCCCATTATTTGTTGACAGGACCTGTGTCCATGTCTTCTGCTCACCAGTTTGAACACTGGCTCCTTTTTCATGCCTCCACACATAATTGGGCTCCCCAAGCCCCTAGAGTGAACCGTGGCAGCCAGTGAAAAGAGGAGACCTCTACTCCGTTAACATGGAAACGGAATTTCCCTTCTCTCTTCTAGAACAGAAATTCCCTCTAGGTCAAGGTTGAGGTTTTCTGCAATGTGGGGAGGGTGAGCTTACGCACAAGATGCCTTAACCTCTGATCCCAGGGAGTTGGCTTGAAGTGGTGTCAGGCCCTCAAGCCTTCATAAGCACAAAATTTCTCTCCTTGACTAAACAAGAGTGCAAGCAGAAAATTGATTTCCAGACATTACCTTTGCGACACAGCCTGAAAATTAGAGCTTCGGGGAACTATTCGCCCCACCCGTGAGCTCAAGCAAAGACAGGCCCTGAGTATTCATCATCTTTGTCTTAGCCATGCAGCTGTTAAACCTTGAGGTCCCCTATCTAAATGGAGTCATTGCTCGATGTGTTTCTCCTATCTCGGATTTTGCTTGGATTTTGTCAGGGGACTAGGTTAAAACAATAAGGATATGTTGCCATTATTTACGGTAACTTTCACCTGAAGTTCACCTACCACTTCACAGGCAACTACTATTATCCGCATTATGACAGGAGAGAAACAAGGAGCATAGAAATGTCATCTCTGATTTCCCCAGTGTCAGCCATGGAGTCAGAAGAGCTGACAAGTACTCGTCCTGACACCCAACTTGCTTCCCTTGCTCCCCTTCTAGCATGAAAGCAAATGGAAAGGGTAGCAAGTTGCATAGCATCCTGTGCCCTCTAAAACGGAAATACTGCATTGAAAAGGAGACATGTCATTTCCTGAGAAAGTGTTATCTTGCTTCAAAAGGATAGGTAACCGCCAAAGGTCACTCAGCTATGATCTTAGAGGTTTGAAGACTGGATGAAACTTTCCTAGTACACCGTAGCCATTCAAAGGATTGAATTTTAATGGTTCCTCTTTAAGGGAGGGAATCTAGAAGGGGGCACAAATTCATGCACTCAAGACATTGGGGTCAAAGGAAGGGGAAGGAGGGTCATGAAAATGAGCATTGCCACTCAAAGGATAGGGCTCATCGAAACAAGCAGAAGACCACTCACAGAGTTCCCTTATTTTAAAAGCTATAATAAAAGGCATAAATTATCTTTCTTACAATCTCTTTTACATTTGAAAATGAACTATAAATGTCAGTTAAGGGCTTCTCAAAAAAAATTACGATTTTGTATACATCTAAAATAAGCAGCTAATTAAAATTTAAACCATCTGAGTCACACTATCCATGAAGCTTAGAATAGTGCCTGGTATATAGCAGACACTTAATAAATGTTTATTGATTATTATAATGCTGATGTTGATCAAACACACCTTGAGATGTAAAAGTAAGCAAGGCACTGAAGAAAAGAGAGTTGGATCTGTTTGTTTGGTTTTATTCTCTTTGTGAATTAGGGAATTGAATTAACCTTTCTATCTTGAATTTCTAGTTTTTGTGCCTAAGTGCAAATCTCAAGTGGGAAAAGAATGTTTTGGAAACCCTGTTGGATTTGGAATCAGTGAACCTACTTTCAAACCTACTGCCACATACTACCTGTGTGATGGAGTGAATTTCTTCATCTGAAAAATGAGAAGGTTGGATAGACTACATGTTGTAGTCTTTCTAGCCTTATGGCCAAGGTACCAGAGGAAACTTCATTGTTGAATATCCTTCTCTCCCCCACCTCCTGCCCTTTGCCCTTCCCCTGAAATCCCTTTTCACAATATATTTCCTCCACAATGCATCTCTTGATGTTTGATACCTTATCATCAGAAGTTAGATGATAAATCTGACTGCCTATTTTTAACAAAATACTTTCACAATACAAATCCAAAAGCTTGTAACTAATGTTAATATTACATATAAGGTAAAGCTTTTTCTAAGTTTCTATGAACATAGTTAAAAATATATATAGGCTTCTTGCAGATGGGAATCCTTAGATAGACTGACAGACAGACATTAACTTCATTCAAGGACTAACAGTAAAAGTGAGAAGAGAAAATGGAATTAACTTCTGAATTTCTAGATTATACTAAGTACTCAGAGGTCTTCCCAGGGCTACCCTGGGGTGATAAAATGTCCAAGATAAATAACACCTTCTGTTTCATTTCCTTTTGCCCCATTCTCCAAATTTTTAGATTCATGATTGGGGGAGAAGAGACAGATCTGTAATTAAATCATTGCAGAGGACTTCTAGCGAAGAAATTCTCTCCACAATGCCAATCAACACTGTTCTCCTACTTAGAGTTGAAGAGTTTCCTGGGACAGAGATTAAATGACTTCCCTTCCTCTCTGTTGCCCTTACATAGAAGAAGTACATGTTCCTGACTCTAAGTGCAACTTTCTATCCACCATACTAACCTGCCTCCCCATAGTTATATCAGGTTAAAATGGATAACCTTCACACACACAAAAAGTTCCCTAAGAGGGAACTCTATGTAGAAAACAAACATATCCACTTTCTACTGGTGATAGAGAATTTCTAGGGCTGATGGTATGAGTAGGATCCTCAGGTTTGTCAAGAAACTTCCTTCTACACTCTTACACACCAGTCTGAGTCTCTATCTTTCTCGATGCCTTGCTGAGTCATTTTTCCAAATGCCAGAAATATAATTTCCCCAAAAATGCAAGGTCTAGGGAGATCACCCTGATTTACCTTATTGTAGAGAAAGCCCTGGGTCTTCCTCACCTGCCTGCCCCTTATCCACTGCAGGAATTACAAGTGAACATCTGCAAACCCTAGAACATGGATCCCCAACTCTAGGGAAAGTTAAGACCCCACCCCCCCCGCAAGTAATTTCCCAGTCTGAGCAATTCTGGACAGTAGGAATTGTAGGTAGAGGTGCACAGTACCCTGACTCAAAAGTTTGGCTCTGCAAGGCTGTTCTCAAACAGAGAATGCTTAGCACCAGTTGATCTGTCAGTCATTGATTGTGGATTGCCTTCTCCATAAAGTTCCTTACTAACTCTTAGCAGCTGGGTGACAATGGGTTACAGTTTGCTTACATAGTTTGATTACTCTATTCTCTACAAGTACCTTCCCTGTTGACCCTAAGTGCCAGCCTTATCCTCTTTGTACTTTCTTAAATCAACTACTCTTTTCAAACCAGAGCTGTTTTCAGGATAGGGCTTGTAGAAATGAGCAGAAGAAGTCAGGTGACTGAGTTCCCTTCTTGTTCTAAAAGTTGAGATAATTTAAACCTAATTAGGGTTATCCAGACCAAATGAAGAAAAAAAATTACCATGGGTACTATTCCTTTAATGTTTTTGAAATACCTTACCTTCCATTACATTCTCAAAGTCATTGCACTCTAAAGTTTATTCATGAATTAGGGAAATGTGGACATATGAATCAATATGGAGGAGAGGAAGGTTATACCTACAACTCATATTTTTCCTTTTTGGTACATTAAAGATCTATTAAAATTTCCCAGTTGTTGAAAAAAAAAAAGTAAACTAGAATCCATCACAATCAAGTTAGATATGTAATCATCCAAAGTAATGAAGGGAAAACAATTAAAAAAAAAACAGAAAAAGCAATAAGCTAAGATTAGCCCTCAAAACAGACCCAGCTACTAAAAACAAAAATTCCCTGAATGTGAAATGTTGAAGAAAAAATTCAGAGAACAAAGATGAATAAGCAGAAACTAATCCTGCTGCACTAAAAAAAAAAGACAATTAAAAAAAGGTAAGCATGATTTCTGATAACTTCAACTATCAAGTAAAAAAAAAATCATTGCAAAGTAGGATTGCAACATTTCTGTGCATCTTGGAATACAGAGCCAGGGTTCTAGACACAAGGAAGTCAAACAAGTGCCTATATGGTCAGTCTGGGTAATCAACCGATGCAGAGACCAGTCAACTTTAAAGGAAAATCATCCTGGGAAGCTTATTATGCCCAATTTGAAATAATAAGCCAAATGAACCATTGGGCTGAGGAATAGAAAGCACTATTTCTTGCTGCCAGTCTAAAGGGACCTGCACTTATTGTGCTAAGCAATTTGTCAGAAAGAGCTATTAAGTATTAGTAGCTACATTAACCAGAATTTTAAGAGTTGGACACAAGGCAGAATTGGCCAAAATGGAGCTCAAGAATTCTATCTAAAAATATAAAAATATTTACCAGGAGTGGCTCAGGACATTGCACAAATATTGCATTGAATTTACCTAGATTCACTAAGAAGATACATAGTTTGTAAGTGAATTAGGAACTGAAGATCTAGTGCAGATTTAATTTGGCAAATCCATTAGAATAAAACATTGCCTGATGTAAAATGAGAATATCAAGACCTATGCTAATTTGAAAGATGACCAAGGTGGTATTTCTACTCAATGCATTCAAGTTGGTTTTTTTTCTTTTTTTAAATAAATACACTGGAATGTTGATAAAGAATATTAACTAAAAGAGAAATCCTATAATGTGGCAAGTGAAATGAAAACTAAAACTTCCAAAATAATCATTATTTAATGAAAGGAGAAATCCTCAAATTGCTAAGCTTCTGTAGCAGAATACATTTCACTAACTATCTCTGGGAAGAGCTGGTAAAAATGACTAAATGAGAAGTTGCAACTAAAACCCAGTTCCCCTTATCGCCTCAAAACAGCAACATATGAAGCAAATAAAGCAAAAAATAACAAAAACTTTCCAAAAATAAATGGGGAAGAGGAGAGGAAGAGAAGAGAAGCAAAGAAGACCTCAAAGGGAAAATTACTTAGAAGAAAAATGAAAAGTATTACTGGGTAAAAATGAGCAAAACAAAATAAAAAGATACACAAAAATTCCTCTATGAGGAATAAACATTATGAGTTAAGTGAAGGAAAGAGCTGTCTTCAGAAAGAACAATACAAAAACAGTAAGATACCAAAAGAAAACCTATATCGGTCTCAAGTAACTTCAAAGTAGTTAATAAATTGAATGAGAGAAAGGAAGGAAATTTGGCATCTATAAAAATGCCTTTAAAAATAAAAAAAAAAGATAGAAAAAGAAAACTCAATATCTTAGAACAGTTGATAGAAAAATCCTAATAAACTGTGAGTGCTTTGGAGGAAAAAAGAGTTGATGAAAGAAAAAATCAGAAGTGTTAGAAGATACAGCAAGAGTTTTTAAAATAGCACAACTGAAAGAAAGTTTGAGATTTCTACAAGAGAAGGTAATCTCCACAAGTGAAGGTCTTAACTTAGTAAATTAAGGAGAATAGTTTTCATCCGGCCTCAAACATTTACTAGCTATGTGATAATGAGCAAATAAATTAATCTCTCAGAGTCTTAGTTTCCTCATCTATAAAAGGAATAACTATACTGGAATTATACTGTTGAAGAGTGGTTATGAGGAAAATATCTTACAAACCTTAAGGATCTAGTTGTAGAGGACAGAATTTGTCAATACAGCATAAATATTATTGGTCTCCTGGAAAAATATGAGCAAACAAAAATGATGAATACTATACTTCAGGCAAACATTTAAGAAATTTAGGAAAAATAAGAAAAATACTATATTTCAGCAAAAATTTGAAAAAAAATTAAAAAAAATTAGTAATATATGCAAATTGTCAAAGGGGAATCTTCAATTCAATTCATCCAAAAATGTAGTTGGGAAACTCATAGTTTCATTAACAAACACTCTTATAAGTGGCTAAGAAGAACATCATCTGTTAAAAAGAAGCATACATGCCAGAGGCAAGAATATAGACCACAACTCAGCTGAACTCTCCCAACATTCCTCTCCAAACAACTTTAAAACAATGTCACAAATCAATTTTTTTTAAATTTTGAAGCAGCAACAAAAGGTCAGAGGGAGGCATTTTTTTTTCCGCCTGAGACAACTTTGGAGATCCACATCAGAGATCTGTTTAACACCAAAGTGGGCACAGGCCTCCACACAATGGAGCTCAGCAGGAGCACCAGGGACAGGTTTTGGAAGCAGCTGTGCCAGCAGCAAACTCAGGAGCTCTTAGGCTAGAAATGGCAAGGGGATCAGACAACTGTTCAGAAAGAAATTACAGAGGACCCTTTGCTGACGGTGGGTGCAGATGGTGCTGATCAGCAGCTATGTTGCCTATAAACTGTTACGGGTTGCAGTTCCAAGACAAGGAAGAGGGCTTATGAGAAGTCAGAAGGGAGTCATAAGGCAGGCCCTGGTCACAGTTCCAGGGCCAAGAGGAGCACTAGAACTTTCTGCTACAAGGTAGCAGGTGCCTTTCCTGGGTTAAGGACAGAAATTGCAAGCAACTACTTTGCTGCTTTTTTCAGCTATTCAAGTACCTTTAAGCCTTGCTTTTGATTGTCTCAAAAGTCTTTGTTGGAAACAATATACATTGTGCTGCCCTTAATAGGCGTAACTGCATAGAGCCCATGGTGGGAGGAGTTTTCCGTGAAAGCAGAACAGGAAGGTACACAGCAGAGAAAAGCTCGAACAGGAGCTGGGACCAAGCAGAACTGAGAGGGAGAATGCTTGTGATTTCAGCACTCTGTAGCACTCTGTCTGTTGGTCTGTCAGACAAAAGCATCCTATCTGTTGTTTTTAGACAGAAGTCCTGAAACGGAACTTTGCTGCTATTACAGAAGCCCCAGGACTTTGCTGTTGATTTGTGTTTGATTTCTCAGACAGAAGCCTCATCTGTTGATCTGTTACTTTGTCAGAGAGAAAGTGAATTGAGATGATAGTGCCAGCATTATGTGTAAATATTATTGTAGCTCTGTTAAGCTTTGTCTTCCTAGAAACAGAAACTTTGAACAGCTTAGAGTGGAGCAGTAAGCTAAGGTATGAAATAGGAGCAGAGAGCTGCCTACTTGTGAATCCAGGCAAAAATTGGGTGAATCCAGGAAGAAGGTAGGAGCAGCCAGCCTGTGGAGGAGGAGCTGTGGATTTTGGAAGTCAGCCTGGAGTTAAGATGAGAGAGGATTTTACTTTGGCATTCTAGATTAACTGATGAGATTTCGACCTAGGGGTGGATGGTGTTTGTACTTTCTCCTACCCCTTAAGAATGATTGGCTTAAGTATGATTACCCCTTAACCATGATTGGCTTAAGGATGATTGGAAGCCAGCCTCCAGTCAAGATGAAAGAAGACTTCACTTGGGTACTCTATGTTGACTGGTGAGTTTGTGACTTACTGAATGATATGTTTTCTTTAAGACTATGTGGCCACCTTAGTAATAAGTTGTTATGTTGTATTGTTGTGAATTTTGTGCTTTAGTTTCTTGAATGTTTTGCTTTAGTTTATTGCTGAATAAATTAAGAGTTCACTATACTAAGTTTTACACAGCAGCAATCCTCAGGAGAGCTGCTCATGATTGACTTTACAAGACCTGAGCACAGATCAGGAGAGCAGAGACCACACCTATCCCTGAATTATACCACCTTGGAAGCACTGAAAACTTTCAGACTCAGTCCAGCACCAGTTCTGAAAAAAACTAGCACAAAAAAGCCTAAAACTTGGGATAGTGTCTCCCTAACTCCAAGTAAACAGAGCCCAACTTCAACATGAAGTTCAAAGTAAAGAAATAGGCATGGAAAATGAACAAACAACAGCAACAACAAAAGAACTTAACTATAAAATTCTACTATGGTAGCAGGGAAGACCAAGACATAAACTTAGAAGACAACAATGTGAAAATAACTACAAGCAAAGCCTCAAAGAGAAATGCTGACTGGACACAAGGCCAGTAATAATTCCTAGAAGGATTAAAAATAAAACAGATGAGTAGTAGCAGAAAAATTGAGAAAAGAAATGAAAGAAAATTATGAAAAGACAATTTTGGCAAAAAATGTACCAAAAATGCTACAGAAAATAAAACCTTAAAAAAAAAAAACAGAATTGGTCAAATGGTAAAAGAGACATAAACGTTCACTAAAGAAAAGAAATCCTTAAAAAGCAGAATTGACCAAATGGAAAAAAGAGGTACAGAATCTGACTGAAGAATATAATACCTTAAAAATGGAAACTGGGCAAGTAAAAGCTAATGACTCCATGAGACACCAAGAAACAATAAAACAAAGTCAAAATAAGTTTTTTTTTTTAAATAGAAGACAGTGTGGACTGTCTCATTGGAAAAGCAACTGACCTGAAAAATAAAGGAGAATTAATTTTAAAATTATTGGACTATCTGAAATCCATAATTTAAAAAAGAGGATATACATCATATTTCAGGAAAATGTCATGGAAAACTGCCCTGCTATCTTAGATCCAGAGGGCAAAATAGAAATTGAAAGAATCCACCAATTATCTCCTCAAAGATATCCCAAAATGGAAACCCTCAAGAATATTATAGCAAAACTCCAGAGTTCCCAGGTCAAGGAGAAAATATTGCAATCAGTCAGAAATAAACAATTGCATAGTCATATATAGTCATAATGAGGATCACACAAGATCTAGCAGCTTCCATGTTAAAGAAACAAAGGGCTTGGAACATGATATTCCAGAAGGCAAAGAAGCTAGGATTACAACCAAGAATAGCCTACCCAGTAAAACTGAGTATAATCCTTTATGAGGAAAAATGGATACTTAATGAACTAGAGGACTTCCAAGCATTTCTGATGAAAAGGCCATGGCTGAATAGAAAATCTGATATTCAAATAAAAGACTCAAGAAAGCATAAAAAGGTAAACATGAAAGAATAATCATAAGGGACTCAATAAAGTTAAACGGTTTGCATTCCTATGTGGGAAGATGATATATGTTAAGCTATTTACATTCCTATATGGGAAGATGATATATATATATAACTTCTAAGAGCTTTATCATTATTAGGGCAGTTTGAAGCCATTTAAATGGAGGACACAGGTTTGAATCAATTATGTTGGGATGATCTCCAAAAAAAAAAAAAAAATGAAGGGGTGAGAAAGAGGGATGCACTGGAAAAAGAGGGAAGGGACCAGTAGAATGGAGAAAATTTTCTCAAATAAATGACACACACAGAAGAGATTTTTTAGTGGAGAGAAAAATGGAGGGATGGTGTGCAATGCTTGAACCTCATTTTCATTAGAATTGGATGAAAGAGAGAAGAAAATATATACACACTCAGTGGAAAAAGAAAGACTATGTGTTTATGAAGGTCATAGAATAGAATGGATACCAGCAAAACAACTAGCTGTGCTTTGTGCTAATAAAATAAAGTGATTTAATGGAGCATGATGTAAAGGAAAACAAATATAACAATAATAACCTAAAATGTAAATAGAATCAATTCATCAATATAAAGGAAGAGAGGTAGATATTAGACTAAAAAACACAACCCAACAACTTTCTTACCTCTAGGAACTATACCTAAAATATCAAGATGCATACAGATTTAAAATGAAGGGCCATAATAAAAATTATTATAGTTCAACTGAATCCCTGAAAGCATGAGTACAAATATGATCTTGAAAAGGCAGAAGTGAAAATAGAAAGCACCAAAGGCGAAGAAAAAGGAAGCCAAATTATACTAAAGGCATCAAGAAAACATTAGCAATAAATATATATGAACCAAATAACATAGAAACCCAGTTCTTAAAGGAAAAGTTAATTGAAATTTTAAAAAGATAAAGATAATAAGGCATTAATAGTAGAAGGCTTTACTTTTTCTCTCTCAAGTTGACAAATCTAAAATAAATCTAAAATAAACAAATCTAAAATTCATACAGACATGAATGGAGTGTCAGAAAAACTGAATTTGATAGACATAGAGAGCTGAAAAGGAATCTTAGTGAATATATTATTTTTTTAAATTATGCATAGAACTTTTTTTTATAAAAATTGATCATCTCTTTTAGTAAAGAACTCATAAGTAAATGCAGAAAGGTAGAAATTGCAAACATGTCTACAAATAATAATGGATAAAAAACAAACAATAAGAGAAAGTTGAAGACTTAAGTAAAGGCTAAAATTATTTTTTAAATAATTTATTAAAGACCAAGTCACAAAAACAATTTTAAAAAACTAGGAGCAAATTTATATCACTGAATATATATTACAAAAATGACTAATGATCTTGAACACATTAATTTTTATACCAACTAATTATCAATCTCAACACAAACACAAATGGACATTGAACTTTAAAAGGTAAAAACAGAAGTATTATATTTTTAAAATAAATTAATAAGCAAATCAAGGAGCTTGTATTCTAAAACAACAGATAAAACTAATAAGCTATTGACTGATTTGAGTTTTAAAGGAGAGATAGGGAAAAGAAAAGAAAACTACAGAAGTAAAAAAAGAGAAGGAATAAAACAATGAATGGAAAGAAAATTTTTTAAAAATGGAAACTCTATCACTTATGTGCCATTAAAATTGAAAATTTAAATAAAGGCAAAGATTATCTACAAAAACATGAAATACTTAAAGAACAAATCAACTCCATGTTATATACATCTTTTTTTTAACAGAAAAAAAATCACATGAACTTTCTTCTATAAGAAAAATATGGTTCTTGTGTCAAAACTAAAGAAAGAGCATACAAGAAAGGAGAACTATAGAGGTGCATCACTAACCAGTATTTCTACCTCAACACTTCTGTGGTGTCTGGACTCAATAGCTGCTCCCTTCATTAATGGAGATTGAAACTGAGCTAACATTTTATTCTGCTTCTACAATTCTAATCCACATTCTCCCAGAGATTTTCCAAGAAGGATCCCTCAACTTGTTTGACAAGTTTTTAAAGGTATTTTTATGTTGTTCATATGGCAAAATGGGGGACAATTGAAGAAGTACCCCATTCGTATCCTCACGATGTCAAGAGAAAGGAGTGAAGGCTCCTGGCATATTGGTATGAGCCCTGTAGGGCGTATTTATGGTCCAGCGCTGGAAAGAGGAGTAACACTAAAATTAGAGGGCACGAATGGGTTAGGATCAGTCTCATTAAAAAGAATATTTACACTGCTGGGATTCCACATGGTAAATGGGCTATCATCTCTCACTATACCACATCACTAAGCTACCTCTTTATCTCATCATAAATTCCAATGCACTTCTCCATTGTCCTATATAGGTCATCTCTAAGTTGATTCTGCAGAGACAATAAATAGTATGCCAATACTCATATTCATATGGCATTTCTAGGAGAATATTTGTGTTTAATAAATGGGTCTAGGGAGCAGTGTGGGATTATTAAAAACATTCTGCAATTTCCTATAACTAATGAATATTGATGTGAATATATTAAATAAAATGTTGAAAAGAGGCTATAGCAATGTATTAAAAATTATTCATTATGATGATGTTGGGCTTTTACCAGGAAGACAAGGATAGTTAACATTAGGGGAACAATTGATGTAATAACATAATTAACAAATAACAACAATAAATCATAGAAGTGATTGATTAAAATAATTAAAACCATATGATTATGCCAATGTATGCCACAAAAAAATCTTTTATAAAATTGTACATTTTTATTAAAAACTAGAAAAAAATCATAGGAATAAAAATGATATTTTTCTAAATGTGATTTTTAAAATATCTTTCCAAAACCAAGATTAGCATTATTTATACCGGACAGACACTGAAAGCTTTCCCAACAAGATGATGGGTGATACAAGGACCTTCCAAATCACCATTATTATTTGATATAGTACTTGCTATGCTTTCTTGTAACAATGGGACAAGAAAAATAAATTAAGGCAATAATCATTGGTCAAAAAAAATTAAATTCCCATCCACAGTTTGTGAAGGTTTACTTTGAAAACACTAGAGAATTAACAAAAAAAAAAGAGCTGAAATAATATACAGCTTCACTAAAATCACAAGATGAAAAATAAATCCATAGAAATCATCAGAATTTTGAGTGGCCAGGTAGCACAGCGAGTAATAGCACCAGCTCCAGTGTTGGGATGACCTGAAGATTGAATCCCAGGCTCAGACACTCAACACCACAACCAGAAATAACTGGCCGTGTAAACTTGAGCAAGTTATTTAACTTCAATTGCTTAAAAATAAATAAATTGTACATATATATATAAAGAAATCATCAGAATTCTATGTATACATATTAAAGCAGGGAAATTGGTAGGAACATTGCATAAGATAACAAAATACATAAAATATTTGAGTTAGCCCACCAAAATAAATGCAGTATTTGCTTAGTTTCAGTTTTTAAAAACCAAAGCAACAGAATAATATCTAAAGAAATGACATATATACTAATCAAAATATAAATGGAATATTTAATAGAATTATAGAAAATAACATCAAAGTCATATGGAAAGGAAAAAAGGTCCAGAACAAATTAGACATGGGAAATATATAACCAATCATGAACAGAAAAATAATTTTCAATAGACCTAAAAATATAACTTGCTAGGAAAATAATTTGCCATTCAAGAAAAACCTCTGAGAAAACAAGATGTCATTTTGATGGAAATTGTATTTAAAGCTTCCGCTTACACCAAATACCATAATAAATTTCCAGATTGTAAAAATGTCCTAATTATAAAGTCATTACATTTAAAAGTTAGAGGAAAATCAAAGTTTATATCTTGCAAAACAGTGGATGGGGGAATTTCTGATTAGTCACAATATAGAAATTAAAAAACAAATTAGAAAATGTTGATTAAATAAATTTTGAAAAAAGCTTTTAAGACAAATTAAATAATGCAGCTGGAATAAGAAGTTAAAACATGGATTAAAAATATTTTTCACTAAAGATCACAAAAAAAAGTGTGACATACAACATCTATAGGAAAGTCATATAAGTCTAAAAAATTAACTGCCACTCACCAATGGCTGTTTTCCAAAGATATGAAGAGGCAGTTTCTAAAGGAAAAAAGTAAAACAATTAGTATGTGAAAGAATAAACACAAACTAGGTAAAAGACAGTGGATAATAGAATTATATCTTAAGAAAATATACTCACTTGTGGAAACCCAGAAATGAAGAAGTGGATATATGACAAAAAGTATTTAGGTAAAAGTACAAGTAGGGAGAAACAGAAGTGATTTTGTTATGGGAGTATACTGGAGACCACCTGAATAGAAAGAGGAAATAGATGACATGTTGGGATAAAAGATCAACAGTCTGGGGTGGCTAGGTGGCACAGTGAGTAGAGCACCAGCCCTGGAGTCAGGAGGACCTGAGTTCAAATCAATCCAGCCTCATACAATTGACACACTTACTAGCCATGTGACTTTGGGCAAGTCACTTAACCCCAATTGCCCTCCAAAAAGCAAAAAAAAAAAAAAATCACAAGTCTGGCACAAGAGCATAATGTAACAGAGATAAAGAATTCCAGTTATCTAGACATCTATGGTAACTCTGTCCTCTCTGTCAAAAGCAGAGCAGCTAAAAATTTTTGACCATCATTCAAATAAGCACAGCAAGGTGGTATAGTATGTAGAGTGCTGCACCTGGAGTCAGAAAGATCTAAGTTCAAATCTGGCCTCCAAACACTATCCCAGACAAGTCACTTAAAAGCTGTTTGCCTGAGTTTCCTCATCTATAAAATGGAAATATTAATAGCATCTATTCCCCCATTATTATGAGTATCAAGTGAAATAATAATTGTAAAACACTTAGCATAGTGCCTGGTATGTAACTAGTGCTATATAATTGTTAGCTATTAGCAATTAGAGAGTGATAGAATCGATAAGAGAAAACTCTTTTCTTGATCTACTTCTCACTAATTGTAAAAACACTAGTTATTGAGAGTAGAAATTAGGAGAATCCTAGGAGGAAGTGACTGCTCCATTCTACGGGGTGCCCCTGAAGTCTGGACACATAGAAAATCTTATTAACTATGCATATTTTTAAGAAATGAAATGAATGTAATTTTCAACATTTTATTTAATTAACATAAATTAGATTTCATAGGAAGACATAGGAGACACATAGGAAATCAAATTAATTAATTAAATTAAATTAATCTCATTAATATGGAAAATAGTCCCTAATAGCTAATAAAAGTTTTTATTCCATATGAAATTGTCTTGGCTAAAATTTATGCTGATTAAATAAAATGTTGTTGAAAATTTCATTCATTTCATTTCTTGAAAATATGCATGGTTAATGAGATTTCCTATGTGTCCAGACTTTAGGGACACCCTGTAGCATTTGTGACAGAGAAATGAAGACTACCACACACCCATATTTTAGGACAGTAAATTTCAAAGGGTTCAGATGAAAGAGGTGGACCCATGAAGTAAAATGTTTCAGGTGAAGTCAGGTCAAGATGAATGGGAGATTCTCAAGAATGATATTTGATAGACAGAAAGGGAAATAACTTCAATGAGAATGGAAAATAGGATTTGTCTAAAAATAGAAATGTAGATGCATCTAGTCAGTTAACAAGTATTCATTAAGCACTTAATGTGTACCAGTCATTGTGCTAAATTCTAGAAACATAAATAGAAACAAAAGGAAACTTCCTGCCTTCAAGTAGAAGAAAGAGAAGTGTAGAGAATAAGCATATTGTTATGGTGCCTATTATGTATTAAGGCAGCTAGGTGGCACAGTGAATAGAGCCCCAGAGCCTGGAATCAGGAAGACTATTCCTCATGAGTTCAAATCTAGCCTAGCTGTGTGATTTACTAGCTGTGTGACCCTGGGCAAGTCACTCCACCATGCTTGCCTCAGTTTTGTCATCTGTAAAATGAACTGGAGAAGGAAATGGCAAACCACTACAGTATCTTTGCCAAGAAAACACCAAATGGGGTCACAAAAAGTCTGAAATGACTCAACAACAAACTATGTGCTAGTTACTTTTATCAATATTATCTCATTTAGTCTTTACATCAACCCTGAAGCTCTTTTATCCACATTTTGCAATTGAGGAAATTGAGGCAAATAGAGGTTAAATGACTTGTCCAGGATCACACAACTGGTAAATGTATGAGGACAAATTTAAACTCAGATTCTTCTGATTCAAGGCCCAGAACTCTATCCATTATGTAACCAGTTACTTTTTTAAGTAATTTACATTCTAAAGGGAGAAGATGATACATAGAAAGAAACTGAAAAAGCAGGGACTTGGGGGAGATACAACATAGGAGGAAAGTCCAGAAAGTCAGGAATAGAGACAGGAAAGGAATATAGGATGGTTGGCCTGGATCATTCCTCAAAATAGAAGTTCTGGGAGGAACTCACCAATGAAGGGTTATAGTAATGATGTTCCAAAATGAGTAGGTCAAAGGGGATGATGAGGAAATTTCCAGGTTGATCCACAGGGAATTCATGAACCAACTTAGATCAAAAAAGGAATGTACAGAAGATCAAAGCAAGATAAATATGGCTCAGTGCTTTTTAAGTTCTGTCTCTAATGCTAAAGCAAAGAATGAATGAGTTGAGGTAATGACGAAAAGTTAAGGACTACAAAAAGAGGTTTTAAAACTATGTGAAGGAAAAAAGATGATTAAAGAAGCTAGTGAACATTTGATTACTATCAGCTCACCACATTGTTATGCATACCAGATATTATCAAATCAGAATCAATTTAGTCAGCCAGCCTTAAGTAGCCTTTAGAAAGGATGATTTACAATGTTGATACAGTAAAAACAGTTGATGCAAAACATCCCCCCTTCCAAAGCTATGACACACTTTCCAACAGATCTATATAGTCTTGTGAAAAACAGTCTGAGGAGCAGCCAGGTAGCACAGCAAGTAAGAGCACCGGTCCCAAAGTCAGGATGACCTGGGATCGAATCCAGGTTCAAACACTTAGCACCAACCCAGAAACACCTGGCCGTGTAACCTTGAGCAAGTTACTTAACCCCAATCGCTTTAAAAAAAAACAGTCTGAAACTTAGAAAGTCCATATGACAAAGTGGTAGTTCACAGTTCCTGGTTGCTGGAATTGTTTTCTCCTATTTGTGGGAGATTCCAATAGTATAGAAGAAACCTCAGATCTTAATATTGTTCCCACCCACTCCCTCCCACCAAAAAGGCAAATGGAAGAATGTAAAAAAACTATTTAATAATACATCTATTTCACCATCTACATAAATGTTTTAAGAGAATAATCTATACATGTATTGAGGGCATCCATAATAAAGACTAGACAAGCTTTCTACAAATGAAACTCTCAGTTAAGTACCTCTCTACCATCACAGAATTGATTCAAATCTGTAAAGAATACAAGATCTTACTGCACTTCTTTTGTATTGACAATAAAAGAGCATTTGATTCAGTAAAGCAAAACATCACCTTAGAGGCTCTCTTCCAAAAAAATATTTCCCTTACAAATGTCAAAGTTAATAATAGTTAACATTTGTATAGAGTTTACTATGTGCCAGGCATGGTGCTAAGTGCTTTATAATTATTATTTCATTTGATCCTCCCAAGAACCTTGGGAGATGGGTGCTATTATTATCTCTGTTTTACAGGGAATTGAGGCAAATGGAGATTAAGTGACCTACCCAGCATTACACAGCTAGTAAATGTCTGAGACTGGATTTGAAGGTAGGTCTTCCTGACTCCAGGAATGGTGCCAACAACTTTCTATTAAAAAACAAAACAAAACACCACCTTATTTGATGACCTTCTAGATGCTAATATCAAGCAAGGCATAAAACAAACATAAAAATGTATGCCTGCCAAATTTTAACTGACATGGTGAATGAATATCCAGGAAGGAGTCTAAGTCTGGGATACAGGATAGAAATCCCTAAGGATGGTGAGGTCCTCCAAATGATCTTGTTCATAGAAAACATTGTGAGGACTGCATCAAGATATGGAATCTCCTGAATGAGAATCATAACTGTTCTAAAGAGGCAGACCTCTCTACCCAAGAAAAACCAACTGGATAAAAAATATTTATTGTCTAGATTATCACATATAATTGAACAAACATTATGTAGAATTTATCTATCTTGGAGAACCATAACAAAGGGACAATGAATTAAGACCAGAACTGAACATGAGTAGCTGAACAGGTTGGTTTGCCTTTGGGAAACTGCCAATTATTTTAATGATCCCAAGCTTCTCTCTGAAATTAAGGTTCATCTAAAAAATAGTAACACTTCTGATATTATTTTATGACTGTAAATACTACAACACATTCCCAAGACAATGAAATTAAGATTTATCTAAAAGGGCATGGAGGGGTACATGGTTGCTATTACCCAGCTGCAGCACATTACAAATTCAGAGTTATGAAAGATAAGTGGTGTAAAAAATGTTGTTAAAGAAATGCATAAGCAAAAAAGAAAGTTGGGAGGGGGAGTGTGTGACACAGTGGAATGAATAATAACTAATGGGCTGGTCACTCAGCTGGTATCCTCATGATTTCAAGACATGAGGATAGCACTCAATAAGATGAGTGGACCCCCATGGTCAACTTATAGAAGGGTATGTGGAGTCTTGGAAGGGTCACAGAAGAGGCAGGTGCAATTCACATTGTTGTAGGGAATACCCATATGATTAAGAACACAGACTGATTTGAGGAACAGAGGAAGTAGATGGTACTGTCCTTTCCCTCAGGAACTTGAAAATTCATCTTCAAGAAATAACTAGAAAGGCAATACAAAATAAAATATCATCATCAACAAACATTTCTAGAGTGCTTACTATTGTAGGCACCATTGTATTCTACTATTTCTTTTTTAAGCAATTGGGGTTAAGTAACTTGCTCAAGGTTACACTGACAGTTATTTTGTATGGGAGTTAAGTAGCTGAGGCCAGAACCAATCCTGGGTCTCCTGACTCTGGGGCCGGTACTCTTACCCACTGAACTACCTGGCCACTCCTGTCTTCTACTATTGAAGGGTACTATTCTAAGTAATGGGAATAAAATGAAATATAAACTGCAATAATCCCTGTCCCTCAAAAGCTTGCAACCTAGTGGATAGGAGTTATGTTGTGTGTATGTGTGTGTACATACATATACAACATGTATACTCTCATATATATGCACTTTCTAATATATATAGATGTATATATATGTATGCATATATAAAAGATAAATAACACAAGATAGGAAATATAAAATACTAGGTTATGCTACAGTACTGAAGAAATTAAAGGAAAATATAAATTCATCATCATCATCATCATACTTGCATTTGAAGGTTTATGAAGCACTTTACATATGTTATGTCACTTGATCACTGAGGGTTGGGACAGTTACAAAAAATTTCATGAAGGAAATGGGATCTGAAGTGAGTCTTGAGGGTAGAGTAGCAATTTGCTAAGCAGAAGGATCTGAATAGTGTATTCTCCAAGGTAGAAGACTGTGAGTAAGAGGACAAAGGTAGGGATATGAATTACATGTTTTGGGTTAGGACATTGAGTGGAGTGAAGGAAAGGAAGTAGATGATAAAATTGGAAGTGTAGATGGAGTCAGTTCTAGAGGGTCTTGAATGCCATTATTTGAACTTTATCTTATAAGAGGTTGATGTGTACAAAAGGAGTGTTTGAACAAGTTGCCAATATGTCAAGGTTATATAAGAAACTCTCATTCATAGGATAGTAGGTTTAGAGTTCAAAGGAAACTTGAAGGTCATCCAGTCAAACACCTTCATTTTACAAATGAGGAAAATGAGTCCCAGAAGTTTATTGACTTGCCCAATGTAATGCAATAAAACCAACAGAACTGATATTTAAACTCAGGTCCTATAACTTTAGGTCCACTGCTCCACAATAGAACAGAAAAAGTGACTTGTGAATTTTGATGTGTACAAGTACAAGCATACTTCCTGAAGAAGGAAGCCAAAAATGATGGTCCCTAAATTATCATTTTTGACACAGCCCTGAAAGGGACCTGAGATTCAAAGTAAACTGAAATACATGGTACTGAAAACATCAGTACCATGTATTTCTGTGGCCAAAAAGGCCAACAGAATCTTAGATATCATCAAGAAAGATATTGAGAAGAAAAAAAAACAAAAGCAGCATTCTATCTTATAGATCATATAGATATATGATTCATATGAACCTGGAATATATTTTTCAATTCCTGCCATTGCACTTTGAGAAAGATATAATAGAGTTGGAGAAGGTTCAGAGAAGGGCAAACAAAGGATCAAGGGGCTGCCTTATGAGGTCAGATTAAAATGATTAGGATGCAATCTGGAGAGGGTATATCATTCAAGATCATAAAATTGTGAAGGGTATGGATGGCCTGAGCAAGTACTCTTTCAGTACATTTTGGAATTCTAGAATGAGGAGGCATCTCCCCTTTGAACTAAAAAAAAGACCAGTCTGTTTTCAGGTAAATGAAAAGAAATACTACATAGTACAGTAGTTTGAGATAATAATTACCCAGAAATTTAGTAAAAAGAAAAAATATAAATACACTCAAAGTTTTAAGTAGATTCATGGATTATTTATCCATACTACATTATTAAGGAGATCTAAGCATGACAGAAAGAGAGCAAAGCCTATTTGAAAGAAGTTAGTTTTGTCTAGGTTTTTTTTTTGAAGGTAAAATATCTTTTATTATGATTCTACTTTTGCTTTTCAGCATGCTTAAATAATTTACTTGTGTTTCTACCAACAAACAAAATTTATTTTTGCAATGTTATTTATTATTTTCATTTTATTTTATTTTTAGCATCATGCTGATTCCATTTATTTCTTTTTTCTTAAGAGTATCTTATTTTTTCCAATTACATGTAAAGATAATTTTCAGCATTCAATTTTACAATATTAAGTTCCAATTTTTTCCCCTCCCTCCCCTTTCTCCTCCCCAAGACAGCATACAATTTGATACAGGCTATACAATCATATTGAACATATTTCCACATTAGTCATATTGTGAAAGAAGACTGAACAAAAGGGAAAAACTATGAGAAAAAAAAAAGAGAGAGAAAATAATGCACTTCGATCTGCATTTAGACTCCATAGATCTTTCTCTGGATGAGGATAACATTCTATCTCAAGTCTTTTGGAGTTGTCTTAGATTATTGTATTCCTGAGAAGAGCTAAGTCTATCAGAGTTGGTCATCACACAGTGTTGCTGTATACAATGTATTCCTGGTTCTGCTCTCTTCACTCACCATCAGTTCATGTAAGTCTTTCTACGTTTTTCTGAAATCTGCCTGCTCATCATTTCTTTTAGCACAACAGTATTCCATTACATTCATATACCACAACTTGTTCAGTCATTCCCCATTTGATGGACATCCCCTTAATTTCCAAATTTTTGCCACCACAAAAAGAGCTGCTATAAACATTTTTGCACATGTAGGTCCTTTCCCCTTTCTTATGATCTCTTTGGGATAGAGATCTAGAAGTGGTATTGCTGGGTCAAAGCTATGCACAGTTTTATAGCCCTCTGGGCATTTGTCTAGGGTATTGAAAAAAAAAGTGATTGAAATAAATTGACATAGCAAATGATGAACTCTGAGATATTATTAACAAGAGATGTAAAAAGGATAACAAAGCAGCTTTACTGGAAAAGAGGTATCTGATGGAAACCATCAAGAGATTTCTTTGGAAAAGTAGGCTAGGGAAGGTCCTTTCTAAAGATCCTTAAATTCTATACAGAGCATATTTAATATGATAGGTGATAGGGAGTCACAGATCCTGAGCAGAACCTTTATATTTGTCTAATAGTTCCTTTTCCCATCCACTATGTGTATGAGCTCTCTCCAGTTGAATGTGGAGAGATGTCCACTTCAATAATTTATTATATCCTTAAGAATAATTGAGAAAAGAAGACATAAAAAGTCTGAAGACCAGCTTAGGCTACATAGATTAAACTAGCATTTAAATTTCATGTACAGTCTACTAAATCATGAAGGATGAAAAACATTTATATAGCAGCATCTCTTATGTGACAAATATCGTAATAAGTGTTTTACAAACATTATCTCATTTGACCCTCATGACAACTTTGTAAGGTAGATACTGTTATTTCCCCCCTTTTACAGTTGAGGAAACTGAGACAGATAGAGATTAAGTGACTTGCCCAAAGTCACACAACCAGTATATCTCTGAAACCAGATTAGAACTGAGTCTTCTTGACTCCAAGGTCTGCTCTCTACTCTGCGCCACTTAGCTACCTCTGGTACATTGTCTGATAAATCAATGTAGGTAAGCTGTTTCAAAATATTTTCACTACTGGACACTTGGTTGGTATGTGCCACACACACACACACACACACACACACACACTAAATAATATTTTCTTTTTCCAATTACTTGTAGAGAGTTTTCAACATTCATTTTTTTAATTTTTTTTAAAGCAATAGGAGTTAAGTAACTTGCTCAAGGTTACACGACCAGTTATTTTGTGTGGGTGCCAAGTATCTGAGGCTGGAACCAATTCCAGATCTCCCAACACCAGGGCCAGCAATCTTACTCACTGCTCCACCTGGCCGCCCCAGCATTCATTTTTTTTAATAAAATTTTGAGTTCCAAATTTTTTCTCCTGACCTCCTGCCCATACCCCCTCCCCAAGATGGAAAGTAATCTGATATAATTTGTACATGTGAAGCCATGTAAGCATATTTCCACATTAGTCATACTGTGAAAGAAGAAACAGAACAAAAGGTAAAAGCCATGAAAAGACAAAAACAAAAACAAAAAAAGTGAAAATAGTATACTTTGACTTGCATTCAGTCTCCATAGCTCTTTCTCTAAATGTGAACAGTATTTTTCCATCATAAGTCTTTTGGGATTGTCTTGGATCATTGTGCTGCTAAGAAGAGTTAAGTCAATTATAGATGATTATCACACAATATTGTTGTTACTATACACAATATTTTCTTGTTTCTTCCCAATTCACTCAGTATCAGTTCATGTAAATCTTTCAAAGTTTTTCTGAAATCTGCCCACTAATCATTTCTTACAGCACAATAGTATTCCATTACATTCACATACCACAACTTGTGCAGTCATTCCCCAATTTACAAGAATCCCCTCAATTTCCAATTCTTTGCCACCACACAAAAAAGAGCTGCTATAAATAGTTTTGTACATGTAGGTTCTTCTCCTCCCTCCCCCCCCCACCTTTTTTATTATTTCCTTGAGATACAGACCTGGTAGTGGTATTGCTGGGTCTAAGGGTATGAACAATTTGATTGCCTTTTAGGCATAGTTCTAAATTGTTCTCCAGAATGGATGGATCAGTTCACAACTCCACCAGCAATGCATTAGTGTCCCAATTTTCCCACATCTTTTCCAATATTTATCACTTTCCTATTTTATCATATTATCAATTCTGATAGGTGTGAGGTAGCACCTCAGATTTGTTTTAATTTGCATCTTTCTGATCAATAGTAACTTAGAGTATTTTTTTCATATGATTGTGGATGGCTTTGATTTCTCCATCTGAAAACTGCCTGTTCATATCCTTTGCCCATTTATCAATTGCGGAATGACTTGTATTCTTATAAATTTGACTTAATTCTCTCTATATTTTAGAAATGAAGCCTTTATCAGAAACACTTGCAATAAAAATTGTTTCCCAGCTTTCTGCTTTCCTTCTAATCTTGAATGTATTGGCTTTGTTTGTGAACAAACTTTTTAATTTAGTATAATAAAAATTATCCATTTCATAATGTGCTATTTCTTTTGTTTGGTCATAAAAGGTCTTTCCTTCTCCATAGATCTGAGAGGTAAACTATTCCTTGCTCTCCTAATTTGTTTATGGTATCGCCCTTTATGTCTAAATCATGTAACCATTTTGACCTTATCTTGGTGTATGGTGTGAGATGTTGGTCTATACTTAGTTTCTGTCACACTATTTTCCAGTTTTCTCAGCACTTTTTGTCAAATAGGGAGTTCTTATCCCAGAAACTAGAGTCTTTGGGTTTATCAAACAGTAGATTACCATAATCATTTACTATTGTGTCTTGTGTATCTAATCTATTCCACTGACCCACCACTCTATTTCTTAGAGTTTTATTGATTGCTGCTTTATAATATAATTTTAGATCTGGTATGGTCAGACCACCTTCTTTTGCATTTTTTTTTTCATTAATTCCATTGATATTCTTGAACTTTTGTTCTTCCAGATGAATTTTGTTGTTATTCTTTCTAGCTCTATAAATTTCTTTTGGTAGTTTGACCTTCCCATCCCTCCTCCCCAAGATGGCAAGTAATCTAATATAGTTTATACATGAATAAGCAAATTAATTTAGGTGGATTTGTCATTTTTTATTATATTATCTGGGCCTACCCATGAGCAAATAATATTTTTCCAGTTGTTTAGATCTGACTTTATTTGTGTAAAAAATGTTTTGTAATGGTGTTCATATATTCCTGAGCTTTTAGACCCCCAAATATTTTATATTGTCTATAGTTATTTTAAGTAGAATGTCTCTATCTCTTGCTGCTGGGCTTTGTTGGTAATTGTCGCAGCAAGCACCCCAAGCGTCCTCAGGGTCGCTGCCAACACAGGTTCTTAGATCTGCTTTGTTAAAGGAAAGCAACTCAAAATGGGTTAACAAGCTTACTTTAATCAGTCAAACATATATCGTTTACCTCGTTCAGGGGAAAAAGGTCAGCACCCCAAACTTCAAAGTATACAGGCAGAATTATCAAGACAGAAACAGATCAAGTAGACAGCTTTCCAAACTGTCTAACCATTACATCCATACCAAATCAACATCTGGGTTTCAACATCTGGGTTTTTCAAAGCTGGGGGGCTCTGGACATCGGCTTCCCAGAATCCATATCAAATCACAGAACACTTCTCAAAGTGAGCCCCAAAACAAAGCTACACATCAGGGCTTATATAGCCTTCTCCTGGCTCAGAGAATGTAACAACCTTATTGACTCACTGGCCAATCAAGAAGTATCTACTGAAAAACAAGCCTCCCACCCCAGGCTCCAGGTGCACTTTAGCCTAGGGGCAGGGAAGATCTTTAAAATTTACATTCCCATTACAGTAATATAAATAATTGCTGATGATTTATATGGGTTCATTTTGTATCCTGTGACTTTGCTAAATTTGCTAATTATTTCAAGTAGTTTTTTAGTTAATTCTCCAGAATTTTCTAAGTATTCCATCATATCGTCTGCAAAGAGTGAAAGATTCCTCATTACCTATTTTAATTCCTTCAATCTCTTTTTCTTCTCTTATTGCTAATGCTAACATTTCTAGTGCAATATTGAATAACAGTGGTGATAATGGGCATCCTTTTTTCACCCCTAATCTTGTTGGGAAGGTTTCTAGCTTAACCCCATTACAGATAATGCTTGCTGATGGTTTTAGATAGTTTTAGATACTACTGAATATTTTAAGGAAAGCTCTATTTATTCCTATGCTCTCTAGTGTATTTTTTTTAAATAGGATAGGGTGCTGTATTTTGTCAAAAGCTTTTTCAGCATCTTTTGAGATAATCAATAATGTTGGTTTTGTTATTGATATGGTTAATTATGCTAATAATTTTCCTAATATTGAACTGGCCCTGAATTCCTGGCATAAATCTCACCTGGTCATAATGTATTATGTTGGTGATAAATTGCTACATTCTCTTTGCTAATATTTTATTTAAAATTTTTGTATCAATATACATTAAAGAAGTTGGTTTATAATTTTCTTTTTATGTTCTGGCTCTTCCTAGTTTAGGTATCAGAACCATATTTGTGTCACAAAATGAATTTGGTAGGACTCCTTCTTCATCTATTTGTCCAAATAGTTTGTATAGTATTGGGATTAATTTTTCTTTGAATGTTTGGTAAGATTCACTTGAAAATCCATCTGGCCCTGGAGATTTTTTTTCCCTTATGGAGTCTATTAATGACTTGTTCAATTTTTGTTCCTAAAATGAGGTTAAGTATTTTATTTCCTTTTCTGTTGTTGTGGGCAATTTATATTTTTGTAAATATTCATCTACTTCACTTAGATTATTGTATTTATTGGCTTGCAGTTAGGTAAAAAAAGTTCCAAACAATTGTCTTAATTTCCTTTTCATTGGTGGCAAATTTATTCTTCTCATTTTTTTTTGATAGTTATACTTTGGTTTTCTTCTTTTTTAAAAAAAATCAAATTAAATAAAGAAGTATCCATTTTGTTGGGTTTTTTCTTCATAAAACCAGCTCTTAGTTTTATTTATTACTTCAATAGTTTTCTTACTTTCAACTTTATTAACCTCTCCTTTGATTTTCAAAATTTCTAATTTGGTGTTAAATTGGAGTTTTTAATCTGTTCTTTTTCTAGTTTTAAAAATTACATACCCAATCCATTGATCTGCTTTTATTTTTTTTCTATTTTATTCATGTTAGAATTTAGAGATATAAAATTTCCCCTAAGTACTGCTTTGACTGCATCTCATAAATTTTGGAATGTTGTGTCATTATTGTCATTCTCTTTGATGTAATTATTTATTATTTCTATGATTTTCAAAAAACACTTATTGAAAAAAATATTATTTTCATTCAGGTATTGATGTGGTATACAAGTTGGAATTTAAGAGACTTAGTTTGATAGTTAATTAAAACCTGCATTCAGGTCAAGTGAGACAATTGTTCAAGCTGACCTTTGGCTTAATGGATGGAAAAAATCACTAGGGATAATGGAGAAGACTTCACTTTTGACATTGGCATAACCTTATATTCAATATTTATTCTTTCATTGTACCCTGACATTTTTGCCAGCAAGAACATTCAAGAATTAGATTGTCGATTTATTTTTGTGGCAAAATGTTCTCCATTTAGTAGATGCATATGTTTCAAACTCAAATGACTTGACTTAAAATTCAAGCAAAAAATGTTTGAAGTATAGTCATTTGATAATAATTTACATTAAAATAAGCAACATACTTATATTTAATGTGATCCACATCTTTGGCTTGCAACCCAAGAGTGTAGCAAACCAAAAGCAACCTGATTTCACAATATAGTTCCCAAATGAATTAAAATTTCATTCTTTTTGTTATTGTATTTTGTCTGTTCTGTTTGATTCACTCCTCCTCCCCCCTTTTTTTTTCAGTGAGCTATACAACTCACACAATTTTTTTCATTATGACAATCGCAAACACTTTGAGAAAGAAGAGTTGGGTCCCTGCCAAGAGCCAGCTCTAGGTTTCAGTGTATATTTCTGCTTTCATAAGCCAATTGTTTTTCCCTCCTCTCGCAGGGACCACTAGCTACCTTATTACCAGAAAGAATGACCCCTTGACAGCACAATTGAGATCCAGAAATTCCACCAAATTGTAACATCATTGATGCCAGTGGCATCAAAATTCCAACCATGATTCAGAAGATTAGAAAGACAAATGCATTTGTATACATAAGGTCTCCATGTTATTTGATATTTTCCTTGTGCTATAGAGAAACATATCCTTTAACTTATTTATTGCTTTTCTTTGTCTGCAGCCTTTTCACTACCAATATTCTTAATACACTGGGGTCTCCACAGCATGAAAATCATCCTTTAACTCTTTACACAATTTTCTACCTTTATTTCATGTATAATCCATGAAATTAGACCGCTACTTTTTCCTCTATTTATATCTCATTTATCCCTCTCTTATTTGTCTGTAACCATTGGGAAAGTAATGGTCGCAACTGCTATTTGCTAAGTGATATATACAAAGGATCAAACAAACGGGGCGTGGGTGATAAAAGAGAAGACAGATCAAAACTAAAATAAATGGCCCACTTGTCCAGGCTTCCTGACAGTATTCATTCAGTTACCTCTAAAATGTCTATAGTGTTTAGCACTTTTATCAAATAGCATATAGATACGATTCTAAAGGCCCTTGTGGAATAAATATTTCTTCCAACCTAATTTTAGTTTTTTGTGGAAAATATACCACGCCATAGTTCTCTTTAATTTCCTGCAGTATCTCTGTCTACACAGGATTTCCAGCTTAATCAGTGAAGCGAAATAAGCAGTCAATTTAGCTAAACTACCAGTATGACAGATTTATCCAGTGAGTGGATTATTTTGTTTAACTGAATTGACCAAATTGACCGGTTGTTTTGGGTTTTGTAGACAATCTGACAGCTAGAATGAACGTGTTGAGTGTCTTTGAAATTATGGACTTGTAGCATGCTTTGGGGCTACTTTTCCTAACCCCTCTCACACTGACAGGCTAGATCCCCAGACTTCCCCTGATATATCAAGCCTCAGTGTTCTAAGGGTAAGTATGAGAGGTTTGGGTGTGTTTTTATAATGCTGTAGCTCATGAGCCCCCACTGGTGTGCTTCCCCTAGTGAAGTACACTCATTTGAATATTTAATAACTGATGGCTTTCAGTGGTAGATCTAAAGAGAAAGCTTTGCAAAAATCAAGTTCACATCACAGACAAAATGGATATCATTAAGGTTAAGGAAGTAAAATCTTTTAGCATCAAATGGGGAGGATAGTTTTAGGTACTGATCTGAAAGCATGGGAATAGCATTAAACCCAAATGTATGTGTGTATACGTGTGTATGTATTGTGTATCTATGTATACACACAAACATATATATATATTTCCCTGTCAATTCCCTCCCATGAGGGAATTTTGACCCAGGAATTGGAGGGCTACTTTGGATTGTAAAAAGGAAGCTCCATCCTATTTCTAGAAATCCACCTGAGTTATCTAAAGCACCTGTTTAGTCAATTTTCCCACTCCCACCCCCATAATAAAACAAAAAGTCTAGAAGTTATGATTCAGGAATATCTCTTTAACCTCTGACCAATGACATTTATAGCCAAGAAGAAACCCAATAGCATATTTTTCTTACCCTTTTACTGTTTTTAGCTTGTGTCTGGCAGGGTGCCCAGAGACTGTGATGGTAGGTCTTCAGATAGATCTTTAAGTTCTTTCTCCTTGCCAATTACTATCACTCAAATACCCTCATTACCAGTGGGTATCTTAAACTCTGGGTAACACCTCCCTTTTATTCCACTTCCAGAAGTACAGCTTCTAAAATTGATGCTTCTATTAATGATGCTGCCAAGCCAGCCATTTGTCAGGCTCAATGGATGAAACTGATTTTAAAGTTTGACAACTTCAGAAAAAGTAAACAATTCAATTGTAAAGAGGTTTGATGGACAAAACATTATTTCTCCTTGAGATTTTATTCATGTACTCAGTCAGTTATCAAATCTTTTTAAGTACCTACTATGTACAATATTCTATTGGTGGGTGAGGAAGAGATGTGAATATAAACAAGCCCTTGCTATTTGGGGAATATGCAAAAGAAACCATGTTGTTGGACATGAACAAAGATCAAGCATACATTAGAATATGGCAAGTGCATGAGGAAAGGGCTTCCTAGCACAAAGTGCTGGAAAGTCAAATGAAGATGAAAGGGAATCAATTCCAGCTGAAGGCAAAGAGATAATAGGTTTAGATTTTGAAAGGAACTTAAGTGGGTTTCTGCTTGTTGGCTTGACGAAGGTCTGAGGAAAGATTACTTTCAGGAGATAGCAATGGAACTAAGCCTTAATGAAAGATAGAGATAGGAGCATAATGGTTCATTTGTAAATTCAAGGAAAAAACAGAAAATTGAGGACCAGAAAACTGATTTGTGACTTACTAACATAAAATTTTTTTTTCATCCATTCATTCTTTCCTTCATAAGAACAAAGGGACTATTTTTCACTTCTGTGATACAGTCACCCTGAGTCACACTGTATTGTCTTGAGCTTGGCATACCCACAGTACACATGAAGTCAAGCCAGGAAATGACCAGTTCTGCTAGGCCTGGGGGGAGGGAATGTTGTGAGTAGTCAATTGCTACTTCACTCCCAATTCGCTTCCCACTCCAAGCCCCCTACTTCCTATCTAAGGTGCATATGACTTTATGCCCAAAGATGAACCAAGGTATTCTGATGCATTGTACCAATGTACCAATGTACCAATTCAGGGTTTAACTTAGTATAATTTCTTTGATTCTTAGCAATTATATCTTAGGTTTCTGTCAATGTGTTTCCTGTATTTCTCACCCTAATTCAAAATCCTGAATTAGGAGGGAAGGGAGGATCCATTTCATGCCTAGGGAACAATAAGAATAAAGATATGGAAGTAGAACACAAAACACATTAAAGGGATGACACACAACTGAGTTTGGTTAGAGACTGTGAAAGGGAATGGTTTGACAGAAGGCTGGAGAGCTAGATGTTTCAAAGGACCTTGAATGTGAAGCTAAAGAGTGTGGACTTTATTTTGTAGGCAATGAGAAGTCATTGAAGGTTTTTGAATAGTTCAATAACAATACAATTTATGCATTAGGAAGATAAATCAAGTAACAGTATAGAGGATAGAGAGGGATACTGAAGGACAGGACAGCTATAAATAGGGTATTGCAATAGCCCAAGGGAGAAGTAACGAGAATAGTGGTGATAGTCCATCAATATGTCGATAATCATTTTACAGCACCTACTATGTGCCAGGAACTGTGCTAAGTACTGGGGTTGCAAAGAAAGGCAAAAGACAGTTCCTGCTTTCAATGGAACTAATGGGGGAGACAACATGGAAACAGTTATGTACCAGTGGGATAAATTAGAGATAATCAATAGAGGGAAGGTGTTAGTTAGCATTAAGGAGAATCAGTAAAGGCTTCTCATAGAAGGTGGGGCTTAAATGGAAGCCAGGAAAGCTAGGGGATAGAGATAAAGAGTGAATATATTCCAGGCAAAAGGAATAACCAGTGACAATACCTGGAGTCTGGAAGTGAATCTTATGGAAGAAACAGTTCAAGTCCAAGTTCAAAACACAGAGCAGGTTAAAGCTTCTCTACCAATCAGCTGTGGGATTGGGCCATTTGTGGCCATTGAACTGCCAGCCCAGTGAGATTGTTGTTGCTATTGTTAGTGTTTGTCCTTCATTCTTGAAAAGGACCATGGCATCAGGAAGGCGATGCCATGATTTGCAAGTGAATTGGATTTAAGTGAGGGAGGGCCGTGCAGTCACCAGTCTCACTTTCTCCTCTGGAGCCTTCTGAATCCAGTGCCAAGACATAGGTCAGGATGACCAAAGATGGCCCCAGATGCAGAAAGAGAGGAAGGATAGGAGGGAAGGTAAGGGTTAGAAAAGGAAGGCAAGAAGGAAGGAAGGAGGGAGGGAGGGAAGGAAGAAAAGAGGGAGGGAAGGAGGGAGAGAGGGAAAGAGGGAAGGAAGGAAAGGGGAAGGGAAGGAAGGAAAAAGGGAGGGAAGGAAAGAAAAAGCTGCATAGGAACTGACTGCATTGAAACTGAAACTGGTCAGCTTAGTGGCCAGTGAGGCAGATCAGGCACATCAGGAAGGTGATGCTATGACTTGCAAGTGAATTGAGTTTAAGTGAGAGAGGACTGTGCAAAATCACCAGCCTCACTTTTTCCTCTGGAGCTATCTGGGTCCAGTGGGAAGATAGATCAGGATGACTGGAGATGGCCCTCCTGAGTGAGATAGGTAGAGGAGGAAGAAGAAAAGGAGGAAGAGAAGGAGAAGAAGGAAAAGGAGGCCATGTTGACAAATACAGATGCTGTCCACCAAGATGGCATCTTGATATTGAACTGGCTTTGAGGTAAGCCTAGTTGTGGGTTCCTCTAGAAAAAAAAATCCCATAGGAATCATAAAATCATAGACTTGCAAGAAAACTTAGAATCATAGAATCTTAAAATTGGAAGGGACCTCAGGGGTTATCTAGTTCAACCTTTAGTTGAACCACAACTTAAATAGATGTGGGGGTCACAAAACCCCCTGCTGGTCACATTGTGTTCCAGGGCCATATGTTGACTTAGAAAACCACATATTAACATTATCTATGTTCCACTGTACTTTATTTATTTTGATAAATATTTTCTAATTACATTTTAATCTGGTTGGCCTCCTCAGGAGTGTTGTGGGCCACATATGGCCTGACAGTCAACAAAATGTTTGCCATGTCTGCTTTATGACAAGAGGTCTTATAACTTCCACCTGGAGATCTGCAGTGATTGGAAACTCACTTCTTTAAACAGCTGAATCTGCCTTTCTCCTTACTAGCTGTGTGACCCTAGGCAAATCACTTAGCCTCTGTTTGCCTCAGTTTTCTCATTTTTAAAATGGAGATAATAAAAATATCTACCTCCCAGGGTTGTTGTGAAAACCAAATATGATAATTATTATAAAGTGTTTCGCATAGCACATGATACATAGTAAATATTACGTAAATGTTATTTATTGCTGTAGTTATTATGATAGTGCTTTCAAGTTTGCAAAGTATATTTTATATATCAATATATACATATTATATAATATAGTAACTTGATTTGATCCCTATGACAATGCTGTGAAGTATGTGTTGTTATTATTATAGCATTTTACAGATAAAAAAACTGAGGCCAAGAGAGATTAAATGATTTCCCCAAGTCAATAACATTGAAGGTACAATTCAATCTTAGCATGGAGTTCCTCAGCCATGTCCCCCAAATTTCCAAGTTCTTGCTCCTCTGAGTTAACCCCAATTTCTTCAAACAATCCTTGTACGACATAGTCCCCAATTCTCTCACCTCGTGGTTACCCTCTCCTGATACATTATAGCTGGAAAATATTCTGCCTCAGATATGATGCTCAGAACTTCAGACAATATTCCAGAAATGGTTCTACTGGGACTGAGCATAAAATTACTGCTTTTTCCTTCAGTCTGGATGCTATGTTTCTATGAATATAGCATAAAATTGGGTTAGCAATCTTGGATGCTCTGTCATTGTTGATTCATACTGATCTTAAAATGATTCTAAACCCTTACCCCCTTTTCATACAAACTGTTATTTACCCCAACCAATGTTTTCATAGTCAATTTTTTTAATCCAAGTGTAGGACTTCATATTAACCTCTGCTAAATTTCTTCTTATTAGATCTGGTTTATTGTTTTAGCCAGTGGAGATTTTGAATGCTAATCCTGTCCTCTAATCTGTTAACTATCCCTCCTAACTTTTTATCATCTGAAAATTTGATTAAGAAGTCTAATTCACTGATGAAAAAAATATTTAACTTCTTAGCCTTAAGACTATATCCTTGGGGCACTCCATTCACAGAATTTCTTCCACAATGATATAACAATCCATTAGCCAATATTCTTTTAGACTCATCCTTCAATGAGTTCTGAATCCTCCTCTACTATCATCTAACCAACCCTTTCCATTTTGTCCATAAGATTATCACAGGAAACTGTCAAATACCTTGACAAAATCCATGTATTCTATGCCTAAAGAATTGCTCTGACCTACTAATCAACCCCCCCCCCCCCACAAAAAAGTAAATGAAGTTACCTTGGCAAGACCTGTCCTTATTAACCCATGCTAACTTTTAGTGCTCACTGCTTTCCTTTCTAGATGATCAGCTATTAAAAGTCCAGAAAATAATTACAGAATATTATAGCTGAAAGAAATCTTCAAGATCATCTAATTCAATGTCCTCACCTTTCTAGAAAAGATCCTAAAATTTAAAGCGATTAAGTGACTTGCCCAAGGGCACACAGATAATTAATGACTCAGGCTAGGACTAATCCGGGATTTCTAACTCTTTGTCCAATGGTCTTTCTGCTACAAGGAAAAAAGAAAAGAAAAGAAAGAAACAATAACTGCAACAAAAATCAGGTAACTTAAACTGCTTCTACAAATTGATCTAGAATATATGTGGTATTTGAGATTAAAAAGCAAAACAACCAAATAACAAAACTATATGTATCCTAAGACTTGTAAAACATGAAAATGGGCTATCATGGGAGATTGCTGAATAGACACACATTTTTAATCAAATGGGAGGACATCTAATTTTAAAAAATTATTGGCCACAAAGCAGGATGATAGATTAGTTCTTTCTAGTCCTATAGTACCATTTTCCATATTTAAAATACCATGACCCCTCCATTCCTCTTTCACATGGCTCTTAAAATGTCATTTTCCCCACAAAGTTTTCCTTGACCAATAGAAAGTAAAGTGATTATTTGTTTCACTCCAACTACCTAGTTGGCATAAAAACCCAATACAAATACTAAACACTACAAAGTATAAATATTTGCTTATTCATGGACTACTCCATTGTTACTATTACATCAGCTCTACTGTACAATACTATGTTCCACTAACTTTTTATGTGTTTTTTCCATGAACTGTTAAACTTCTAGGTGGTGGGATCAAGTTAACCTGTTGGTATAATTTCTACATAACATAGATACCATGTACTATTTAGGTAATTGATTGATATTATTTCATAATAATAGTCATGCAGATGACAAAATGCTCTAAATCACTACTGATTAGAGAAATGCAAATCAAAACAACTCTGAGATACCACATCTCACAAGTCAGATGGGCTAAGATGATAAAACAGGAAAATGACAAATTCTGAAGAGGATGTGGAAAAATTGGACACTTATGGATTGCTGGTGGAGTTGTGAACTGATTCAACCATTCTGGAGAGCAATCTGGAACTATGCCCAAAGGGCTATAAATAATTTCATACCCTTTGACCCAGCAATACCACTTCTAGGGTTGTATCCCAAAGAGATCATAGAAGTGGGAGGAAGACCCATATGTACAAAAATATTTATAGCAGCTCTTTTTGTGGTGACAAAGAATTGGAAATTAAGGGGATGCCCATCAACCTAAGGGAATGGCTAAACAAGTTGTGGTATATGAGTGTAATGGAATACTATTGTGCTATAAGAAATGAGGAGAAGATGGACTTCATATTTACCTGTAGAGGCTTATATGAACTGATGCTGAGTGAGAAGAGCAGAACCAGGAGAAATTTATACACAATTACAGACACAACATATGTGTGACGACCAACTTTGATAGACTGGACTCTTCTCACCAATGCAGGGTTATAAGACAATTCCAAAAGACTCATGATGGAGAGAGAGAGATCTACATTTAGAGAAAGAACTAGAAAGAACAGAGTTTGAATACAGATTGAAGCAAATTACCTGCTCTCTTACTTTTTCTTGTTTGGTTTTCTTTCCTCTTTCCCATTGCTCATTCCATCTGATACAATCTTTTATAACCTGATTAATGTCTAATGTGAAAGTATTTACAGATCCTATACTTGATTGCATGCCGCCATGGTGGGAGCGGGGGGAGGGAGGGGAGTAGGGAGAGAAAATTTGAAACTCAAGGGATTGTGGAACTGAATCTTGTACACTAAAAGTGAGCAAAAATATTAATAAAGACAAAAAATAATACTCATGGAGAGCATAAGGAAAGATACATATGGAGTAGAAAATCACTCCTAGAGTTGGTTATTATTACATTGAAATATGGGCAACAGAGAACAAAAAGTAAAAAATGACAAAATCCACTAAATTCACTATCCTTTTTCAGTTTACATCTGGATGAAAAGCTACCATTTTTATGAACATTTAATAAAAATATTCTACTTTAATGAACATCTATTGTACTTATCGAAAATAAAACAAAAGATCTCCCAAAGGTGCGAATAATCTGAAAGGGGAAGAATGTTTTAATCTGAGGGAATTTTTGCTTTATTTATATTCTCAATTTGTTATTTCAAAAAACTGAGCATTTTTCATTTGTTCTTAAAGATTTTTCTGAAAATGATGCTACTTGGGACTAATTTATCAAGCTAAATATGAAATGGGAGTGGAACTTAAAGTCACAATAAATTTGAAGTGTGTTTTAATTATGAAAGTTAAATAATTAAACCCTGGGGATATTAGAAGAATATACCACGCAGAAATACAACAAACACCCCTCAGAACTGAAGAAGATAAAGTTGGAGGGGAGAGTCAGAGAAAGACATGAAGACATGGATGTGAGCATGTAAGTGTGTATGTGTGTGTGTTTGTGTGTGTGTGGGTGTGTGAGTGAGTGAGAGAGAGAGAGAAAGAGAGAGAGAGAGAGAGAGAGAGAGAGAGAGAGAGAGAGAGAGAGA
>NW_027186296.1:1130860-1142475 GCF_028583685.1 Petaurus breviceps papuanus | reverse complement strand
AGAGAGAGAGAGAGAGAGAGAGAGAGAGAGAGAGAGAGAGAGAGAGAGAGAGAGAGAGAGAGAGAGAGAGAGAGAGAGAGAGAGAGATTTCAGTTGTATATTGCAGGCTAAATAGATTCTACTTCAATTGGACCCTCTAAGTTACTGTGACAGAGGGTAAAGAGAGGTGGAAAGGAAAACTTTGAGTGACATTTTTGACAGCAACCTACAGAAATAACAATTTGACAGAAGAGGCCATCATAAATATAAGATCATCTCAGGCATGAATAGGGTTCTCTTTAATGTAAAAAATAAGGAGCATATGTATGATTTAATTCGGGCTGAAGAGAGGAGACAGGTGTGGAAGGTTATCAAGGAGCCATTTTTTCATTGCTCAAAGTAAAGAAGTCATATTAATTTAAATGTCCTTGTTGAACATTTTTAGATGATCTGGGGCATTTCCTTCTGACTCTTTTTATATCTCTCTCTAGGCTTATTGGATATGCTAGCATGTAACTAATAACCTCCCAAAAAGGCTAGTATAACTATTAATACTGTTTGTTTCTATGTCAATATCAAGATTTATTTACCCTCCAGATTGTCTGTTGACCTCACTCTTGCCTCATCAATACAAACTTCACAGATCAACAAATCTTCATATTGACAGAAAAGAATAGTCAATATCTTATTATTATTTAATAAGAATTTCATTGTCAGAGCACCAGGGAGAATAAACATCAGTAGCAAAGCTTCCATGTAATATTATAAGTACTGCTTTAATTTGAGTCTAGAAAGGGAGCTATTCTGCTTTGAGTTTTCAGTACATTGGGGGCCACAGAAACAGTTGAAACAAGATAACTAAGCCATAATATTCTCCCAACAGTATCATTATGTAAAGCTACAACATGTTGAAGGACATTTAAACTGAACAAAATAGATTTTTTTTTAGTGCCACTATTGATACACATGCTAGAAGTATTTTACTGTATCTGCTGACTGACTGATAGGAGATGCATTAATTTCAGGGTTTGTGATTTAAGCAAATTGTTGTCAGTGGTATCATTTCTTCCTTTTGGTGTGTATGTGCCCCCCCCCCCGCAAATTATCTCCTTAAAGATAATAAAATATTACAAATTGAGACAGAAGAAAAGTTATGATAAGAATGTGAATACCTAGGAATCATTCATAAAATTCCAGAGATAACTTTTAAAAAAATCTGCTTGTGCTTTTTTGGGCATCATTATTAGCATTTTCATTTCAAGGCAGGTTGTCATCTGTTTCAAAATATCTAAACAACGTTAGATTTTATAACAGGCTGGATCATTCTGAAAGGAAGTGTCAATCTATCCAATAAAAAATCTTTGCTTTTCCTTCCTTCCTCTCTCCCTTCATTCCTCCGTCCTTCCTTTCTTCTCCTCTTCCTCCTTCTTCTTCCTCTCTGTCTCTCTGTATCTGTCTCTCTGTCTCTTTCTGTCTCTGTCTCTCTCTGTCTCTGTCTGTCTGTCTCTCCTAAATAGTGAGTTGGAATAATGTATTCCTTACAGAACCTGAGATCCGAAAACCTCTCTTCCATAAAGAGGAAACTGATTAATATGCATTCAGTTGACTTCAAGAGAAGATGATGAGTGCTTAAAAAAAAACACTTTTAATTCCTATTTTCCTTACCATTCAAATTCCGCCATTTCCTCTATCACCCTCTTTAAATAACTCTAAACTAAGTCTTCATTACTGTTTGACTGAAGGAGTGGACTTTCCCCCTCACCCTTCTGTGCTATATGTATTTTTTATTTTCCCCTCAACTTATTGCATGCTACTATCTATATCTAACTTAGTTTCTCTAGTTAAGGAGTTATATATTCCTATATGTTCTCTTTAAACATAGCAAAGTGTATTTTCTGTAATTTACATATGTTAAATAGAAACAATCTTGAGACCAGTGAACAAAACAGTTGCACACTAGAGATGGAAAAAGGTGACCCAAAGAAATCTAAAGGCAATGTCTGCCTATGCCTTCTTTGTACAAACTTTCTGTAAAAAACGTAAGAAAAAAATAAACCTGAGGTTCCTGTCAACTTCGCAGAATTTTCAAAGGATTGTTCAGAAAGATAGAAGCATATGTCTGGGAAGAAAAAAATCCAAGTTGGGTGAAATGGCAAAGGCTGATAAGTTGCACTAAGACAGAGAGATGAAGGACTATGAACCAGCTAAAGTGGGGAGGGGGTGAGGATCCTAATGCTCCAAACGACCCCTATCTGGCTTCTTCCTATTCTGTTCAGAATTTCACCCCAAGATAAAATCTACAAACCCTGAGATATCCATTGGGGACATAGAAAAAAAAATTGGTGAGATATACAATAATCTTAGTCATAGTGAAAAGCTGTCATAAGGCAGCAAAACTGAAGGAAAAGGATGAAATGGATGTTGCTGATTATAAGTCCAAAAAAACTGTGATGGTGCAAAGGAAGCAGCTAAACCTTCCCAGAAAAAAAAATAGAGGAGGAGGAAGAAGATGATGATGAATAAAACTATATTATTTGTCTTAAATACAATAGAGTTGGGTAAACACTAAAGCATCTTTACAGTGTCTACTGTATTTGTAATATTTAACCTTTAAAATTGGAAGCAGGTGCTCTGGACATTCTACCTGGTTTTATGTGTCATGGATATAGGTGTTATGAGTATCTTGAAACTATATCAAAGTTGTACATGTTTCCAAACATTTTTAAAATAAAAAGGAAATTTAGTGTTTTCCTCTCTGTGTGCACTTCGCTGTTGCTATAACAAAACATTTTTTTTTTAGTTACAGGCTTTTGCATGTGATAATTATGGTTTTGGTTAGAAATCCCAGGTTGTAAACTTATACTTTCTCTGTATATCTGGAAGGGAGGGAGTATGTACATACCTCCACACACCCATATAAATATACATCCACGTGTGTGCGTATCTATCTAGTGTGTGTGTTTATATATGTATGTGTGCATTTATATGTGTGTGTTTAAATGTATTAGATCAATTCTTCTCATAAATATTTGGAATTATGACACCTTAGAAAGAGAAAATTAATCTGGATATTTCATTAGGTGCCATGGCCCAAAGCATGCACTATTAGAATGGCTTTTTTTGATGATTGGCCACCTAGCTTTAAGTTGTCATTCTGTATATAGTGAAATAGTAGTCTGCTGCCATTCTTAGATGTGGCAAGGGGATAGGATTTCAGCTGGCATGAAAAGTGGTTTTTTGGTTGTGGTTGTTAAATGTTGTCATTTTAAAATGGAAACTTTTTCAAAAAACTAAAGGGACAATGCAACAATGCAAACGAAAACACATTCTGTACCTAATACTTGGAACATTTTGTTGAGTTTTTTTGAATGTTTAGAATGCTAAAATATTTTCCAAGCTAAATAAACAGTATTAACATTTCAAAAGAAAGAAAGAATCTTAACAACTGAAAACTGCTTGTCATAGCTTTATGTATATGGTTTAAAATAAATATGAAGGTTGAAAAACCCCCAAAGCAGGATTTTCTCAAAGACATTGTATCTTTCATCATAAAAATAGTCTTTTAAAACTTGTAATATAGGCTGTCAGAAATCAAAAGTCTATACAACAAAATTGGTTAGATATTCTCATTTTAAATTTGGTGGGGGTCTACCCTGGCTCTGATGCAAACATTTCTACCTTTGTTGTGTCAGGTTTATGGTGACTGAACTCTCATCTAGTCCACTGGAGAAATAGTCAAACCAAGGCCTCCTAGTCAGAGTTCATGACTATGGTTCCTAGTATTGTCATACATATTCATATCTCTCAAAATAATTTGCAAGCCAAATTCTTTTGGCTTTCTTCACCCCATCAATCTTATAATTAATAAGGTTGGCTTTCCTGTTTCACTTTCCCCCCTGAAAGAAAAGATGAATGAAATAAAGATTCATACTGTAAATTTAAATAGGAGTGCACATTGATGATTAAAGGCTGATGGTATCATCTAATGGTAGTATGGAATTATTTCAGGGTTTTTTTTTCTCTTTCAAAAATAAAAAAAAAAGGCAGAGATAGGAGGAAAGGAAGCATTTCCAGATGTGGTGGGCCTTGATCAGAATAGTTTTGTTTTATACTTTAATATATCTAAATAGCTTTGTTATCTACTAAATAATATAGAGGAGAATCTTGGAAGGAGATGTTAGGTTTAAACTTTGTTTTAGCATATTTATACTTGTGAATTGATTTCTTAGTTTGTGGTTGAGAGCTAGGCATTGAATACAACATTTTGTTTTATAAATTATGAGTTAGCATAAATATTTCTTGAACTCTGTTAGTGGATTTCAGTTGGAAAGGAGGATGGGATGGAGGAGGAGAATTTTTGAGACAGTATATTAGAAAATTTCTCTCAAAACTTCCAAAAGTTAATAATTATGATGCTTCTGCCTTTTGAAGTAAAGTGATGGCTATGTTTCTAAATTTAGTTAGAAGGATATGGTAACCATATAACCATTAAAGGGCACTCACAGCACAAAAAAAATATTTTACAAATAAAATAATAAATAAATAAAAAATAAAATAAATAATGGTGTATAGGATTTGGTGTAAATTGTCTATTTTCATTGGATTTTCTAAGATGACTTAGGGTAAGGCAGGAAAATCAAATTGAACTTGATTTGGAAATAAAACTTTGATAATTGAGCTAAGTAGCCTGAACTTGTCAATCACCTGTGACCTTATTCTATTTACACATCACTTAAACATTGAAAAGTCATAGGGCCCAAGGATGAGTTTCAGAGCATAAACAGAGAAGCCCTGACTCAGTTATATGACATGACCCTTTTTGAGCAGTTTGTTTAACGTGTATTAAAATGGAGAGAAGAGGGTAAACAACTGTTTTGAGCAGATGTTTTAACTTTTACACCTGGTACTTGCCTCTCACTCCTTTTAGAAAAACATGTCAAAGCATAGAATTTGTGCATGCCTGTGCTTTATGATAAACCGAGATCATTCTATTAGAGCCTCTGTTTAAGAAAGGATTCTTGAAAGGAGCCGTAGACGACTTTAAAGTTTTCTTCTGCCTCAAGAACTTGCACGTAATGTGTCCAAACACAAAGTTCAGTGAAATCCTTTACCTGGACCTAATCACAATTCGAAATTTTTTTTTCTTTACACATATTTTTGTGTGCCTATTAAGGTATGGTTTATACGCTGGGAAAATGCTTAGCACTTTTTCAAAGATCAAGATATTATCCTAAGGGAGGAGTAAGTTCAGCCCTTTGGCTAGGGTCCCTTCTCCCAAAATTTTCTCCAGTCACCTTCTTCACGTGTTGCAAAGAAAGTGAGAGAAAAGATGGGGTAGGAGGAAATGGAGCAGGGGACTTTGGGGAGTTGTAAGGCTGCCTACTTTATGGACGCAAAGAAACCTTGGCAGGAACACTGGTTTGGTTGCTCCTCTGTTTCTGGTTTCTGCCCTGATAGTTTTCGAGGCAAGGGACTTCTCGTTCTTGCTCACACCCAGAGGTTTCGAAAGCTTCCCCAAAGAAATCCTGGCCACGGTGAGTGGGTAATGGGGTTTTTCTTTCCATCACCTTAACTTTTCGCTCTCTACATTCTTCAGACGTAGAACCTGACCCTCTCTCTCCCGTTGGGTCTTCAGTCCTCCAGCTTCCTTTTTCTGCGTCCCAAAGATCGCTCTTCTGACTTACAGACAACCCCTGGAGGCCTGCTGAATAAGAGAGGGCAGAAAAGGTCGAACTGCCTAAGGACCCAAGTGAAAATCCGAGAGGCCAGGAAAAGCAACCCCCTCCAAGTTGTCTTCTTCCCTCCACTCGGAAGACTCACGCACCGAGCTGAGCTGTGAGGAACTATGGGCCTGGGCAAAAGCAGAGTGCCGGGCCAGAGGCACCAGTGGCACCCCCTGTATTTTAGAAGAAGCTGTCTGAAGACCTGGGCAGCAGGGCTAGCGGCCACTGGTCTATCCAGCTTAGAGCAGTGGGAGTGGGAGTGCAGTTGGGGTAGGAGGGGACCCTGGAGGCAGCGCTTTCTGAAAAGAGATAGACTAGCCTGCCTCCGCCTCATAGTGTTCACAGATTCCCAGTGGATGGGAAGCGCCTTTCTAGATGCTGTCAGCTGCTGCTCCCCTGATCCCAGACACCTGAGCGCCCTCCGACCCTTCCCCGAGTCCCTTGTACTGACTGACTGTGTGACTAACTGGGATGAGAGACCAGCGGGCTTCTGAGTACACCCCGGGATGAGCGGTCAAGGGCAGAGAAGATGGGGATACTGGGGTGGGTAGATGGCTGTGCGAAGAAACACAAATACGCGCGCGCATGCACACACACGCACCAAGTCACGCGTTTACCCCAGTAGGGAATATATCTACAAAGCACCTGATACTTTGTGATGTGAGCAGAGCTCGGGATGTCAAAACAGACGCATGTAGCGGCACTTTCCCCACTTGGAGTGTATTTTGCAATCGGGGTTTGTTCGGTTCCTTTTTGTGGAAGGGAGGGAGACACAAGAGGGTGCATCCTGCTCCGGGAGGATCAGTGTGAAAAGCTTGCCTGTTTTGTGTACAGACGCTCTGGTGCAGACGTATAATAAATTGCACTACTCCAGAGGTGCGCCAATGGATGGCTATCAGAGCAGATGTTTTGTACTAGAAATTCGTGGCGGGGGGGAGGGGTGTGTGTGTGTGTGTGTGTGTGTGTGTGTGTGTGTGTGTGTGACCATAACCGCGTATACAGCTCTTGGCAGATGAAGGGAGAGAGACAGAGAGAAAGAGAGACAGACAGAGACAGAGAGACAGAGACAAAGACAGATATTTATCTGAAAAAGATAGCTATCAGTCACATCAAAAGTGAAGCAATGCTCCCCGGACTGCTAGATCTTGCCTTGGCACTCTGGAGTCACAAACATATTTTACAGGCTGATACCTAAATCCGATGATTCCTTTTAAAACACTCTCCCCTCCCCCACTCAATTCCAAATAGCCTCTTTATTTGTCTGCTTCAGAGCACTAGCTTTCCCTATTGGAGATGCAGGGAAAGCGGGTTCGGGATATGAGAACATTAATGGTCTCCTGTGGCCCTCGTTTGGGTTTCCTCTTGGCGCCCCAGCAATTTTGTCCTTTAGCCAGCATTCCAAGGTGGACTGACTTTCTTATCTCTTATCAACAAGTCTAGCTTTCATCTAGTTGAAAATGCATGACTCTCATTTCAGCAGTGGACACTGGGTCTTGTTTTAAAAAAAAAAATGATTAAAATAATGTTATTTTTTTCTTTTAATAATCATGTTTGCAAACCTTGTCCTTTTGGCAAAGTTAAGTGAGAGCTGAAAATTACTCGGATGATTTTAGAGAAAACAAATAACGTATCTTGTTGATAGTAGAATAGGATTTCTTTTGGCCTGAACTTCCTAGAAGAGTTCTCTAAAGTGATCGAAAGAGTAGTCTTACTTCATTGTTGTTGGGCATATATGGACATAGATTTTCAACTTTCATAAAATGTATTCTGAAGCAATCCTCTGAACTAAATCTCCCCTCCTTAATTGAAAGAGGCAGAAATGCATACACACAAGAACAGGAAGATGCAGAGAAAAAGTGTGGGGATAGAGGATGGGGGAAGAAAAAAGTTTTCCTGAGTGCAGAGGTGTTTTTACAGTCTGCACCACCACTCACAACTTCCACCCCCCCCCTCCCCCGCATCTCGAAGAACAGATTTGGCTCATATTTCAGCTTGTCTCTGCCAGTCTTCTCCCGTCCCTGGAGCTGAAATTCATTCCAACGGTCAGTTCTGTCCTCTCCTTGTAATTGCATTCGAACCTGGGGAAATAATTGCATTAGAGTAGATTACTTATAACAGGCAGTTATCCATCTTTCCCCATTTGACAGAAGTTTATTAAGCACACAAACATAAAAGCACAATCCTGAGTAACTAGGATCTACAGAATGTCAAATAAGAAAATTAAAATAATGCTTTTGAAATTGAACAGTGAATATGTTGTCTTATCTCAATAAACTTCAAAACCTACACCTAGGCTAGTGAGAATAGTCACATTCGCTCCTCTGCATCCCCCAAAACAACTATAATGGCAATTGACTAACTAGGAATTTATAAAACTCTCCCAAATCCTCCTCCCAAACCCCGCACCCACTCACACCTCTTTACTCAGTTCTTTGTAGAGCTTTACTAAGTGCTCACATGTCTAAACTACCTTGGTTCACTTCTATCTGGTGCTGCCCCTGGCTTTTGGCATGGATTACATTGTAGAGAAAGAAGGCTAGGAAATAGTTGTGGAGAGTGTGAAAGGCAGAAGAAGGTGGAGCTGTGCAGTACGTGTCAGTTTCCAACGTTCGGGCAGGTATCTGGATAAGAGCTCCAAAAGCACGTGCTAAAAAATCTACACACACAAACGCACCTTGATTGAGAGTGCTGTCTGTATGTCGTTTTACATTAGATCCTGTATGAAAACTCAGTGAGACCTGTGGGTTCTGTCCACTAGAAAGGAGGAATCTGTTATGGGGACTGTCCCCTCCAGTTTCGCTAGTTCCTTCATCTTGCCCAGAAAATATTGCATCATTACTCTTAACCTCAGTTACTTCCCTGAATATCTTGAAGAGACAAGTGTACACCTATCTAAAACTGGTTTCAGGCCGAGGCCCCTGCACACACTGATAATGCTGGGGATGCGAGTTGGGACAGCTGTCTTTGGGGAATTTACCTGAGCAGATTAAACCAGATTCAACTTCATTTCACGCTCAAGCTCAAGCGCCCTCTCTTCAAGTTGCCCTAAGGGGTGAAGGTGAATAGCCAGTTGAGTGTGTGAGCTTGGTGGAGGGAGAAGGGTTATCTCCAATTCATTTTAAAATTAGAAAACTAACCCATTAGAAATGTCTGAACGTTCAAACTGTCTAAAGTCAATCTTTGATATTCATTTTCCTTGTCTAGGATTTTCACGGTTAGCATTAGAACTTTTAGAATCTCTTTTTTAAAAAAATATGAAACTCTTTATTAGCTTTGTTCCTCTTCCTATAGAGTGTTTATTACCGCAAGTTACTCCTAAATGTCCACTTAGCTCTTAGAAAGAAAAGGAAAGGGGGGGGGAAAGGGTGAGAGAGACAAAGGGGGAGGGAGGAGAGAAAAAAGCCTTTGCATAGTTTTTCAATGGTGTGGAGAAGTCTTTTAGGTGCAGAGATGCACTGTTTACATTTTTTGACGGGATGCCGGGGGAAATGGAGATGATCCTCCTCCTTCCTCCCCCTCCCTTTTTTCCCTCCTAAGCCTGGTAAAAGCATTTTGTTTTTATTTGCAACAAAAGAAACCCCGCCCTCAACCCACCTTCTTCCTTTCAGCCCCCCCACCCCAACCCACCCCCAGCAGTCAAATACTCTGTGTGGTGGAGTTACCTTGAGGCTGAGAATGCTAGAGCATCTTAGAGCCCTTTGAAAGGGACCTAAGAGTGGGTCCATTGTCAAATATCCGTTTCTCCTCCAGACAATTTATATTTGAAAGTGTAAAAAAAGATACAAGGGGGAAGCATAACAAAACCTACCAATAAATGATTGAGATAAAGTGCACGGATGTATAGTTTGAGGCACTGAAACACGTGTCCTTTGCAAATTTTTTTTAATCCCTTCAACCTCTATAAATTGTTTAATGCAAATTCATAAAAGAAATGCTTTTCTGGGAAAGGGGGCAAATTAAGAGATTACCTTGCATTAAGTAGCCTTTTTTGTTGTTGTAATTTTCTGATCTTCAGTTTTCTTGATGCAGAGTAGAAAGATACCAACGAAAGTGTCAGCAGCTAAGCAGCCTGTTTTTCATCCGATATACCAGGGAGCCTGTGGTTCGTATTTTTTTTTTTTTTTGCGCTGTTGTCCTTTCTTTTACACATAGAGCAAAATCAAACAAAATAGATAAAAAAACAAAGGAGGAAAAATCCCAGTTGTGAGCTGATTTTTTGTTGCCACAATAAAGAGCAGACGGTCTTAAAAGCCATTTGAGATGACAATGGTTAGTGAGCCCATTCTTCCCACCATAATCTTCAAGTGGTTTAAGATTAATGATAGGAAGTGTTTTAGTAAACGCTTCCAAAGGACGTCGCCAAGATAATTTACTTAAAATGTTGACCAGGCTGTTAAGTGTCTATTTAAAAAAATAAATAAAAAACCAAACGGAATTGTGTCAAATATAGTGAGCCCCAAACATTTTCCCAATCTTAAAAAGACATTCACTTCAAGAGTTCCCGTTCGGAAATATTATTTGTGCTCTGATCATTTATTTGCAATTGAAATCAGCACTCTTGCCTCCTCTCTGTCGCCACCACCACTCCTAGAAAACTGGTGTATTTTTGAGTACACTTTCCTCACCTCATCCTTAAAGTAAGAAGTTAGATTGGAATGCTAGAAAGATTCCTCCCAGTTCAGGGTTGATAATTCTCTAGGTGTATAATATGTAGGTGCTGAAGCTGAGCGTGCTTCTCGAAATCATGGGGGGGAAATCCCTCTAGAAACAACTAATATTGGACTTTTCTTCAGTTAACAAGATAACCCTAGAAGCTTTTATGGTTTTATTTTTAAATGTAATACGAGTTTGCCTTTGTTACATGTCACTGCTTAGCAAGCTGGGCTACATGCTTTCATCGGGTCTCAATCCCTGTCCTATGTCTGGGAGTTCTCTTCTATGAGAAGAGTAGGTAGATGATAAGAAGAAGAAGGAAAAGAAGGAGAAAGGAGAGATTTTAAACAAGTACAATCTTGTTATATTGGAATGAATGAAAGTAAAGAGATACACTTTTCCATTACTCTGTGCTCACTCTACCCCCTCTTTCTCTTCTCCTATCCCTAGTTTCACTGTAAGATTTTTCACCAACTTTTGGGATGCTTAGTGAATAAAATGCTGCTCCGAATAACAGATTTACAAAGTGCATTTGAGCGTATAGCTGAAGATTTTTGTTTTTAAAATCATGTGAGAACTGTGTCTTTAGACCCTTTTCTATTTAAGAGTGTGGCATTTTAGCAGGTGATAGTACTTGGGGTACTTTGCAATCATTCAATCTGATCACTGAAGTTTTCCAGGTATTTTTCTGAAGACATTTGTACTATTTATTTGTTATAAAATGGGGTGAATGCAAATTGGAAAGCTGAGGAATCACTTCAATCCACTGGAAGGAATGAGGAAGAAATAAGCATCCTGAATTTTTAAACAATCTGCACCTCCCTTCAGTGAACTTTAGCAACAATGATGAGGAAAAATGTTGGAGACATTTTCGGCTAATTTTGTTGTGTTGTAATAAAATTTTCGGTTCCTATATTGAGCTAATCAGCATTAATGCTATCTTAGAAAAGCACATGTATTCACATGAAGAAGATAAAGGGGGTATATGAACAAAGTTTGGAAAGAATTCTCTCCCTGGAAATAGAAATATCCCTTTAAATGAAAGGTATATACATTTTTTTTTTTGCAGTGCAGAAAAGACATAAAATGGAACATATTCTTAGGGAGTTTTATTTTGCAATGACGTAAAATATTATTTTATATAGATTCTATGCTTTCCTGTCCTGTGACATATACCTAAAATAAATATAGTAATAATATTTTAACTGTCTTGAAATCTGAGTTTATGAATCTACAGCTTGGCAGCTCAAAGAAAAAAAA
>NW_027186296.1:1116917-1125860 GCF_028583685.1 Petaurus breviceps papuanus | reverse complement strand
CTCTCTCTCATCATTTATTCATTTAAATGTCCAGCCTTGACAGGGATATTCCCCTGCTGTGGAGCTCTGCCGAGGGACTGGGGATGGGGGAGCAGTCAAGGGGGTAGCATTGGAAAAAGCAAGATAAAAAAATTCAGTCTGTGACCATCTGACTTTCGGCTTCTGCTTAGAGAAACAGCAGGGGGCGCTCTGATGTTGTCTGTCGACAAGGGAGCCAAGCCAGCTGAGATAATACATACAGGCTTTTCCATGCACGCAGCTGATTTTTTAAAAATAAATAAATAAAATTTTAAGAAAATTTAAATGCAGCTCCTAAACCTTCAGCAGCTATCCCACTTGGGTTATTTACATTTAGTCTAAAATGTTTTACTTTACTGTCCTTACCTGGTTACCCGACATTTATAGCCTATTATTCTCATACAAACCTCTTTCAATCTACATATATGCAGTATATATGTATAATCTGTCTCCCTTGGCCTGTAATGTACATTAATGCAACTTATTAAATACGACGATGAATAGTCAACATTTTTTTCGCCTGTTAGTTCCGCTGATCCAAGCAGGATTTATTTGCAGATCTTACGTCCTCAAGCCATAATGCGTGATTTCTTTTCCTTAAATAAAATTGGTCAAATGTTGACAACCTTTAAGCCAATCTAACACTCAAGATTAGTGATGGGAAACTAATGAGAAAATATCAGATCGTCGGGCCTGGGGGCTGCCAATTAAATCTTAGCTGATTGAAAAATAAAAGCAGACTTGGGATGGGAGCAGCTCTAGGCTTAACTTTAACTTCTTTTTTTAAGTTGAGCCCCCCCCCCCCCACACACCCCATAACCTATGCTGCTTCCCATAAGAAGCCCCTCCACACACTCTCTTCCCCACCCCCACTCCAATCCTAAAAGCCAAACGTTATTTCTCTGGATATTTCAAGAGATCCAATCAGGATGATCACTTCTTGCACGGTAAATATTAGGCCTTTAAGCAACGTGATTTAACTAATTAGAAAATTTACATCATTAAGTCTCGGGGAGAGAAAAAAGAGAAACAAATCTGTCAGTCATTTTAAAGGAGACAGGCACTATTGAAGTGTGAAGAAATCGGCTCTAATTCAAAAAGGCAACCGGGCAGAAAAAGCCCTCAACATTACCCTGCTAGTTATTAATCAGAAAGGACTCCCTCTTTCCCTGTTTCCTTCTTGTCCCCTACCTCCCCAGCACAGAGTTTTAGTTCAGTTTTTCTGCCAGTCCTCCATGTCATATTAATGACGAGGATTTGTCTATTCAAAGATTTTAATTTGAAAATGTTTCTATGTGAGGAAACCAGAATCCTCGGTGGGGAATCTCAAAATCACCTCTTTTCCAGACAAATAAACCTGATGTAATGAACACAACATTCTTCTCGCTCTCCCCCACCCTTTTCCTTTCCATTAAGTTCCTATTTTGAAACCTGCTTGGTGAGAACTAGATCGTCTTTGTGTTCTCCTCCCCTCCTCCTCCTCCTCCTTGCACCCCCTCCCCCCAACCAAGAAACTTGGTTTGAAAGGAAAAAAAATACAAATACATTAACAAAGCCCCAGCTCAGCTTTTTTTTTTTTTTAAGGAAAAAAAAAAAAGCCTACAGTTGAGGCTTATACGCCTAGGCATCAAAGGTGGGGGATTGATAAAGGTGAGTCAAAAAAGGAAAGATGAACTATTAGTTTTTCCCACCTATATATACTATACAGTGTATTGTGTGATTAGAGGGAGAGGGTGAAAGGCGGGTGGAGAGGCAATTACTTTAAAATGCATTGTGAGCCAATGCGCCTTTTTCTCTTAGCTCTTTTTTCTTCCACGGACTAGTTTAGAAATAACAGCATTCACATGTCTCCTCCCCTGAACCCCTAGTCAGGCCTTTGCCCCCCTCTTCCCCTCCCCCAGTACTTCATACATACATCCTTCCCTCGAACTCCTTTTATCCCAAGCAAGCTGAAAGTTGGTCTCTACCAAGTTGGAAAGAACACTGCGGGCACGTCCTTCAGGATACCAAGGACCTTTCTGCCCTTCCCAAAGATCCCCTTTGGACCTTAAGCTTAGGAAATTGGATGGCCGTACCTTAACTGAATGAACCCCTTTTATGTTAAAAGAAATCCCAAAGCTTTCCCCACTGTCTCTATTTTATTCCTTCCCTATTTCCCTCAATGTATGAAACTTCCACATATGATCTAAGGATTTAGTGTAACTTCGGTTCCTAATTCTTCTACCTACCTTATTCTTACGGAGGTTTTCACTAGACTTTTTTTTTTTCCTATAAAGTCCCTAATCTGGCATCTGAATAGCTTCGTACAGTTAGGTAGGTAATGCACATGATTGCCAATGATGCCCAATCATTTAGGGCCAGAATAGATTGTCCGTGGATTTTCTTGGTTTTTTGCTTTGGGTTAGATAGGTGAGAGCAGTAGAGACGAGTTATTAACACAATTACAATTAATTTGTGGGATGGATGCTCATGGTCAGTAGCACATGTGGAAGTGGAAGCACATCTGTAAACACTGAACACTACAGAGGACTCCTGCAGACTATTCCCAAAAGAACTCAACGCATACACAGAGTAGTAGAGTTAAGTCGGCCACACAGTTTCGAATTCATGTTGGGGTTTGTGGGGGGGGGGGGATGGTAGGGAAGAAAAAGCAAAAAGACATGGTGAGGCTGTTTGGAAAACTCTAGGGTGCTCCTCAATGAAACCATTTTCTGATCGTGGTTAAAGCAGATGGAGTCCAGTGCGCTGTCCCTCTGAGAAAAAGTGGACTGAAATGGACACTTTGTCACTTTCAGGAGGCGGGACCAGGAGAGGTGGAAACATACAAGACAATGGCCTTTGGCAATGGAAAGATCTCTTGGCGAGGCTCACCACCCGCCCCCCTCCCCACCTTTGTTGCCTTGGTTTGGTTTGAAACCATCTACTTTGCTGGGAATCGCTGGGGGAGAGGGAAAGAAGAGGGGGAGGGGATCGGGAACGACTAAAATCAGTCTCCTCCAGGATCTACTCCAAGGCAGAGGATTATAATAAAATTTACAGTGCCTTTAACAACTCACAAAATAAAGCATTAAAATCCCCTTTAATTGAGAAAAATATTGATTTTTTAACTCTAGAAAAAGCGAAATCGTAATTTAACTGCAAACTTTTAGGGGAAAGATTATGGGTATAACTGCAGCCATATTTATGAATATGCCCTTTATATGGATGCAAGATCCCATCTTTAATTGAGCTACTTTATGAAGTGATAAAAACAAAAGAAAACCTGACAGAGAAATGGTTTTAAAAGAGGACCAAAGGTAATTTTCTTTCTCAGTTTGTGAAGCATCTAAGTAGCTGCCTTACTTTTCTGAAACGGGGGAAAAAAACAATCCTCCTTTTCTTCCTCCCCCACCCCCAAAGAGAAAAATAGGGGGAAAAGGAAAGCAAGAAGAGATGAAAAGAATGGAAAATCACAGACCTATATAAAAACAACCCAACTGTTAATACGTTGATAGACTTTACCAGGAGAAGAATGAAACCAACACATTTAAAGAAACAGGGTCAGGAGCAAAATTGCAAACTCCTTTTAATGTAACTGACCTGGTTCTATTTTCTTACTCTCCGTTTTGTTTTGTTTTGTTTTGTTTTAGGGGGCGGGATTCATTGGTGGATGGAGGAGTAAGGAAGGAATCAGACTTTCTGTGTTATTTCTGTATCGGTTTTTGGTATTATGGAAGAGTAAAGAAGTTTTTGTTTGGTGGTTTTTTCATTGATCAGTCACTCCGAGCTAATGTAATTATCCTCATCAATAGGAGGCTGCAGAGAGAATCATTATGTGGGTGACATTGATAAATGATCACCCAAGAACGGCCCTCTCTTGGGCAACCCCCACATCTGACCCTCCCACATATACAATGTAGTCATAGAAACACCTTGAGAGCCTCTAACACTGCCGCAAAGGGGCAAGAGAGGGAAAAGAAAAGGGGTGGGGAGGGGTGGGGGTGGAGAATAAGGCGAGGACGGATTCAAACCAATACTAACAACAAAAACAACCAAAAAGAGGGAGGAAAGAAAAGAAACCCCAAGCCCATCACCAACCCCACTCTTAGTTCCTGACAACAAAGTGAATATTCGCCCTCCAGACTGATACATTCCTCCACACCTTTTTACATTTGCGACCTCAATACCAACAACATCTGATGTTTGCTGAGACACATATTCAAATAGGTTTTTTCCCATGGAGTTAAATAATTAGGTTAGGTAAACTGTAGGAATTTATTTCTCGCGCTGGATTCATCGAGAAAGCTGAGAGAAAATGAAAACCCCTTGGTTTAAAGAGACTAAAAACAAACAAAAATATTAAAAACAAAAATAAAACAAAACGTATTTTTAAAAAAGAGCCGCAAACTGGAGCTGAACTGTTCAACCCCGGGTTTCCCCCATTATAAACTGGGTGAGCACCTCATTTTGCTTTAGCGACTAGTTCTCAGTAGCTCTAATTATGATATAATGGATTTCAAGATTATTCCTCTGTCACTGGAGGGGGGTGCGGGGATGATCCCTACCAAGCTTCCTTTTCATCTTTCGATTACTTTATTTAAGTAAATAAAAAGTATTGAGACTAGTAATTGATTTATAATGACCCATAAATCGATGTAAGAAAGCAGGAGTTGGGGCTGGGATGAAGGTGGATTCGAGGCGAATAAGGCAAAGGGGGTGTGGATGCTGTTTATTTATTTTATTTCTAAAGCTTCAACTAAAGTAGCTTTGACACTGTTTGGGGCTGAAGGGGAGGAGCTGTTCTGCTGCGCCGGATCATCCATCATCGCTGTCACTGAGAGTCTGCCCCGAGGAGCCGTAGACGCAATCTCCCTTCTGTCTCTACATCGAAACTATTAATATTAAAACCTCCCTTCAAACACTTCCCCAACAGTCTCTACTCTCATCATAGTCTTCCCGGCCTTCCCAATCAGATCCATATTTCACCTCAGCTGCAACTCTAGTCTAGCTTAAACTGAATGGAACAAGGCGGAAGAAAATGCGACGTTTGTTTACTATTGTGATTGTTTTTGTTAAGATTGCCCTTATCTTCGCGTTTAAAAGAAGATTACACCCCCTCCTCCCTTCACTCCTCCATACCCCTTTTTGTGTGGGAGTGTAGGAGAGAGGGGGAATGGGGGTGGGGTGGAGCTGAAGCGTACATCTCGCTTATCTGAAACAGCCACCTCAAATAAATAGTCAATGGAAAATATTAATCATCCTGCTCTCCTTTCCATGGTCCCCGCCCCCTCGTCTTTATTTAGAGAGATACATCTGTATCAGGGTTGGGAGAGAGTTGCTGTTCAAAAGCCCGGGTCACTCTAGGAATCCGAACACACGCACACATAGACAGTCTCATCCCATACCTAGGAATCTTAAGCAGAGGACCTCATAGTCTTTATCAAAGTCTTGGGCTGTTAGCCTAATAGGTAACTTGTGGAGGACACTACTCCATCCCCTTTGAAAAGAGGTTCAGCAGTCTGACAGCTGTTAGAGATATTTGCCACATTTCCCCTCCCAAATCTGCTCTGGGTTAACATGACAGGGGAGCCTACCTCATGAATCTCTCTACAAGCAGAACTTCTATGATGAGAAAAAGAGAGGCATGGGGGGAAGGGAAAAAGAGACTGATAGACCGACAGGAGTGGGGAAAAGAGAAAAGATGGGGAAGGAAACTAGACATGTATAAAGACAGACTTAAAAAAAAATCTTTTTCTGTAAAATGGGTTTTCTTGCCTAAATTGCCACTCTCAGAATTTCTTAAAGAAATGGAAGCCTTAAGGAATTTTTTCCTTCTGTTTTCCCCCCACATAAACAAAGTGTTTTTATATTACTCTTGTTTTTGAGAACATAAGCAATTTCATTCAGACTACAGTATTTCCTTTAACACTATATCACTGTCAAAACACCATCCCCAGTTTCTTTGCTTTTGACAGCTGAGTATTTCTTAAATATACCCAAATCAGAACACTCCATACTAAATAGTAAACCTCAGATAAGAGCAAGTGCCTTATAATGTGGTACAAAAAAAGCATGACAAAAGTAACCCTAGATAATCATGCAAACTCCCCACTTTGGCATGGCTGAATTTTTTTTTCTAGATACCCATAACAGATGGGTAGAAATCTTGAAATTATATATGTATAAAATTTTGTTAGCTGAGAAATACCAATAAGCCTTATTCTAATTATTGCTTAACTTTTAATATTCATGTGCGTTAAAGTTAGGATGACAGGATCTGGGGGGTTTGTATGTTTTTTGGAGAATCTAGGTCCAGAGATGATTTCATTTATTAAAAGGTAGAGAGCTCACGCTTCTAAATTTAAATGAATGTCGTAATAATAATCCCATTAAAATGTTCCCTAAATATCATTCAATTATGAAACAAATCCTCCATCATTTACTGCATAGAATGGAAGAACATTAACAAGTAAATATTAGTAGGAAAGGTTTCTAATTTATGAATGGGAAACTAGTCAAAATTTCATTAACGGTGTAGTGCCTTAAGATTAAAATGTTCAAATCTTTAAATAATTTTTAAAATTTACTTTTCTGTTAGGTAAATAGTGGAAATATAACATAGACCACTCATCCCCTTCTTTTTAATTCCAAAACTCGATTTTCATATATAAACGAGAGCCTAAAAGTTCACTGATTAGTTTTAACAAAATGTTTATAAAATGCCTCATAAGTGAATATAAAAGAAGCTACTTTTTCTTCTTTTATATATGTAAGTATATATGCATCTCTACAGATATAATGTATGTGTGGGGGTGGACACAAGCTCTCTCGAACACACACACACACACACACACACACACACACACACACACACACCACAAAATGGGGAGAGAGGCACTGGGAAGTAGAAGCCAGTAAGGCCTGGGCTCAAGTCCTCATTCAGATACAAACTGATTTTGTGATCCTGGGAAAATCACTTAACCTCTCAGTTCACTAGTCAACTCTCCAAGGCTATAGAAGTTGTAGAAAAAATGTCAACCTACCCTGGTAGAGGGAGTTTACTCATTAAGAAATCCTATATTAATGAAATCACAGGTCCAGTTCTCATCCCTATCCCTCATTTAACACAACCACCATGCCCCACTCCCCTAGAATGGGATAACTGAAAGAATTCCAATAACATTTTGCTTGACTTTCAAATCCAGCTTTGAATAGATAGTGAATGCCTCCTTTATCACTTGGAAAGCATATATCAGTGGATATATCTTTTAATATCATCATATCTAAACATAGGGAAAATGCTAAGGTAATAATATTTGGGAAAATGCTAAGGTAAATAACTTCATAGTAAAAACTTTGAGTAATTTTTGTTTTTTACATTTTTCTCGTGAGAAGTTATTTTATAGGATCATAGATTTAAAGCTAGTAAGTATCCCTACCTTCATTTTATTCATGAGGAAACTGAGGCCACAGAGGTTAAGAGATTTGCTCAAGGTCATGGAGGTAGTGACAAAATTGGGATTTGAAGCCAGATAGTCGACTCCAAATCCATTCTTCATTCCATTTATATAGATTGTATTTTCAATATGGACAAGTTAACGCACAAACTTTCAGTCAATGTTGGATGGCTTCTTTTTTGGGTAGATGGTAAAAGGGGAGTTTATGAGGTATGTTTTTTTATGAAAAACAAATCAAAATACCTCAAGGTGATTCAACAAGACATCACATAAGTATGCATGCACAGATATAGGTATGTGTCAGAGGACAGGGTGGAAGAAGAGAAACATTTTAAGAATATGTTAAACAACTATGATTACTTAGTTTTGCTTTGACATTTCAAAACTCTAGGATGATTTACTCATTGTAACTAGAGTTTAAATCTATATATTCAGCAGCATTTAAGAAAGTGGGGTTGAAGAAAAAAAGCAGACAGCTGAATTGTCTTTTATACAAAAATGCTCTGACAAATTTTGGTGAATGAATGTACTTTTATCACTAAGCAACGATGACACAACAAAACCTCCCCTATTTTTGCAGTGAATAAACATGGGAAGTTTCATCTAGAAGTCTTCTCTAGATTGTTATAACTCCTAAATGGAGAGGGTCATGTGGAAGGTGATCTCTCAGCCTAGCTCATAACACACACAATTTTGTACCTTTCGAAGTTTTCTTCTGGTAGAGCTCACAGGTCAAACATATATTCGAAAGGTGGCCGGTGATTACCTTAAAATTGCTGGTAGGTTAAATTTTAAATATACTCAACTTCTGGTGAAAACAAACAAACAAAAACAAAACAAAACAAAACACACACGCCAACCTTTCAGTGCCTTAGACGTTTCATATTGTGTAACAGCTCCTCAAAATTATTAAAAACACAAAAGCCTAACAAAAAATCAAAAATGAAATATTTATTACCGCATTTTGTGACTTAACACCTTTTTTTAAACATAACGTCACAGTCCTCATACAAGTATTTTAATGTAAATTTGACAAAGCTTAAAGGTAACAGCATTTTCTTCTAGTGAGGAACACGTGCTGAGAAAAAGAATTCATGGACATACAATACCAATTCCACAGCAGATCTGATACTAGCAAAAACATTCTTTTTTTTTTTCAATTGAGGTAAACACATAGAATATCTAACATGAAACAATTAATAGACCGAACTCTGTACGAAGTTTGTTACAGTATTCTCTTGCTCTTTTTTTTTCCCCAAGCTTTGAGTTTATGATAAAGTTCTAGGTTTGGTACAAAGACCATTAATAACATTTTTTGTTGTTGAGGAAAGCTGCCCAACTTAAGTTTGTTTTGTCCAAAGCCAAGGCTCAGAACTACTGGAAGAAGCTCCTGCTTTGTCTTTAAATCTTCACCGGCAAGCTCTTTGAAGAAGAGTCCAAAAAAAATAATAAGGATTGGCTTATGAAGCACAAACTATAAAGATCTGTT
>NW_027186296.1:1044417-1111917 GCF_028583685.1 Petaurus breviceps papuanus | reverse complement strand
AAAAAATCTCCCAGAATGCCTGGTGGAGGCATTTATTTACCAGGTGATGAAACTCCTTGAAGAATAACTTGGTGAGGATTTGAGCCTGTGGGATCTGAATACAGATATTAGTTGGAACTTGCCTGCTCGATTTGACTGGTCAATCATAGGCTGTACTATTCTTCTTCTGGCATTAATAAACCTGGAACAGAACAGAAGTCCATTCATCAAATTCTCTTTCTGGGCATTTTGAACACCTTTACATTAACACTGCAGCAGTTTCAATACAGTTGAGCATGTATTGGAAAGTATGGTTTGACCTTAAAGGCAATTTTCCCCCTAAATGCTCAAAAATAGTTAACTGGCTCTTCATCTCCCATCATCTCGCTAGCCAACTCCAAGCCAATTTGGTAGATAGCCTGGGAAAATAAAGTTCTAAATGGGAAGGAGAACTTCTGTTAAATTACAATTGTGCCTTTGCTTCTCAGAACAAGTAGGGACCTGGTTAAAGTTCACAGGCTGGAAGACTTCTCCTCCCTCCCTCTCCCCCCTCTCCTTTTCCTCCTCCCCCTCCTCACTCCCCCATCTTTGGGAGATTCAGCTTTCCTTTGCAGCTGGCCATAAATGAGGACCAGGCTTTGCACTCTCTGCTTTCACAAGGTATTGTTAGGTCAGCAAAGCCATCAATTAGGCTGTCTGAAGTTTTATCACCAACACAGCAGCAATAAGTGCTGGCCCAGAAAGACTTCTGCTCTTCAGCAACTCCTGCAGTTTGAGCCTGTAAAGTCAGGGGTCATTTAGAGGTCAGTGCCAGTTGGGGGCGACCTTTTCAGCCAATGCTGGGACACCCAGGGCAGAGGATAAGGTAACTGCCAACCATAAACTAAGGCACCTTTCAACTCACCAGAAAGGGGGGTGCCTCAGGTACACATGTTTAATATTAGTCCCAAAGTAACTTTTTAAAATCAGGTAGTGGATGAATCACAGGAATGTTAGGGGAGAGAGTCAGTTAGTTACTTCATTTAAAAAAAAAAAGCCTGGATCTAATTTTGTTGGCAACCCAAAAATAAGTGCCTACTTCATGTTACTTTAATGTTTAATAATGCCCATCAAATATTCATGTACAGACTGAAGTAGGATGATAAAAAGAATCCACTTTATTTCTCTAAACTTAATGAAAACAAAGCAATTTCTGCCACTTGCCAGGTCTACTCATCCCTGTACTTTAGAGAAATATGCATTGCCCAGTGTGGAATTTACATAAAGATTCCATAACTCTGTGTTTTTAGCATGTGTGCATGGGCCCGTGCTCCATGACGGAATATTGGTATGTAATGGCTTAAAAATAAAAATAACATGGAACAATAATAACTTCAAATATTTTTTTTTCCACTTTCAAATCTTGAGCACAAATCTGCCTTAATGAAGTTTGGCCTTTAGCTCCCCTCCCCTTCAGGAATCTTAGTTCGCCACCATTGTGCCCCCACGGTCCCCTGCTACTGCTACAGTCAAGAACTGAAAATTCAATTCTGCCTGACCTTACTCTCATACTTCTGCTGATTAGCCAGCAGAATCCCAGCATTCTTAGCTGAGCGTCAAGGAGGCACTCGGAGCTCGGCGCTCCTACAAGGTTAAAGTCCATCACAGACGAGAAAAGACAGTACACATTTATTTGTTTATACCTGCAGTAAGCACTCTAGTGGGAATTCCGCTAGACAGATGCCGAAATGCTGCAAGGAACACCAAAGGGCTCTTTTGCATATGGTGTTTGTATCCAAAACCTTCTTGATTCCTTAAGAAAGTATTGCTCAGTTGTCAAAAAATGCCTTTGGATTGGCTAAGAGGAAGCTTCAGTGATACAAAGTAAAGACAAAGAGAAAGTGTGATCTGCATCTCTCTGCCTTCCCCAGATTATCTTGAGATACCGGTGGTGATTTCAACCAGGTGGAGGTACATCTGACCCTATCCTTAGGACTTCCAGCAGTTTCCCTTCTTCTGGACAAAGGGTCACAGATAGGAGCTTAATTTCTCACCTTTTCCTATCACCTCTGTAGCTGTACCAACAGAGAACTGACCTGAACCTTTTGCATCCAGTCATCTTTTATCAGCTAAAGTTAAGGCCAATAGAGATTATCAGAAAAGCCAGATAAGAATGTTTTCTCTTCTCCTAGGAGAAGGGCAAGATTTTACCTCCTTTATGGGCTACTAAGTGCTAATCCTGTTTTTTTTTCCCCCTTTACTCTCCAACTCCTTGGGTAAAACGAATTGCTATTTTTTCCCTTTTTAATTTCACCCTTTTACTCTTTTATTATTTACATCTGGTAGCTGTTCCCTTATTTATGTCTCTCTCTCTCCAGTTCCCCAAAACACTCCCTCACTCACTGAACAGCAAGGCATCATGGTTCTTAGTTCTCAGCAGGAGAACTCCACACTGTCTTCAAACAAATAATTAAGGGGAAGGTTAAAGGTTCACTTAAAGGTCATTTCTTTGGATACTTCTCAGAATGTTTACATTAGTAAAAAAAAAAAGGGGGGGGTCTGCTCAAAAGGTTTTTCAATGAGGTTTACACAACAATACAGAACATTAAAAAAGCATTCTGTGTCCTAGCAGGTCTTTAAAGGCACACTGAACTTGGAAATGTCACTCCAGGATTACATTTTCAGCAAGTTACCATGGTATGGACTTGATGTTCATTAGAAGTTATGGCAGTGGCTTTTTCAGAGGAGGTGGAGGATAGAGTCCAATTCAGCCTAGTTCTGCTGAGCCAATATGAATAGGAACTTCCAAAGTGTTTTGTCCATAAGATCCTTTTTTTTTTCAAAGGATGATGGTGGTTTTGCTCTTGTCCACTGATTTCATTTGGAATTTCCAAAATTGCCTTCCCCCACCCAAATGTGATAAATTCCCATCACCATTCCTGTCCAGATTAATAATTTTACCACTTTTCCAAAATGATATAGGATTTAAACAAGAAACTATTGAGGTAGCTAAGGTTCTTGATCAAGGAATCACTTATAAATATTACAAATGGTTTAAAAAAACAATTAGCAATAATATGAATTTCTCGTTAGAAGGAAACTTTCACATTAAAAACAAACAAACAAAAAAAACCACTCCATGTTGCCATGGGAGCCAGAAGTCTTTCTACCAGAAAACACACCAAAATTTTCAGCACATCTAAATTATTTTTCCCCCAAGCTAGGTCTGATATTAATTTGCTTAGTATTGGTAAAAAGGAAATTTCTATCCATGATCATTTCATAGAATTACGTCAAACATGCAAACTTTTTTCCATTTCCTTTGATCTATTTAAAAGCAATTCTTTATATTTCAGCAAAAAGATGGACATTCTATTAGACTGGTTTAGTAGTAGTAGATGACTATCCATTTAGATTCCCCGTAAAATTTGTAGGTTCTAATGTGCAAACTATTGAACTTGAACTTTTGAAAATCCAAGTTCCATTCCCATGGAAAAATTCAACTTATTACTTCAGAAACAAAAGGCTTATTTAAAGAAAGCTCAGAAGGTTTCTTGGACATTAAATGATTCTTACAAATAACATTTTGATGAGTTAAGTGTAAATGAATCAGACACATATGGATTAAGTTATCCTTGAATTTCACACAGGTTTTACAAATAAGAGGAAAAGAGGGTCTTGGCAAAAACTTTTTGGATTTTGCCAAACCCAAAACATTTAAAAAATTGTTCGAGACATCCAAAGAACCAAAATGCATCCTGCTTCACCCAACTTAAAAAAAAAAAGGAGAAAATCCTATCAAGTATTACCTATTTTCATTTCTTCTTTATACAATATTTTAAAATTAATTTGCTACAATGTCATTCTATAATGATCCAATTGTGAGAATTTGATAGGCCTCCATCTTAAGAAAATGTTATTTCACTAAAAGGTAGGCGTTTTTTTGGGGGGGGAGATACCTAAAACTAGGTATCAAACAGCTGCTAAGATCATTTTGAGGTCTGTGTAGTTTGTGTGAGAGATATTTTTTTTTATGGAAGAAGTCCTGAGAGTTAACACCTTGTGACGTTTTAAGGACTGCACATTATTCTATTTGTGAGTGCAATACTTAGAAAATTAGCACCCTAACTTGTAGTGGGTCCATTGATTTGTATTGTCTCAGATTAGATTCCAGACATTTAGCTCTGTATATATAGCCTAAATATACAAGACTGAAAACTTTCTATCTAAAATTCATCTAAATAGAAGATACTTTAATACAAGTGATACTTAAAATATAACCAAACTTGATGGCTGAGAACCTATTTCTTATAATCTAGTAACATTCTGAAAACAATACAACTTCTCTCTGTCAATATTTTCCTCAGAGAAAACAAATATGGTAAAAAAAAAAATCCAGTGGTTATCATTGAGAGTTAGTTATCTTTTTCCTGGAATTATATCTCTTGGAGACCAATAGCCCCCTTAAAGGAGAATCAAACGACATGGCTTTGTACACGTTTCTGCAACTGAAATCTGACCACCTTGGTTTTTCTTTTAAAGAATTTTTTACTCCAAAGCATATCTCAGACTGACAGAAGTAGGCTTGGGTGTCATTCCAGATTGTTGTTGAGTTTCTTTTCTTTTCTCCCCCCTCCTCCCCTCTCCTTTAAATGGCTGATAAATCCCTTCTTTCTGGTTCACTTACTTTATGCCACACCTGGTAACCAATTCCTCTAGGCAGTATTCCTTTTCTAAGAAAATGCAAGGCAAAGTGCCGTCACCTGGAAGTCTTCCAGGCCTGTAGATTCTCTTCAGTCAAGAAAATTAAGACATGAAATCATTTTCATTGGAAGGGTTAAGTAAATTGTTGTTGTTCTTCATTTTGGTTTGGGTTTTTTTTTTTTTAGTTGTGTCTGACTTTTCATGATCTTATATGAAATTTTCTTGGCAAAGGTACTGCAGTGATTTGCCATTTTCTTCAGCTCATTTTACAGATGAGGAAACTGAGACAAACAGGGGGGTCACACAACTAGTAAATGTCATGGATAGGACTGTGCATCTGATAAGTGTGGGGGAGGGAGGGAGGGCAGTGCAAGGAGATGTTGCAGGCAGCACAAAAATTTGAATCTCAAAATTTCACAAATAAAAAGCACCTCCACATTCACCTACCACAAACATTCATACATAGAGGTCTAATTTTCAAAGCCTGAAGTTGAAAGTTCCAGGAACGATGTTTGAACCCTGGCAACAATGAAAGATTTTGCCTTTTTTTAAAAAAACTCTTCCTCATGCCCACATCGAGGTAATTCAGTTATTGTTTCCTCATTTTTTTTCCCTCAAGATCACAAGAAAGCAATTTTCTCTATGCTGTGATTCTGGCTAAGAGTGAGACTTTTCTAAAGACTGTATTAAAATGGGGGTGGCTACATGGTCCAGTTAATAGTGCACCAGCCCTGGAATCAGGAGAACCTGAGTTCAAATGTGACCTCAGACACTTAACACAAAAACTAGCTGTGTAACCTTGGGCAAGTCACAATTCCAATTGCCCTCAAAAAGCAAAAAAAAAATGTATTAAAATGACTAAATCAGTTAAGCCAGGTTGATGATTTAGAATGAGTGTTCAGGCACATGAATGGTTGGTTATGTGTGCAAGCCCATTTCATATCAATGGCTAGACAGCAGGTCTTGTTAAATAGCTATAGAAGTACACAGTAGGCAAATGAATGGGAATTGCATATGCTGCTTAATATTACTTCCATAGCTTTAAATAATTTTCATTACTTTAGAGTGACAATTTAATGCAATATTAGATTTATACACAAAACTCAACTTGTACCACAATTTGTATTTCCTTTCAAAGTGGGGGTTTCTCTCCACCAGTACAGATCACAACCAGAATTGTTGTGAGGGGTTGACTGAGGCATGTAGAGGTCCATCGACTTATGTAGGATAATCCCAGTGGTATTTTGACTCATATCTTTCTACTTACAAGATTGGGGGAAATACATTTTGCTAGCAAAGATCACAAATACTTTGCACATCTGTGAATGCATTCTCATTAGGGGAATGTCTCCTGGAGAAGTAGACTTTAGGCAAAATGTCAAAGAAGGCGAAAAATGAGGGACCCAAACAAGATCGTCTTAAAGTTCCTTTACAACTAAATATACCCTATTATTCTAAACGTTTGTTCTTGGTTTTCCTCCACCTGTTCATTCAGTATTCTTGTTTTGCCTGACTATAAGACGACTGGGATGCCTTGATTACCTGGTTTCTTCTACTGCATTTCACAACCCTGAGCTATGACTTCCTCAATAATGCCATGTGTCAGACTTTTCTGGTTTTCTCCTAAATTCTCTCAAAATTTATCTACATCCTTTAAAAAAAAAGGACTATATTCTCTCAGAGAGGACAGCTAACCAATCTGATAAACAAACTCTTGCTGACCTAATACGCCATGCGTGATGTGAGGCAAGTCACTTAACCACTCTGCATTTTAGTTCCATCTCTGTAAAATGAGGGAGTCAGATTAGCTGATTTCTGAGGTTCCTCCAATTGCTAAGATTTCATCTTGATGATATACCTCCAAAGCAACACTCATTCAACACATCAGGGGCATTTTGTTCACAGTGTCTTAATTCAAAGTGTACTGTGTAACTCTGATGGTGAGAATTTCAAATACTGTGGCAGGTAGTCAGGGAGATGTTTGGGGCAGGTGGACTTCTCATTGCTCTCATTCTTATTGTATAGGCTGCCACCTAATCTGCCTACACACAGGGCCAGACTTGTTTGCTCAAATCAAATTTAGTGCACATGCTTTCTACGTATCCTGAACTCCAAAACAATATTTTGCTCACCTGCCCTAGGCCTAGAACAATTTATAACAACTTCATTCATTTTATTATATGGTTATGAACTTGCTGGAGGTGAAGCCAGATCAGTAAAACCAGATCAGTCGGTAGGCTAATTCATTTGGGGGTACATTCTCATAAGCCTTATGTAACTAACAATATGGCTTTTAGGGTGGGGAGAGGAGCAAAAGCTTTTGAGACATTTCCAACTAGATAAAAAATTACCATTTTATTTCTTTTCAAATGCTGAGCAACAATAAACACTATTCCATGAATTTAATCACACCTGATGGCACATAACAAAACATCCCAGCCGGTTATGATTTTTGAAGCACTATTACTCTTTTCAGGATGACATCCGATTATTCATATGTGGTTATTTATCATAAACTATAAATACACTTTTTCTAGAGTTACCTGAAACCTGAGGAGAGGAAACACAGATTCTCTAGCTTTTCACAACTCAGATCTATCCCCTTCAAGATAAAATGCTAAGTCAATAGACAGAAGATGTAGCATATTACCTCAAACCTGTACTTTATTTATTGCTGATGAGAATCACCTAGAAGCTGAATTACTTTTAAAGTTTTACTACTGATATTTAAATTTCAGGTTGGTATACCTACCGCTTATAAGAGGTTCTGACAACAACGTCTTTTACCAAATACCAAAGGCACATGGCAATTTTATTCCAGCCTATCAGCAGGAAAGGCTGTAAGCCATTTTCAAATGGATCCTTAATTCCCAAACCTGTTCATTTGTTTGGATACTCCAGACTGGATTTTTCAACCACTTAAGTCACCTGACAGTCAGTTACAAACGTTTCTGGAGAGTTACTATTAAGTTTTCGTCATTTACTAATTCGCCCTAAGAGGAGGGAATCCTGATGAATTTAACATCTGTTTAACTTTTATGCTCACCTTTGATGGAAGTATTAATTCTCTATCCTACTTCTCAGTGGAAACTACCTAAGCATTAACTTGCCAGGAAAAAAAAATTCACTGAGCTGTTTAGCAATTATGTATTAGATGTGTTTGAAGAGATCAAGGTGCACTCCTATGCCCTGTGCTATGGATATATCTCTGATTAGCTTGTCATCCGCTCTGAAGAAGATGTAGGCTGATTCTCCTAGACTGTAGAGCAGGCCAGCTGTTAGCTGCCTGTCAAGCCCTCAAGTGGACAAGTAGTCCAGGAGCAAAAATGTCACTCCTTTGATCTGGCAAGGAGCAGCTGCTGATTTATAGAGTAGGACTTTGTTCTTCCGTTCTATTTTACTTTCTTTCCTAAGGCAGAACCACAAAATCCAGGAGAAAAAAAAATGTGCCGTTCCCTGCAACATCAACAAGCTCTGACAACTGCAACAGGGTTTTTCTTGGCCCTAACAAAGCTCTCAGGCATCTCCTTTGACGCTCACCTTTTTCTCCCTCCCACTCCCCCCCCTTTTTTTTTTTGCAATGCGGTAGTTATTGTTTAATTCAGCTTCTGTAAATGGAATGGACTCTGGCCAGCAAGCCTGGGGCATAAACACACCTGTATGAAAGGAGCCTTATTGTAGCAACCATCGACGACCAAGCTGCACATGAACTACCAGTTCCTGAGTTCAGAAAGAACACTCCATTTTTCCTGACAGCAAATTTTACCCTAAGTGAGCTTCTATTTTTGGAGCCACTGACCTACTCAATGACCAAATTTCAATCATTTCCTCCTTCTATTGTCATTAAAATATTTCAGTTGAAGAGGAAAAAGATAGTCTGGAAAAAAACTTATTTTTTTTTTCCCCTGTCACTGGACAGACCAAAATCAAAGTAATTTGATCTGTCTAATCTTTATATAATTTTCATTATATGTAGTGAGACAAAGCAGTGTATTGATTGGTGTTAGGGCCTTGGTGTTAGGGAGACTGGGTTCAAGTCCTTCCTCTGACACTCTGTGTGACTGAGCCAACCTCTCAGTGCCCCCAAGCAATTTGCTAATCCTAATAAGGCACAGGTCAAGTTTTGCTTTGCATTAGTGGAGGGAGTTTCCACACCAGAAGTGATTTCTTCACACTGATGAAATTACAAGTCCATTCCCCAACAATAACTTTGATCATTTTAAAACTAAAGAAAATGTATTAAAAACACTTTAGCAAAAGTGACCCCCAAATCATCAATGCATTGGTTTCCATAGTGCTGGTCTCATTATCAGCAACTTACACTGACAAAAGCCTCCCTGAATAACATTTGGGGAAATTACCACACATGCCACCCGCATCTTACTTGCTAAGAATTAATATGGCTTCCTACCCATTATCTTATTCTCAAGAGGATCAACCTGCCAGGTCAATGAAGCTTTGTATGGAAGGTAGAAAATTATTTCTGTATGCTAGAAGATATGCTTCATGAATTTACTAGCCAGCATTTTTTTTTTAACCAACTGGCAATATTTTCACCAATTATTTTTCTAGAACTTATTACTTATATACCAGTGATGAATGAATATCTAAAAAATAAGTAAGTAAATAAATCCTTCGCAGAAGGGAGGAAAACAGATGGCTTCTGGTCTAAAGATACAGAGAAGCACCAAATTGGAAGAAGACCATGAAGATCATCTAGTCCAACAATTCTCAAACATTTTGATCTAGTCCTTCTTTACAATCCTAAAAATTATTAAGGAATTCCCAAAGAACTTTTATTTATGTAGGTTATATCTACCAATTTTGTTGTCATTTTTTTCAGTCGTGTGTGACTCTCCATGGCTCCATTTAATCAACAGGACCAGTTAGATATATTAAAATAAGTAAGTCCATGTGAGAGTCGATGAAGCAGAGAGAAAGGGAAAGAAATGTAACATACATTTATTAAGCAAATATATGACTAGCACTCTACTAAATTCTTTACAAATGAGATATTTGATCCAGGTCTGCTAAATTCTTTACAAATGAGATATTTGATCCAGGTAGTAGAAGTGAGAATGAAAAGAAAAGGGTGGGTTCAAGAGACATTTAAGGAACTAGAATTGACAGGACTTGGAATCTGGTTAGACATGGGAAGTGTAGGAAAGATACAGAGACAGAAAAATATCAGAGGTAAATGGGCTTACAGTGGGGCAGGGTCCCCTTCCACCTCCCCTAGGCATCATAGTGAATGAGGTTATTAGTTAAGTTTTGTAAATGTAAGTTTGATGTATGATTGGGACATCAGATGGCATCTTGAACATGAAGTTAGGAATATGGGACTTGAACTCTGAAGAGTTCAGGGCTGGTGAGAGAGATGTGGGAATCTTTAGATAAAGTTTATAATTAAAGTCACAGAGTGAAGAAAATTGCCGAACAAGAAGAGGCAAGCCCCAAGGATAGAATCTTGGGGGATCCTTATGTTTATAGAGTGGTGGAAAGATGAGGAGCCAGTGACAAGAAGTGGTAAGAAAGGTAGGACAAGAATGACAAGAGAAAAGTGTTAGGTAAGCTAAGGAAGAAGAGAACATCAATAATGATGGAATAATCAGTAATAACATACACTAGCAACAGAGAGCAGGTCAAGTAATCAAGCATTTATTAACCACTTAATGTGTTCCAGGCACTGTCCTAAGCACTAAAGGACAGCTCTTGCACCCAAGGAACTCACAGTCTAATGGGGGAGGGGGAAGGGAAGGGAACACAAAAATAGTTATGTACAAGCAAGCCATATGCAGAATAACTTAGAGGTAATCTCACAGGGAAGTCATTATCTTGCGTTCAAAGAAACATTACGCAAGTGCAGAATGGGGCAGGTGTAGATAGACACCAGTTCATGAGGAAACAGAATTGTTGAGTAGAGACAGGGGCAGGAGGAGGTTTAGTGGACTGTGAACTCAGTATGAGTCAGAGGAATGATATGTTGGCCAAGAAGGCTACTGAAATTAAAGGAAATGGGGATGAGGTGATGGTGATCTGAACAAAAACTTAGAGTAAAAGGAACAGCAAAATCCCAAAAATGTGACAGAGAATGAATTTTTCTGAATTAGGTGAATTAGCTATGTGGGAGACAGAAAGACATATGAAAGTTTAAAAAAAAAAGAAAAACAAGATAAAACTGGTCACCTGGAAAGATGATAGCACAGTTGATAGCAATGTAAAAATTAGGAAAGAATCTCTTGGTGGTGAAGGTATGGGTTAAAGATTAAATTTTTAAATTATTTTAAATATATTTTTATCAACACATTAAATTTCCCTCTACTAAGACTCTCATGGCACCATAGATCTAGATTCAGAAGGGACGGCAGAGGTCATTTTGTCCAACCTCCTCATTTTATAGATGAGGAAACTGAGGCCCAAAGAATCAAAATGATTTGCCTAGGGTTATTCAGGTAGTAAGTGGCATATGAGCTTCAAATTCAGTCCTCTTTCTACCACATCATGATGTCATGTAGGTAGCTGGATGATCTATAGGACTAGAGAACAGTGAGAAAGGTTAGGATTGAATGTACAGATATGAACATAATCCTTTTAATGGATGAGAACATGACTCATTTATCTTTGTATCTCCCCCAAGGGTCTACCTCAGGGCACTGCACATTGCAGAAACTTAATAAATGTTTGTTGAACAAATGAATAGATTTGGGGACCATCTCATCTTTCCTCTCTTCCTCCCTCCCAAATTATCTGTATTACAGGGCCATAACAGAAAGTATAGCCAGCTACATGTATCAAAAGAATGTTATCTCCTTTTCTTAAAGTATTCCTGATGAGGGTTCAGTGGTCTAAAAATATACTCCCTGTAGTATATCAACATATAACTTTCAATTTTCAGTAAAATCTTATTTTATAAATGAAATATTTTTAGTTTTGATATAATAGAAACCAATACATCTGCAAATGACCCTCTTCCCACAGTATATTCCCTCAAAATAGAGAAATAAAATCACCAAAATATTTCATTAGGAAAGAAATCACAGCCTTATTTTCTATTAGGCCTTATTTCATTTTTCCCTCTGTCCAGAGAATTTGTGGCCTTAATTTTTGGAGGCCTGTGGCCACTTTAAATATAGAAGGCCTAATTTGTGATAATACATGATTATTTTCTTGTTTAATGGTGACTTAGATGAAAGGTTGTTTGTTTTAAAATCACATATGTGAAAATTTTAAGAGGACTGACTATGGACTTGTTAAACAGGGCCACAGGGTGATCAATCTTTTTTTTTTTTTTTTAAGGGAAAGTTTTCTCTAGATGGTGGCTACTAAATTAGAATAAATTGATTTTTTAAAAGAGACCCCCATTAGGTGTGATGGTTCCCAAACTGTAATGTCCTTTAAAACCATCTTTTACTTTTCAAATTGACTTTTATGGTGAAAAGACTATCCCTTCCCCTAAATTGGTGGTGAAACAAATGGTTCTGAAGTCCCAGTCCTTCAACTTAGGACAAACTATCTCAGCATCAGCAACCTAAAAGGGTTGGTGCTGTGGAGGGGGTATGCATGTGAATATCCCCCTATCCCTTTCATTTCCTTGCTGGGTTCCTTTCTCTAAACCAGCAGGGGAGCTTAAAAAGATCAGATTGATGTTTCCCTGAAGTGTTTGGATGGGCTAGGCTCTTATCTTTATTTCAGTTCTCCTGCTGGTTTAGAAGAAAGGACATAGCAGAGAAGAAGTGGGGAAGATTGGCAATATTCTGAGGACCCTTTTCTCAACCCTCCTGGTCTTTGCTAAGTTGTAGGTGGTATTCTAGTTTGAGAGGCTGAGGTTTTTAACACTTTAAAAAAGAATAGTAAATAAGAAAGCTTTCCAGCGCTAGCAGAATTTTAGGGTTGTTTTAACTGAAAAGAAAGAAGAAAACCCACTAAGATTAATCACCCACATAAAAAGATAGTTGTTAGAGAAATTATTGGAAATTAGAATATAGGGTATTTCTTCTATTGGCTTAAAAAAAAACATGCCATGAAAACAGCTTACGTAAGTATTTGACACATGTCAGGAAGAGACAAAATATCCATGAAAAGTACATTTAAATTCACTTAAAATTATCTACACACAAATAATATTATCTTAAAATCACTATTAAATTATTTTAAAGTGAAATTGCTACTAAAATATATTCTGTTACTATTGAAAGTAAACAAAATCTATTCTTTTTCTATGCAAACTTTCATACAATAACAATAAGCTGATCAAAATCAAGGAGCAAATTGGATAAAAAGTAAGTTTCCTCTTTTTAATGATAAAAAAAAAAAGTTTAAGGACGGCTGGTCAAGTAGTAAGTACACTGCTATCCCTGTAGAACTCCCACAGATGTTATAGCCAGTCTTTCCAATATTATCACCAACAAAATTTTTATCATCATCATAATCATAAAAGACATAAAATGTATCTTTATAAATCACAAGAGACCCAGCAAACCTGCAACATTGTCATATCAGCTTTAATCCTTTAAAAAAAATTAGCCTCACTAACATTTATATTGCTCTTAAAGATTGGAAAAGAGCCTTACATACGTTCTCATTTTTGATCCTCCCAATAACCTGCAGGGTAGATGCTACTATTATAATCCCCAGTTTACAGATGAGGAATCTGAAGTGGAGGGGGACTCAGTGACTTGCCCAGTGTCACAGGGCAAATACTAAGTGTCTGAGGTAGGATTCAATCTCAAGTCCTCCTGACTCCCAGGGGAAAATCTGTATAGTTTCGGAGTCAAAGAAATTTACTGATTGATGGCCTCTGGGTGAAGCAAGTTTAAATGAGCTCAGAGTCAAGAGAGAAGAAGCTGTATGTGGGTATGTATGTGTGTGTGTATGGGGTGGTGGTGTTGGTGGTGAAGGTGTTTGTAGGAGGTCATATGTACACTTAGAAAAATCTGATCAGTATTTTCCCTCAAATTTGTATAACTTAAGTAAAAATTGTATTATTCCTATTTCCCTAAAAAAAAAAACTAAGAAAAAGAAAGCCAGTCAGTTATTCTATCTGGTGATATATGTGTATAATATATGTGTATTACATGTCTATATCATATATAACATATTTATATGTATATATCTTACATATGTATAATTAGATAATATCTCCAGATAGAATAATTTACTGCTTTCCATAATTCACATCTATGTATATACATTCATGTAGGTATATATATTGTATGTATTTATATTTATACTTACATTTATCCTAGAAAGACAATTAGTTTCAGTTCACAGTGATTACTTCACTGCCATGACCCACCTTTTTGCTTGTAACAACAAGGAATTATAACAGCGTAAATTAAAAATTAAAGACAATAGTCATTTTTCTAAAGTGAGCACATATTCGAGGAGTGTCAGAATGGAAAAAAGAATTGAATATGGAGTCAGAGGAGATGGGTTCAGATCCTGCCTTTGCTAAATCACTGCATAACCTTGGGCAAATCACTTAAACTTTATGATCTTCAGTTTTCTTATTTAAGAAAAAGCTAGAGGGGGCAGCTAGGTGGTGCAGTGAATAGAGCACCGGCCCTAGAGTCAGGAGGACCTGAGTTCAAATCCAGCCTCAGACACTTAACACACACACACACACACACACACACACACATGCCATGTGACCTTGGGCAAGTCATCTAACCCCAATTACCCTACCTGCCCCTTCCCTCCAAAAAAAGCAAAACCTAGATACAATGTTTTAACATGGTATAGTGGAAATAGTGATGGATTTAGAGTCTAGAACTGATTCTGCCACTTGCTACCTGTGTAATACCTGGGACCAGTTACTTATTCTTTCTGGGCTTCAGTTTCTTCATTGCAAAATGGTAGATTGCACTGATGATTCAACTTTAAACCTAACATCCTATCATCTCGAAATTTCATCTTAAGTAGAAGTCCCTGTATTAGTACTTAATTCCTATAGGAAGGATTCATGTTTACTTAGGAATTAACATGAATTCTACAATACTATGAATGCCCCACATTTTCCACTGGTTAAAAATTCAGTTTTAATTCTAAAAACATAAGACTCTTGAAAATCTTGGAACAAACCTAGTACCCATATGTATTGAGCAATATGTATTGGAGCTCTCCCTTCCAAACTATCTTATAGTTAATGACTTTGCATTTTTTATTAATTCTTTTGAAATTTATTTTCTATCAATTTATTTATGTCCTTGTTTTTTCTACTCCTGGTGAGTAGGGCCAATTTCAGTCACTGTATTTGTAACTGTAACACAGCATAGTACCCAGCACTTAACAAATGCTGGTTGCTAATATAATTAGTTCTTTCATCAAATATTTATTTGAGGCCTACTATGTGCAAAGCATTTTTGTAGGCTTTATGGAAGATAAAAAAGATGTTTAAGAGGTAGATCCAACATATTAGTCAAATTATTTAATATTACTTGTGGTGCACTTCAGTTAGAAATTGAATTAGGATTTTTAATTAATGTAAAATATACAGGCTATCTAGTTTGCCTACTGAAGAATGTTTTTTTTTTCATTTTCTATGAGTAGCAAAGTTGATTCCATAAGTTGATTAAATATTTGATGGATTATATATGAAAGGCAGGTGTGGACAGTAGAAAGAAATGCTATAAACCCCTGAAATCATAGCTAAAGAGGTAAATATGACACATTAGGGCAATATATGTTTTCTTTGATATCATCTTGACAGTTTAAATTTTCTTTTCCTTCCTTGCTTGTTTGCTTCCTTCCTTCCTTCCTTCCTTCCTTCCTTCCTTCCTTCCTTCCTTCCTTCCTTCCTTCCTTCCTTCCTTCCTTCCTTCCTTCCTTCCTTCCTTTCCTCCTTCCTTTCTTTTGTAAAGAGGCCAAAAGGGAGGGCTGGTGAGAATAAGAGCTTTTGTCAAGGGAAAGACAAACTTGCAAAGTAAAGAAAAAAGTTTGTTGTTTAGGCACACAGACTGAAAGTAAGGTGGGTATTTGTATCCCTCATCCGGGTTGACAATTCCCCCAAAGCTTTGATATCACCTGATTTCAAGGCCCTGAGATTTTCAGAGGGCACCAAATTCTGCAGTGCTTATTTGGGTTTCTGATCTACCTTCTGATGTTCAGAAAGAAAGAGGAAAAAGGTCTCTGCACCTCCTTGTCCTCTTCCTTTGTTGTATGGTTTGCTTTGTTTGTTTGAGTTTAAAACTGCCATTATGTGAAAGTGTTGCAAGTATAAATAATTTAGGAGATAACTCTGTGGGGACACCAGTTTGCCTGACTTTGTGCAGAAGCAGCTCATTTTGGCTGTGAGCAGCAGCATTCCATAAGAGCAATTATACAACATCAGTATGTCATGGATATTAACCAAGTATAGTAGATAGAGACAGGAAAATAATTTTGTTGCTTATTTAATTAAATTTATTTGGTTTTTCCCAAGTAGATCCTCTGGTGTGTGATTTGAGCAGCCACTTGGTTCTTGCTGCAGCTATTTTTGGGCAGTGCCTTCAACCAGCTCCTTCTGTTTTAGACATCACCCCTCGAGGTCTATGGAATCTACAGCACATTTATATCGGGGTGCAGTTTCTACCCATGAAGAAGTTGCCCATGAAAATATGACATTTTTCCCTGGTGGTAATATAGTCAGTTACAATATGCTAATATAACCAAGTGAACAAAAGGTATTAAGTGGGTCAGGCTCAAAGAGAGCCACCCACTACTCACTCCTGCTTAAAGGAAAGGAAAAGCTCATAATGGGGCTTCTCTGACTTTCACCCCCATCATTTTAAGAATTGCTTTGCCAATCCTTTGCAGCAAATAGTAATTTTAAGTGGACCAACACAGATCTCAGGTTGTTTGCACTCTATGGTAATGATAGAGTAGCTGCCCTCCCTGGAGTCAATAAGTCCAACAATTGAGTCATTTTTACCTCCTGGGAGTGAATCACTGCTGTTAGCCTGAATGACAGGATTGCTTATAGAAATGGAGACCGGCACCAGGCTGACCTCATTCAGGGACTAGTGAGGTTCAGAGGGCAGGCAGGTAGTGTTTAACACAGTTGTAAGTAAAAGCTGATTTTGCACTTGTAGACTCTATAAACAAAAAGGAAGAATGGTTGAAAAAAAGCGATTGATGTGTATTTGGATGGAAGCCTGATCTTTCTCTTGGCTCTTTTCCCTCCACAATTTCCCCCCATTCCTGTAATAAGTCAACAAGAATTTAGGAAGCACTTTCATGTTCCAGGTGCACCAGATGAAAAAGAAAAAAAAAATATAACAGTCCCTGCCCTCAAGGAGTTTACATCCTATTAAAGGGAGACATATATACAAAATACATAGAAAATAAATTCAAGGTAATTTGTCAGGGGTGGGAGGAAATCCTAATACCTAGGGGGATCGGGAAAGAGTTCATGTAGAAGGTGACACTTGAGTTGAACTTTGAAGGAAATTAGGGGCTCTAAGAGGTAAAAGGTAAGAAGGGAGCATGCATTCCAGTCATGGGGTTGAGAGCGTGAGGAATGTGTAAAAGGCACAGAGACTAGAAATAATCTATAAGGAAGAGCAAGAAGGACCATTTGGAGGGAGTGAAGAGTTTATGGAAAAATAGGTTGGAACCAGGTTGTGAAGTGCTTAGAGTTTATACTTGGTCCTAGACAATAGGGAGCCACTGGATTTTGTTGAGCAAATAAGTGACTTGATCATGCCTCCTATAGTTTTGAGGAATCACACTGGCAGCTGTGTGAGGAGAATGGAATGAGGAGAGGAGAGATCTGAAGCTAGGGGAATCAATTAGGAGGTTTCTGCCATAGTCCAAGCCCTAGGTGATGAGAAACACAATGAAGGTGTTTGTGTGAAGTAGAGAAAAGGGAGTGAATATGGGAGAAAATACAGAGGTAGAATTGACAAGACTTGCCAACTAGTGAAGTGCAGGTGAGGGACAGTGAGGAGCTGAAGGTGACGCAGAGGTTTTAATCTGGGAGATCAGAAAGATAGTGGTGCTCTAGACAACAATAGGGAAGGTTAAGCAGAGGGTTGAAGAGGAACAATGAGTTCTGTTTTGGATGTGCCTACATGACATCCAGTTTGGAGCATCAAATAGGCAATTAGTGTTTGAGAAGGGAGCTCAGGAGAGAGACTAGGGCTGGATATATAGATCTGGGAAGTTGCATAGTGATAATTAAACTCATAGGAACTGATGAAGTCATGAAGATAGAATGTATGTGTAGAGAAAAGAAAAGAGGTCCCAGAACAGAACCTTGCAGTAAATTTAGTGTTAGGTAGTGGGATGTGGTGATCTAGAAAAAAAAAGGTTGAGAAGGAAATGCCAGAAGGAAATGGTGGGAAGAGAATCAAAATTCACAGAAGAGGAGAGTATTGAGGAGGAGAAGGTGGTTAACAGTGTCAAATGTTACAAGGAGGTCAAGATTGAGAAAGGGCATCCTGATTTGATAGCTAAGCAAGCACTGATAACTTTGGAAAGAGCAGTTCCTGTTGAATAAAGATGTCAGAAGCCAGACTCAATGGTTAGAAGTGAATGAGAGAAGACGACTTGGCAGTATTGACGCATTAAGTATGTGTGTGTATGTGTATGTGTGTATATATACATACCTACATATGTGTATGTATATAAATACATATGAATATCTGTAACTATTATTCTTTTTAAAAAGAGATAGGACAGTGTTAAGTTTGAGTTATCAGACCCTCATCACAGTTATAGTACAAGTCACTCTATCAGCTTTTTATTTATTAAGCACCTATTACGTTCAAGGAATCCTCAGGATACAAAAACAAAACAAAAAGAAGTGTTTTTTTTTTAAGTTCACAAGATCCAGGGTTAGTAGAACTTTGTGGAGCTATACTTGTTCTAACTTTGCTTTCAATTAAAAACAAAACAAAACAACTTGACTTGAAGGACAATTTTCAATAGCCATATATTTCAGCATTGACCAATAGGTTCAGAGGCTGAAAAAAAAGTCACTTCTGGCTGTGACCCACCATTATGCTCATGGCATGGTGTCTATAGCATTGCCTCATTTCAGGTATATATTTCAGTTTGTGCTTTCTTTTAATTCTTCTGTCTTTTTACTAGATTGTGTAAATAAGAGGGTTAATGTCTGGTAGCATAATAGTGATGTGAAAGTGTATTTGACTGACCACATTTCACTTTAGGTCAGTCACTAGTACCTTATACTGTGGGAAGATGGAAACCATCTTTGGTGGGGATAGAAAAAAATGATCCTGGTATAGACAGATGGTGGCCATAAGAATAACATACACTACATTTTGATGGACAATCTCTTGTCCATGTTCTCAGTGTTTTCCCTTATTACTGAGGCCTAGTAGTTGGAGGGGGCAGTGGCAGCAGAGTGTTTTTGCAGCTTGTTGAACCCATGAAAATAACTTGCATTTCCTTCCAAGTAAGCTTTTAGCAGCATTCTCTATCCACCAAAATTGAAAATCAACCCCTCAGATAGGGTGAAGGATTTGGGTAAGGAGTACAGGAGGTAAAGAAGTAGGGGTAGGGACCCAAGGATGCCAACGAAGTGGGGGTGAGATGTAAGAGGGAAAAACAGGGTGTACAAAGACAGCTCTAATGATTATCAAACACTCAGAAAAAGTTAGAGTTGGTATGGAGTTTAGAGAGCAATATACATTTGAATGAATTTTGAAGTATTCTAAATATGACATATGGCACTTTAATGTGTTTTTTTTTAATCCATCAGTCTTATGAAATTAATAAACAAAGAGAATGTTAGCGAACCCAGAAAAAATTTGGTCAGGCTATACTTTCCAAAGTAGCCAGACAATCACAAAAAAGTGCTCCTGTCCATCTCCCACCCCCCATTATTCTGCCAATGAATTTTACTCTGCTTTTAATAAACTTGATATTATCAAAAGATTCAAAAGTCACTGAAGAGCCTTGGAGATTAGTACCAAAAGTAGACAAAGTTATGAAGGGGTGCTGCTTTCAGCCCTATGAGGCACTACTCTTGATGGGAATAGAAGTTGTCCATAGCTTGAGGGCAGTAATATTATATGGTCCTCGATTCCCAAATGTGACAGATTCATAAGAAATCTTAATCTTTATTTTTTCCCCCTTCTTCAACCACATCAACAGGCTTTCTCTTAGTATGCCAGTCAATTAGCGAGGCATTAAAAAGAAACCACAAATGTATATCAGTAGCTCTATGGAAAAAGGAAAGAAATGTGAAGCAAACACTTAATTACATTGTTGTAAATTGTCTGATCTAGGTAGTTCTTGAGTCGTCAGACAATGGAAGAAGTAAACAACATAGCTTTTTTAAACTTTTTTTTTAAGCAATTGGGGTAAAGTAAGTTGCTCAAGGTTACAACGGCCAGTTATTTCTGGGTGTGGTGCTAAGTGTCTGAGCCTGGATTTGATCCCAGGTCATCCTGACTCTGGGGCTGGTGCTCTTACTCGCTGTGCTACCTGGCTGCCCCAACATAGTTTTCTAAACCATGGCTCTTTTCTTTCTCTAACATCCTATGATTTGTCTTTGTATCTAACTCAGAAATAGAGGCCTTTAATTTTCCCTCATTTGGTGGCAAATCTGATAAGAAAAGGAGCAAAGTATAGGGAGCAGAGCATGGCTGTGATTTATCTCGCTGTTGGCATGGTAGAACGAATACTCCTTGATCTGAGTTCTGGCTCTGGCACTAGTTGTGGGACTGAATTTCTCTGAGTCTTTTTTTCGTTATCTATAAAAATAGAGGTCATTAATCATATGTGAGTTACCTACTTAATTCACACTGGGTTCTTTTGAGGAAAGTTCCTTGTGGACCTTAAGTTCCTATGTAAATTATTACAGAGCCTTTTTTTTTTTTTTTGCTTTTTGGAGGTGGGAAGGCAGGGCAATTGGGGTTAAGTGACTTGCCCAAGGTCACATGGCTAGTAAGTGTTAAGTGTCTGAGGTCAGATTTGAACTTAGTCAGTTCTCTATTCACTGTGTCACCTAGCCGTCCCAACAGAGCCATTATTGTGCTTTAATATTTCAAGTTTTGAATATGAGAGGCAGTACAGAATAGTGGACCTAGAATCATCCTGGGCATCAGGAAGAGCAGTGGTTATAGTCTTACTTCCGACATATACTCTCTGTATATGAGTCTGGACAAGCTAGCTACTTAAACTCTCAGTGCCCTAGACAATCTCTAAATCTTTAAGGTTCAGAGCATATCCCAGTCTGCATTGTTGGACTGAGTTTTCTTACTGTAAGAGTCCTACGCCAATGAAATGACAAGTCCTGTGCCATAACCACCTTCTGAAAGTAAATTCAAATATGTGCCATTTTGTCAGTGTGGGTATTCTCAACATTGTAGATGGCAGTCCTCCTATGCTATATAATAGATATTTTGTGTGCTGGTATGACTGAAAAAACTTTATTACCTAGTCACCAATTTTCTGATACTGAGAGAATGATCATGATACGTATAACTAAAATATGTTCTAGTTAAGGACTGTCAGTAACTCTCCCTTGCAATGTTGTTTTCCAGCTTATAAAAGACCTGGATTTCAGTTTTTAGCTTCCTAGACATTCTATTGCTCAGCTAGGATGTGTGCTAGTCTGCTGATTTGATTAACAATTTTTTTCCCCATTTGTTATTATGGGAACTTCATGTCTTCTTGTCTTTCAGTTAGTGAAAACATTGTTTTGTGTTTTTAAAGTAAAATATGGTACTCCTTAAAGCTGAGGTATTAGGTTCCAAATAATTCCATAACACCATAGGATCCTGGGATAGATGTTGAGTTAGGTTCCTGACCTTATTCACCCACGTGCTATAACATCTGGGGCTCTCCTCCAGAAGCTATTCTGCTGGACTACTAGCTGTCTGCAACCATATTCATCTCTTGTCTCTCTAGTAACTGTACTAATAGGGAGAGGAGATTTGTATTAATTGATTACAATCATATGAACTGGGAGCATTAGAATGATGGTCATTTAAACTAAAAGAACTTTCATTTCAGAATCCACTAAAATGGCCAATCAGTAAGTCTCTGGACTGGATTCAGCTTCTTGATGGGGGCAGTGGAAATGTGAAAGAATTGAGTAGAAGATTATGTCAAAAGGATTTTTTTCATCTTATTTGACAGATCTAATTTAAGTTTCTAGTTATTAATGGGAAAAAATCTAGAAAGGACAAAATTCATTCAGATTTTAGGTGCCAAGTTTTGAAGGTCATTAAGACTGGATATTCCTAGCATGTTTAAAATCTCCTAATTCCATGTAGCTAACAATAATAATAGGCAGCATTTTTACATATCACTTTAAGGTTTGCAAAGCACTTCATAAATGTTATCTAATTTTGACTTCATAACAACTTTGGGAGGTAGGTGCTCTTATTATCTCCATTTTACAGATGAGGAAACTGAGGCAGATGAGGTTAAAATTACTTGCTCAGGGTCACATAGTAAGTGTTTGAGACCAGATTTGAAGTCAGGTCCATCTACTATACTGCTTAGCTGCTCTATGTCATGTTTTTGTATACCCTAATCCTCATCACTTGCAAGGGCACACATAATGTAAGGGTTTACTGGAGCCAGCTTAAACTGACACTTAAGAGTTGACTTGGGGGGCGGCCAGGTAGCACAGCGAGTAAGAGCACAGCTCCAGTGTTGAGAAGACCTGGAGATCGAATCCCGGACTCAGACACTTAGCACCCACCCAGAAACACCTGGACGTGTAACCTTGAGCAAGTTACTTAACCCCAATTGCTTAGGGGCGGCCAGCTGGCTCAGCTAGTAAGAGCACCGACTCCAGAGTCAGGATGACCTGGATCAAATCTGGGCTCAGATACTCAGCACCACACCCAGAAATAACTGGCCGTGTAACCTTGAGCAAGTTACTTAACCCCAATTGCTTTAAAAAAAAAAGAGTTCACTTAGAGTGGCTAGGTGCACAGTGAATACAGCACCAGCCCTGGAGTCAGGAGGACCTGAGTTCAAATGCAGCCTCAGACACTTAACACAAAAGCTAGACATGTGACATTGGGCAAGTCACTTCACCCCAATTGCCCTACCCTCTCCCCTCCAAAAAGCAAAAAAAAAAAAGTTGACTTAAATTTTCAGTATGTGTTTATACCTCAGAAATCTGCAAACACTGCAAATTATAGCTTGTTTTTGTTGTTGTTGCTGCTGTTGCTGTTAATTGACTAGACCTAAGAAAGAGATGGAGAAAAAGTATCCTGTATGTGCTTTTTCTTTTTCCTGGAGTGCTGGTTGTTAAACATGTACAAGCATACTCCTGATATAATGACTAACGAAAAAGGTTAAATACAGAGAGAAAGGGTTGAGGGAAAGGGAAGAATCAAGTTTGCTTTGAGACAATGGATAATGATCAGGTTGTACGCTTTCCATTTGCCTGATATATACTTCTTTCTGTCTGTCTCCCCCTCCCCCATTTATCCTGTATCCAATCTGCTTTGAGCATATATAAGCAATGTAAATAGCCCCTTATTCCTTGTGGAATGGTGGATGCAAAGGCTAATGAGGTATGAAGTTAGCTGGGGAAGAACCAAGATAGCTTGTGTTTGAGAAGAGACAGCATGTAGAAAGGCAAAAAGTATCATGGAAAGAGTCTTTGAGTCAGGAATCCTGATTCCCTGAAGCCCCAAGCTATGCTTTGGTACTTTTTAGCTATGTGACCATAGCAAATTACTGAACCTCTCTGAACTTCCATTTAGTCAGCTATACAATAAGGATTAGAATATGAACTCAGGACACACTCTAAGTATCATCCAAGGATGACATGAGCTCATTTTGGGGAAGATTGTCACCAGGTGCACTTAAGGCTAATTAATTTTTCAGCCACAATTCTCAAAGATCATCTCCCAAATTGTAGCAGCATTATGATTTTTTTTTCAGGGGAGGAAGTATTCAAACTTTGAAGTTGTAGTTTTTGAAGTAATCAACCTCACTGGGTTGTTTTTGGGGAAAAAACTAAACACCCTTTAAACTTTAAAGGGCTACATGAATATGAGTAGCTCCTATCATAACCATCAAACAGAGGGAAGGCAAAAGACACCACTAGAATTGGGAAGATAACTAAGAAGGTGTCTGGATGGCTAGTCAAGTCATGGGTCTGGTGGTTGCAAGAAAATATGGGGCTCCAGTTCTTTGGGGACTTACTGTCTTGATAACCAACTCTGCCCAGGGGATTTTTTTTTAGGTCTATTTGCTGGGAGCACACCACTTACAGCCTATGCCCGAGAAGCCAGTGGAATCCCCAAAATGGCAACCTTGATTTCTTAGCTCTAATGTGCTTGCTCAGTTCTAACTTCCCCTTTGCCTGGTATTACCTGGCAGGCAGGAAAAATGTGGTCTAAACATAAAGTTAGGGGTGTGGAAGATCTTTCTGCCATATGTTATGGTATACACATTAATCAGCATCTCCAAAGTTGATTCAGTCTCACACCAGGCTTGTTCACATATCACTTTCTTATGCCTAATTGAGTCTGAAGAGAGAGGCAGGGACATCAGAGGAAAGACTAAAATGCTTTAGAGGAGGAAAAGAAAGTCGATTCCCTTAAAAAAAATTAAAATCAAGGATAATAACTTTGGACATGTGGGCAGAAGAATCCGTAGTAAAGGTAATAAGAAACAAATGAATTTTTTTTTAATTCTCAAAATAAAATCCCTGTTTGTCAAGCCTGAGCTAAATTTCTAATTCTTCAGAATTATCTGAAAATTAATAGAGGTCAACTTTTTTGCCTGAATTGACTTTGTGTATTCAATATGGCGATCAGAAATTCTGGATTAAGATGAGCTTGGCAAACTTTTGCATTTGTCCAAAAAAAGGTGATAGGACAAACCTTACCATATTGCTATGCTATAAAATACTCAAGGATGATACCTTAGGGTATCATCAACTCAAGTTTCATAGAAATCCCCCTGAAAGAGCTTCAGCATCAAAGGAAGCAAATGTTTGTCAAAATCAAGTGAGAACTTGAAGAAAAAGAGGGCAAATGGGGAAAGCCTATGAAATGATGACATGCACACACAGACATACATACACATCTAGCATGTTTTATACACAAGCCAAAGTTTAAGAGCTCAAATTTTCCTAAACTTGCCATCTTTTTAATACCTTTTAATACAGATGCCTTTTCCTTACCCTCCACTTATAATTTGATTGTGCAATAAAACAGATTTTAAAAAGTAATCTAGAAGGAGAGAAGGGAGAATCTGGAACTCAAAGTTTTAAAAACAAATGCTAAAAAATAGTGTTTTTACATGCAACCGGGAAATAAGATATATGGGCAATGTGGTATAGAAATTCATCTTGCCCTACAAGAAAGTAAGGGAGAGAATGGGGAGGATATAAGAGAGAGCAGATTAGGGGAAGGGGTATTCAGTATGCTTACCATCTTGGGATGGGGGGGGGTAGGGAAAATATGGGGAGAAAATCTGTAACTCAAAATCTTGTAGAAATGAATGTTAAAAACTAAAAATAAGGGGCAGCCAGGTAGCACAGAGAGTAAGAGCACCAGCTCCAGTGTCGGGATGACCTGGAGATCGAATCCTGCGCTCAGATACTCAGCACCACACCCAGAAATAACTGGCCATGTAACCTTGAGCAAGTTACTTAATCCTGATTGCTTAAAAAAAAAAACTAAAAATAAATACATTTAAAGAAAAAAAGAAAACAATTATCTAAAGGAATATTTTAAAGTTGTAATTTGAGCACAAATGAGGGATCGTTACCTTAAAGATGAACATAAATGTGGTTAAAAGAATTAGACTGATTTTTGGTAGATGCTAATCCCTTGGTTCTTTAGTTTCTCCCTATAGAAAACCTTTAGTCCTAGTTTATAGTGGTTAATTGCAATGACAACTCTAATTGTGATTGCAAAACACCTGGATAAAAGGTGAGTTAATCAATAAATTAAGAATCATACATCAATGGAGTGGCTAGGTGGTGCAGTGAATAAAGCATCAGCCCTGGAGTCAGGAGGACCTGAGTTCAAATCTGGCCTCAGACACAACACAGAAACTAGCCGTGTGACCTTGGGCAAGTCACTTAACCCCAATTTCCCTACCTTCCCCCTCCAAAAAGCAAAAAAAAATCATACATTAAGTACCTATTATGTGCCTTCTTCAAGAGAAGAATGAAATAAGCCCTGCCTTCAAAAAGCTTACATTCTATTTAGATATGTAACAATGTGTTAATAAATCCTGAATAAAATACAGAAAATAAGTACCCACTATATATGTACATGTGGGTTTGGGATTTTGTTTGCTTAGTATCCTTTATATGGAGTGGAAGAACCTAATCTGAAATCTCTGGAAACATAGAAGATGGAGATTCAAAATTCCTGAAAGTTGTGGATCATAAGGTAAAGGAAACACCTGTATTCTATTCACTGCAATACTTCTGGATGGGTTACAGAACATAGGTAGTCAAAAAATTATATTTTCTATTATTTTCTGGTATTCAATATGAACCCCAAGGATGCAAATAAAATCCAGTAAATTCTATATTAACTAATCAAAAATATGTATAAGGATCTCCTGAAAGCAATCCTTGAAGAATAAAGCTTCTTAACTACTTCAGATGAATTTTTTATGAGGTGTTTGCCTCAGTGACAGCTATGGCCAAGACAGCTACAATGCAGGTGAAATATGTTTGACTTGAGGAACTCTATGTACACCCTGTGGATTATATCAATCACTGGATCAAAGTAAAAGTCAGGAGAATGGGGAAAAATCAGAAATTATCCATTCCAATAGAACATGAAGCAAAAACATATTTTCTCAAGACTGTCGTTGTTTATTTAATATCATTAATTGTACCCTAGGCTTAGTTTTTCTTATACATTTTGCCAGTGGTCTACACAATTTTTTTTGATAAAACACACCAATCCAAATATATATATATATATATATCTGTATATATGTGTGTATACATGCATAAAGACACACATGTATTTACATATTTGAGCATGTACTGTCAACATGAATATAATAATAATGCACTGTATAAAAAAAACATTCCTAAATAGAAATTTTTAAAGGATGAAAAAAAACATAAAATAATACTCAATCCTAAGTCAATAGGGAACCATTGGAATTTATTGAGTCAAGGAATGTGTTTTAGGAATTTTATAGCTGTGTGAATGATGGATTGGAGAAGAAATAGATGATCAAAGGATGGAACCCTGAACTAGGATGGTACCTGGGTGAGCAGAGGAGGGAGAAATATGTGAGAGATGTTGTAGAAGTAAACATAATAAGATCTGGCAACTGACTGGATACGTATCATCACTGAGAGTGAAGAGTTGAAGATATGACTTGGGTTGTAAACCTGGGTGAATAGAAGAATAATGGTTCCCTGGACAAAAATAGGGAAGTTCATAAGAGGGATGGGTTTGGGGGAAAAGATAATGTGATGGGCCTGTGATGAAGGTCATAACTTGTCCATGCCAGCTCATCCTGTGAGATTTGCTCATCCTGTGAGATTTACTCAGGCCCACTAAACATGAGGACGGGGGATGGAGACTCCAAGTAACTGGCCACTGCCAAAGAATGCAGAGCCCACCAAAAGGTGCCTGGTTTAGCCACCTGATTTGAAGGCTGGTGGTAAGGATGCGAAGGTTTGGGGTAGGTTTTTTTCCTCTATGGCACCTGTGTAGCAACTACTATGGGAACTGAGGAGTGGTGGAATTAAAACTGCCCTGAGGGGTTAATGCATAGTCTGGAAGGGAGACTGGGAGTTCACACCTAGAAGGAAGTAGAAGAATAGGAGAGTCCAGTAGGATAATGGTAGGTGTGGTTGGTTGAACAGAAGTCCCAAGATTGGTCATATCAGGGAGGGTGAGAAGTGACCCATCTTCCTACCCTCCAATTGGCTGATCAAAGCCCCTGTTATAGAAACTTGTTTGTCTTAGATACTGTGCCATTCCTAAATACTTTCAAGGAACTGCCCTTTCCCTTACATGATTATAAAAGAAAAAAAAAGTAAGTCATCATAATCTCTCTTAGTTTCTCACTTTACCTCATGAGTTTGTAAGTTAATTTCTGCTTTTCTTTCAACCTCTCTCCTTTCTCCTGTCACAAATTGGGAAAGAATTTGGCAAATACAAAAGCATACCCCCAACCTTCTGATTTGTTCCCACAGCTCAGATATCAGCACCACTTAGCAATAGCTCAGAGAATGAAAAGCAATGGGAGCACTGGCATGCCAATGACCTCCCAGAATCTTAGGGGAAAATGAAATTCAAGTTGTCACTGACACATAATCAGAGAACACAAAATTAAATACCAATGGACAATGTACAGCAAGAGGACAAACAGTTACAGAAAAAGAAAAGAGTAAAAGGCAATATGGAGGTGGTGGGGGGTGGGGAGGTGGAATCACTTTCCTCTGTGTTTTGTCTGTCTCCTGCTCTGTCTGTCTCACACTTTTCCCCCTCTGCTCCCCCCCTCACACACACACACACACACACACACACACACACACACACACTCACATACACGCACACATTGAGACATCAAGGGAGCAATGGAAAATCTTATGAGTGAGGGAATGGCTGTGGTAAGTCTTATCCTAAAGGAAATCAAGAACAAATAAGTACTCAAAAGGCATGTAAAGGGACCTATCTTCATTCATTCATTCATTCATTCATTTTTTTTCCCTGTGGAATAACACTGAAATCAATATAGTCATATATAAATTATAGCATAAATATACAAGCAAAAGAAAATGTTTTTCTTCCCTTTGGTAAGGCCAGGCTTTACTAATACTGACAACAAGATAAAGAAAATAAAGTTAAGTCCTTCCTATGAGAAAATGGAAACATTTTCTAAAAAGTATCAAAGTTTTTTTGACCTGACTGTACCTTTTCTCTGTAGATTTTCCTTATTCTCCTGAAAGTAGTATATTTTACTAGAGTCATTTTAAAAGGGCGGAAAGTTTATGAGAAGAACCTATATCTTGAACTTGAATATCTCTTCCTTGCTGTGTAAAGTTGATTAAGTCACTTTATGACCCCTCAGTTTTTCCCATCTGTGTTAGAAGGATATTAGAGCCAAAAAAAAAAGGATATTAGAGGGTTTCATCCAGTTGTTTAAGTACTTTAAAAAAAAAGGCTCCATTTGTGGGTGGGTGTGTATGTGTGTGTATGTGTAGCATTGTTATAATCTGGAATTACTACAAACTTCTACAGGAGAAAAAGATATATCCAGACTACTCCTACTCCTTACTACTTCCATCACCATCACCACCACCTAGCAGTTGTACTGTGCCCATGTGCCAGGCACTGTGCTAAGCCCTTCACAAATGTTATCTCATTGTTCTATTAATTTTCATATGTCCTCTTCTCTCCTCTTCTATAACCAACACCCATTATCTTGGCACAAGCCCTCATCATCTTAGCCTGGGCTATTGGAGTAGCTCTCTGTTTGATCTCCCTGCCTCAAGACTCTCTCTCCCCTCAGCTGCCAAAGGGATCTCCCTACAGTCCAGTCTTACTATGTCACCCTTCCCCTCCCCCAAGAAAAGCTTCATAAACTTCAGTGACTCTATACCAAGATCAAAGAGAAAATGCTCTGTTTGGCTTTTAAAGTCCCATGCCATCCAGTCCCTTCCTACCTTTCCAGTTTTCTTATATTTTACTTCCCTCTACATACTCTTGGATCCAACTGCACTGTCCCTTGTACTCTGGATTTTAGCTACTGACTGTGCTTTTTCACTGGCTTAACTTCGTGCCTGGATTTTTCTCCCTCCTTGCTTCCACATCCTGGCTTTCCTAGCTTCCTTCAAGATTCAGCTCAAATCTCACCTTTTGTAGAAGGTCATCCAGGTCCTTCCCAACAATTCCCAGTACCTTCCTATAAAATTACTTCTGATTATATATAGTTCGTACATGGTTAGTCACATGCTCTCTCCTCCATTAGAACATAAGGACCTTGAGGGCAGGGACCACATTTTTATCTTTCTTTGCACTTAGTAGGGCACCTGGCAAATAATAGGCACTTAAGAAATGCCTGTTAACTGACTTATTGATTTATGAGTTTCTGGTATCTTTACCACCTCTGGTACCACATCTTTACCACCAATTCTGGCCATGGCATTACATGGGAAAGAAGATATAGGTATAATACAAAATATGTTCAGTTGCTAGAGGGCATAAAGGAATATGCTTGTAATGTTGAAACCTGAATTAAACCCTTTCTACAGCAAAACAAGTACGAAAGAATTGAAGCATGGTAGTTTGCCAACAAGTATTGTGTCTTCAAGTTCTAGTTCATTCTTCTTTACCCTTTCTGACTGTATCTTTCTCTCAAATTTTCTCCCTCCTTATCTGTTTATTTCTATGGGAAAGCAAAACATATAAGATACTGTGGGTTTCATACCAGCCCCAGTCACACTAAATGCAAGATTCCAAATAGCTAATGTTTATGACCACCATCTATCCTACAGAAAAAAAGCAAAGCTGTTATGACCCAGACTTGCCTGTATAGTTCAAAGTCATATCTCTGAACTGAATTAGCACATCTTAAAAGCATTAATACAGTGACAATCCCCACTGAAACTGGTGGAGGCATTGCCATTACTGGCTGACAAATTTAAGTGGGCCCCAGAAGCATTTGTTAAAAAGCCTGCATCCTCTTAAACTCACCAAAGTGACAGGGCTGAGGCCATAGGTGTAGGGAGTGGGAGGGGGGGGGAGAAGGAGTGACACTAAAAAAAATCCAGAACCAAATCATTCTGACCAACACAATAGGGTCAGGTGAGCTCCAATTCCTTGCCAAAATGCAAGCTGTACTGTTTTTGTTCACCTTGACAAACTCTCAAAGGAAATGCATAAACAGTCTGAAATGGCAACCCATGCTGTGTTAACCTCCCTTCGTACAGGTTTGGCTGAAACATCTGTGGGAAAAGGGGCTGCGGAGAATTCAGTGAAACATAAGCAATGAGAAAACCTTTCTATCCTCTTCAATTACACAAAAATGGGAAAGGAGCATCATTTTCAAAGGAACAAATGTTACACAAGACATGGCCTTTTAAATCCTTTTTAAGGCTCTGTGACCTGTAAAACTATCTGCAATATCAGCAGGAGAAAGCCTTCTCCAGGACAAATGCTTATGTTTTATGTGCACTGTATTTGCTAATCATTAGTTCATAAGCAAGAGTAGATATACAGTGGGGCTATAAATAATGGCGGGAATGTAAAAGTGAATTGATCTGTCTGGCTATCTAGTAATAGTCCTGGCACAGGACCAGTCTTGAATGGCTGCCAACTACCACAGACCCAGCCAGTGATTTGTCTGGGGGTCTTGCCCTGTCAGGCAGAAAACAGTCTTAGAGCTGAACTCCCACAACTGTGAGCACCGCCTACAGTTCAACAATGAACATTTCCTGCAGGGTCCTCTTTCGCCAAATTAGTCTAAAAATCACTTTTAAAATGAAAAAAAAGAAGAAGCAAAAAAAGAAAGACGAAAGGAAGGAGAAAAAAAAAGAAAAACAACAGCAAAAATAAAATTACTCATAGCCTAATACTTCAAGTTATGAGTTTACAGAGAATCTTACAGAACACTGCTCCCCTAAACCTCAAAATCCAGCATCTCCTCCTAACCTCCAATTGTAAAGGAGGTCAATGTGAACTGAAACATTATCCCAGAAGCTGTTAAATTTAACTATGTACACACGCCACAAGTTTTAATTCATCTTTTGTAGCAAATTTGGTATTGATTTAGGGATGGGAGTTGGGGGAGGGCAATCTGTATGAGGGAACAACTGCTCAGTTTTAGGTATTTCAGAAATGAGACAAAAATAAATTCAATCATAACAGAAGCCAAAAGGGGCTGGGTTCCTTTGACAAAGAAATGGGGGTGGTTCCACAGCAAGTCTCCACAACCAAAAGTATTTTTGTATCTCCAATGCAAATGGAAAAGGGGGAAAAAAACCACACACAACAAACCAAAAAAAAGTTGGTAGGATTTTCCTTTATTCCTTAACCCTCTACCAATCATGATTTTAGCTCCCACCCCCTTTACTCCCTTCCTGAAGTTGGTTGTGCTGATCCACTTACTGCATTGCTTGAACTAGTTTTCCCTGTGTATAAACATGGAAAGACAGCTCAGGCAGCAAACTCACCTCGGGATGCCTTGCAGGGATTCAGTAATGTGCCAGCCTGGCACTGTTTCTTGTATCCCTCAAGGCTGTCTCCCAATCTCTTTGTAAGACCAGCCCTGGCTCAAAAAAAAAAAAAGAAAAGAAAAAAAAAAAAAAAAAAAAGGAAAGGAAAGGAAAGGAAAAGGAAAAAAAAAAAAGAAAAGAAAAAGGAAAGAAAAGAGAGGGGGAAAAAAGAGAGAGTCCCATCAAATGATACAGCTCAGTTTCATGTAAATCTGTCTTTGCTAGGTGCTCGTGAGTCATGGTGTGAGTCAGATCAGGGTCTGCGTCTGTGTGTTTATTATACATGTGTAATATCCATCTGAATATATATAAACTGCCATAGAAGGTTTGCATGGAGACAGAGGTGCACGGCGTAAATCAAGAAGTTGCTAATTATTTAAGAATTGGCAAGTTGAATTTCCTCAAAGTGATGCATGTTTATGGTTCAGAGACCACAGGATGGTGAGGCAGCTGCTTTGTTTGGGTATTTTTTCATTTCTTTTATTGAATTTCATAAATACCAACCAAATTCAAACAAAACTGATTTAGATTTCACCTCATCACTTAAAATATATTTTGTAGAGTACAGCCTGTGCAGTAATCCTCTGCTATACTTTAATTTGGTTTTAATTTTATAGGCCCTGTTTTAACTGCATATTTCCAGACCTTTATTTCCCTCACAGCTCTTAGCAAAATGGTAGCTCATAAACACAAGCTCTGCTGTATAGACTTTGCATTTCATCCCAAAGTATTTCCTTTTTTTATAGCCGTGGTCTTTCCATCTTAGTGCTCTGAGCTTGGGTCACAAATCTCTCTGCTATTCCAGTGTGTGACATCTTCGCTCGTTTGCCGCTGCTCATTAACAAACAATACTGCTGTGAAATTGGTTTAATGACAAAGTAATAAAATTGCTATTCTGCTCACAGATTGCCTGAGGCACTTTGAGCTCCTACAAGGCTTACTGTGGGTGCCAAGATACATTAAGCTGCTTATTCGTAAAAACTGCATCATCCGTTTTTTTCACAGGTTTTTTCCTTTCCCTATCCAGCCCCTGCTTCTTTTTTATCTTCAAATAAAAAGATATATTTGCTTATGTTCTTCCAGGCTGTCAAATTTTTACTTTCATGCATATTTCTAGAAAATGAAAGTGTATTTCATTTCAATTTTTCCTAAAAGGTCACTCTGTCCCTACTGCAAGGTTGTTCCTAGGTGGAAAACCCTCCACATGCCACATTAAGGTAGTCTTATTTTCACATATTATGTAAATGGGAGACAGGGTCATACAGACCTATTTTGGTAGAGCAAGGAATTGGAACTATTTATAGAACAGATTTACCTATTTTTTTTTTAAAGCACAGTTTGGAGAACACTTTCTCTCCTCATCTTAGAACCAAAATTTTTTTTTTACATGAAAACAACCTACACAACTCTAGTAGTTGCAACCCACATTAATATTTTATGAATAATAAAATATGTCTGCATTAAAGTAAAACCTTCGGCAGGCACCTGTTTTTCATAATGAATTAGGAATCCTGGTAAAGTACCCTTGCCTCCCCCTCTCCCATTTGTGCAATGCTCATCCTAACCCAGAGATTTACTGCTGCCAGACAATGGTGGAACAACCCAATTGCTCTCTGACAGGTGGGCAGGTCTTGATAATTATTGCCAGACATCTTAACACTGCTCAGCTGATGTAAATAAACATACAAAGTACAGATCAATATTGCTTTCCTACTTTTGCATTTTGAACACATATGCTGGCAATTTAACATTACTCTCTGGTCTATAGGGAGGGTGAACCTGCTTTTTAAGTATATTGTACATATACATATATTTACACCCATTCCACATGTGATTCCTTAAAAGAAGAAAGAAAAAAAAATAGATGCAAAGAGCTAGGATTGTAGGAGCAGCTAACTACCTTCTGGTACAGCTTCTATGAACTGAGCAAAGTAATCTTTGAGGTTCCAGAGTGAAAGAAGATGAGGTTCTGAATACCTGTTAGATGCATTAAGCAGAATATTCTTACTAGACAAACTAGATTGAGTCCATCATGAGCTGCCACAAAGAGAGGGCATCTTTTTTTCCTCCTGTCCATGGACTTGGCATTCCATGCCATTTCATGAATTCTGACTGCTTCCTTTTCTACATACATCTGAACTCATAAATCTCAAGGACTGTAGGTTTTTATTATGGCATCCAAAAGATTTGCAAGGCCTGCCAATCCTGCTAAGAGGCTAACACCCCTGAAGATAAGGGAGCCTATGATAAGATACAAAGGGGTCTGCTGTAAGGGAATGTAGAAATAAGCACCATGAAGGAGCAGAGAGAAAATATTTCCATAGAGATACTGGGGTGGGGGGAGACCAGGCCAGAGAATCTGAAGTAAAGAGAAGGTAATTAAAAAGTTCTTATTAAAAGAGGGGTGGAGAGAAGATTCAGAAAAGGGAGAGGGAAAGAATTGCTTAAAAAATGATTTCTGGGATCACTCCTGTCTAGAGAGAAGTATAATAAACTGTAAGCAGAAATGTTATCAATCTATTTACATTAATTACTCAACTCTAGGCTTTTTAAATGTTCTGCTTTCCAGCATTAGCACCTTAATGTAAACTCTGAACTTCTTGTTCCCCCTCCAGAGAGATATATAAGGGAAGGGTAGCAATGGAGAGATGGGGGGGTGGCACACATAACATGTTTTTATATTCATAATTATAAATAATGCTGCTTAAGAATATCTTAGAAGTGATGCAACATTAACTTAAAATTATCTAAACTTGAGATTCTTCACCTGGGTCTGTGAAATTAAAAATAAAACATTAAAAAAACTGCATTTCATTACAATTAGTTTTCTTTGTAATCCTATGTATTTCATTTTATGCATTTAAAAATATGATTGTGAGTTCTAGACTTCACTTAACTGCCACCAGTCTATGACACAAAAAGTTAAGAATTTCTACTGTAAACCATATTTGCTCCTCTTATGCTTATGCTGTATGATTTTCATCACAAGCTTTTTTCCTGTTGATGTAAAAAAATATTATTTAAAAGGAAATGTACACAGAAGATTTGAATATAATTGTCAGATGTAGGCAACTCAAAGGTTGTAATTTGAGAAACTCTTAAAAGGAACATTTTCCCAAATATTTTAATAATAAATAAGATAGATAAACAAATGATTTCATGAGCACTGGGAACTCCTGGTGAGGGAATTCCCTCCATCAGTGCAAAGCAGTAGCTCTTTGACAACTTAGAATTTGAACAATTTGCCTGGGGGACTGAGAGGCTAAATGGCTTGGCCAGAGTCATGATGCCAGAGAGAGGTCTTCCTGATTCCAAGACCAACTTTTTGCCCTCTTTTCCCCGTTGACACAAACCCATAATGGAGTTAAAAAAAAAAAAAAAACCAACTACAAGAGTGTGTGATACTCCCTAGGATTCCCATTTTTATTGCAGTTTTGCTTAGTGTGAACTAACAATTTAAGCTGTACAAAGACTAAATGGGCTGCCTAGAGGTGTGATGGGTTTCCCTTCCTTGGAATTTTTCCAGTGGTAGCTGGATGGTCACTTGTTGTTATAAGTTGTATCAGATGGACACTTTGACATATAGGTTGGATCAGATGGCTTCTGACGTCCCTACCAGCTCTCAGATTCTGTGATGCTATATTCAATTTGGGTGCCTTTGTAATAATGTATTTCATTGTCGAAAGACAGAAAGGAAATAGAAGATATCTGTTTAAATGAAAGGATTGGACTAGATGACCTCCAAGGGCTCTTTCTACTCTAAATCCTATTATATCATGATCCTGCTCACACGTTTTATAACCGAGCTGGACTGTACACAACATATTCATAAGAAAAACCTTAGGACAACTTACTGAAGCAGCATGGAGAATCATGTGAAAAGATTTAAAAATGGCAATTGATCACATTTTTATATAAACTTTTTAAAGCACTCTCAACAATGTTGAAGCAGACAGGCACATATTGCCATCCCCATTTTAAAGATAAGAAAACTGAGGTTGACAGGTTAAGTGATATGTTCAAGGTTACAAGGCTAGCAAGTATAGATCTATGATGTGAACCCATTTATTTTTTTAAATAATGGATTAGTCTGGTGCTTTGCTACCCTCTCCTACTTCATTACCGACTATTCTTTGTAATTAGATGTAAGTCATTTAACTGCATGTTCCTAATCTGTTAAATGGGGAAAACATATGTGTGTACACACATATATGTTTCCTATCTGAGAAGGATTTTTTAAAAGATTAATTGGATAATATCTGTGAAGTGTTTTGAGCTATTTAAAGGAAAGGCTGTACATAATTACAGTCAATGTCTGATTAGCTCAGTTGGTAAGAAGAGCCTGGCACTCAGGCAATAATTTTTTTTTCTATGAGAAAATGTGTTCTAAGTTCCAAACAGATAACTTACAAACCTTTGGATCACAACCTGTTTTTAAACTGGGGAGTTCTAAATTGGTGGATAATCCAAAATTAGTTCTATTTCACCCTGGAGAGCTGCTTATGATTTTTTTTTTTGGCTGGGGGCTGGGGAGGTAGTTCCCTAGTTATGCTTTACTTAGGCAAATATTAGGATTAGTTTCTATTCCCTGAGCATACACAAATTGATAGTAGAGGTGTTGGCTCAGCAGAATGTTGGGTGTCGGGGAGAAGCCAGGAGGGGATTACAGTTTTGCTGCAGACAATAGACAAAACAGATAATCCACAGAGATAAGTAGAGTTGATTGCACAAAGAATTGTTGTCATATTAAAGATCCAGAGGTTAGCACCAAATGCAATCCATTTGAATCACAGTAATGTTGTGAGATGTCACCGAGGTTGTTGAGTGCTTAATGATACTCAAGGTAAGGTACAGGGCAAGTGCTATTCTATTAGCACATACCTTGTACTTATGGCAGATGATATGCAAAACCAGATGTTAAAAAGTTTTTCTTTTCTGTAATATTCCTTCCTTTTCTGCTCTTCTGCTTCCTTTCATTTTTCCTTGTTCATTTCTGAGATTATAGCTAACATACTCAAGAGACAGCAATGGAGAGGTCTCACAGTCAGAAAAAGCTGGGTTCCAGTCTTGCCTCTGCCATACACTGTCTGTGTGACTCTGCCCTAGACACTTTATTTAATGTCCTAGCATGTCTTTAGCATGTCCTAGCAATTCTCTAGGACTATACATTTAAATTGCAGATCTATATTTGTTGAGGCAGTTTTCTTACCTAAAATTCACTAAACCAATGAAATCACTGCTCTCTTTCTTTTTTACTCTTTCCCCTCCAAAAAATCCCACCCCAATTTAAATTTATTATTAAAACAGTAATGTTAATCTTGTAACTGAAGTAACATGAAAAGGAAGTCATAACTGGGGGAACCAGAAGCAATCACCAAGATAACTGGGGAAGAGGTCACTGGCTTTGAATCAAATACATGTATTTACATGTAAAAGGCATTTCCATGTACACACATATGTGTATATATATATATATGCAGATGGTTGTATAGAGATTAGATTTGGGAAATTATACATTGCCTTCATAATCTCAAATACCTCATGACTAAAAAAGCCCATGTCTTTAGCACCAAACTTCTGATTATGTGATATGGAGGCAAATCACAAAACAGCAAAATCTGGGGAAAATTCAAACGACAAACACCAAGGTGGGCTACATTGTTTTAATAACACAATTTATACATGAGAAGTGGTATAACAACTTTGTTAAAGACAGATATGGCCAGAAAAGGATATCCTATAGAAGTGTAACTAGAATGAGAAAGAAAACTAGATGGGTAGCCTAAGGGATACAGTGATACCCCTGAGCTACTAAAAGAAAAAGAGGGAGGCACTGTGGTAAAGTGGAAAGAGCTAATTTTGGACTCTAATTACCTAGTTTTGAATTGACCATTTACTATCTGTGAGACCTTGGGCAATTAAATGGGCCTTGGTTTCTTCATCTGTAAAATGAAGTTATGGGGCTAGATGACTCCTGAGGACCCTTTCCGTTCTAGCCCTATTCATTTATCTACCACCAGAGTTTAGGTAAATCATTTGTGGAAAATGCAAGGGTAAATATGCAAAAGAATCACAAAGGATAGGAAGGATTTGCAGGACATGATTACAAACATATACAAAGTATATATGTAGTGACAAATATACCTATGTAAAAATATGCTGTACATAGTGAACTAAAAAGCTACTTTATGGACATCACATTCTTTGCCCTTCCCATTCCCACCACTATGAAATCATGTGGTTCAACAGTATTCTGAGCTATCCAACTGGTAAAATTGACTTCCAAAATTGTTGTGGGTAAGTGGTTTCCTTCATACTCCCAACTATCCACATTTTTCTACATTGGTTCTGCCCGTTGTTAATGACTGTGTTTAAAAAAAAAAACGCTTCTAGGAATTTTCCTTTGACTAGTTTTGATAGATTTCTCTACTTCATTCCAATAAGGGGGATATAACTCATTTTAGTTAAATTAATTGTCCTGAAGAACACTTAAAACGATTAAAATTTGTCATCAGCCAAGAGAAAAAGAGAAAAAAGCTTCAAGTTATAGTAGGAAACTTGATATATCAGAAAGAATATAAACAGAAGAAACATATTGGGAAAAATGTTATTTTTGTACACAATGTGTATATATATTATATATAGGTGTGTATATATACATATCTTTCTCTGTATATGTATGTATGTATGTATATGTTTTACCATGATGAGTGATTCTCACCAACTGCTTTTAAGGTCAGTTTCATTCTTAGATAATATGAGTAAAGGATTTTGCAACAAAAGGGCTATAATTCTGTATTCTTTTTCTATAAGAGACTCAAGTCATAGTTCAACTTGCCTGTATCAATTAGCAAAAAATATCTCCATAAGACAAAACAAAGCCCAAACCATTTTAACAAAACTGAAACCAAAGATTATTTTAAATCAGGATGTATATAGAGCAAATCAGAGGCAAAAAGAAGAAATCAGAGAAGTGGTTGATAATGTCTATATTTGTGTTTTTAACCCTCAGAAAGTGCTGTTGTTTTGTGCTGCTCTGTGTCATTCACCTACACATGTGTGGTGACAGTGTTAACTAGTAGAGTGCTACAGAAACCAGAAAAATGCATTTGGGGTTGGGCCTATGCATCACAGAACAGAATCAATCTTCCTAATTAACGGCAAATTAGCAATCCCAAAATGAGTGGGATCAACCTGTCTTCACTGGCCAAGAATCATGCTAAGTATATAGCTTCCTCTAAGTGCCTCTAAATTACTTTAACGCCTTTATAAAGTAACATTCTTTTAATCTAATGCTACATTAGTGTCACTGTTCTCAAAGTTATTACACCGTTTAAAATTTCTGCAGATAGGTAGACAGATAGAAAGATAAACAAATTAATAGACAGACATGAAGACATTCCGATATTTCACAAAGCCAGGATCTAAGTAGCTCACAAATCATGGCAAAGCTATAATAAGGACCCTATTAACATTAGACTAACCAAAGAAGAAAAGTTTATGTTGAATAGTGAAATTACTCAAGGTAGTTGAGTAATCGGCATTATTACCATATAAAGATTTTTTAAATACAGGTATAAAAACAAATAAACACAAAACACAGTAAAGAATTTGTTTCAACCAAAGCAAAGAGCATGTCTAATGACTCAAATGTCATTTTACTCAACTTGATACTGTCTTTGGGTTCCAATAGCCAACTCAGTAACCATAATGGAGTAAACATTATACAAGGAAAGGTATGACTCATCTTAGGATATAGAGATATATCAGTCCATATATATCTATAGATATCTATAGATATATGTATAGGAAAGGAACAAACATTATAAAGTGCCTACCATGTGCCAGGCTCTGTGCTAAGCCTTTACAAATACTATCTTGCTTGATCTTGACAATAACTGATTATTATCCCCATTTTAGAGTTGAATAACTGAGGTAGACAGAGGTTAAGTTACTTGACCAGAGCCAAAGATCTAGCAAATGTCTAAGGCTGTATTAGGACTCAGGACTTCCTGTCTCCAGGCCCACCACTTTATCCTTTGAACCACCTAGCTCCCTCTACATCTGAGTATCAAATCAATGCAATCACTGATCCCTGAAGAATTAATGTGTGGGTATATTTGAGTGTATACATATATATGCATTTTTGTGATTCCATCAGTGTAGGGAACTTCTGGTGTAGAAACACTCCCACCATGAATGCAAAGAGGTAATTCATCTATAACTTACAGACTTAGAGATTTGTGTGGGGCTCCAAGCAGTTAAATAATTTGCCCATGGTAACAAACACAGTATAGGTTAGGAGCAAAACTTGAACCTAAGTCTTCCTGACTCCACTATACCTTTATGTCTTGTCTCTTTTTCTGAGAAGTTTAAATTAGAATAAAATTACAAACATATGAAATCTCCTTTTTTTTTTTAAAACTAAGTCAACTAATTTAAAATTTCACCTCCAGTAGAAAGAAGACAAGTGGTTGTATAGAGGGGAGATGGCAAGAGTGGCATTTCCTATTAATTTTTTGAGGCTTCGTAGCTTACTTCTACCAAAATCATTTGATTATTGATTAAAAGAAGTGAGAGCTGAGTAAAACTTTGTGTGCAGTTTTAGATTTAGCAGCTGAAAAATGAGAAATGAAAGAATTCTCTGTCCAGTAAAAGTTTGTATTATAAAAGATGAAAAAATGAGCTCCCCATAGAGACCAAAAGGGATGAGAGAGTGAGAGACACACAGAGAGAGACAGAGACACAGAGAGAGACACACACACACACAGACATACACAGAGAGAGAGAGAGAGAGTAGTAATACAACTCTAATCTCAACAAAATTCCTATACATAGTCACTACTTAGACTTAGTTTTATAGGCAACTTTAATCTGCTCATCTCAGACCCTGCTTATTATCTCTGCCCCTTCACTCTAAATTCAAGATAAGTTTTTTTTTTTTTTTCCAAGCATAGTCATGATGTAAGAAGTTTAGCATGATTCGTCCTACTCCCAAATTGATCCAAAAAGATATGGCCTCATTTGGGTTCATATCCCAATTAGTGTAGACCAAGGATAAATTGGATGATTTGACCCCACTTTAAAGGGAAGCAAAACACTTTTTCTGGTCCAGAGTTATCCTATGGTCTTAGGGATTTTTTGAATTTTAAAGAATTCAAAATGTGGATTGGTTTGACAGTGGGTATGGTAGGCCCTTAGTTTTGATACATATCTTTAGTCTTAGGCTAGACCCCAAATAGCTGCTAGGGATTAGAGGTAGGACACAACATATATCCTTTACCAAAATGCCTTCTACTTTTCCCAACATGCAACCTTGCTACATTTGCATACTTACAGATGCTCAGGGCCAGTATTAGCTATTAATACCCTAAGAAGAGGCAGTTTGGCAATCCATTCTTATAGGTTAATACCAGCTATTCTTGCTAGTATTAATGGCTCCAAAAGGAAGGCCCAGATCCTCTATTTATTTAGAAAAAGTAAAAAAAGAAATTCTGGCACCACATAAGTCTTCTCATAGGAAAATAATACCTAGAGTTACATAGTTTTGCATTTAGGAGAAAATATTGGGGAGCCTGATATTCTTGCTTGACTCTATTCTGATTTGCCATTTAGACTACTGATATCTCAGTTTACTGATATGTAATAATAACCAGCTCACAAGGGTGTTATACAACTAGCAACTGTTTGTAAAGTGCTCTCATAAAGGGTTCCATATAAGTGGTGATTACAATTAAATGACTGTCATTGTCACCTCTGCCTGATGTCAACCCTATCTCTAACATTTCTTTTATTTTTTACACTTCCTTTTCTCAATGTTAATAAAATATTTGGCAGCTGTGTATGTCACGTAAATGCACTAGTGCATAAAAGCTAACATTTTCTTTTAATTTTAACAATGTGCATGCTATTGGTAAAGAATATTGAAAGAAATACAATGCGTAAGTAGATTTTACACCACATTAGAGTTGTCCAATTTCTCATGTTTTAAATTTTTCTGCATGACTAGAGCCAGGAAGAAATACATGCCAGCATAATTATATGAACAGTTGAAATTTAAACATATTGAAAAGGAGAAGAGAACATGTCCACCCATTTGGTTTTTTTCTTCTTTCCTCCTTAACAGTCCCAAAGATGAGTAATTTCTTTTCATAGAGGCAAGCTAAAAGCACAAAGCTTTAACATTCAAAGGCAGGGGGAGGGGGGGGAGGAAGAAGGAGCTTTTTTAAGTACTGTGCAAATCAATACACAAAAAAATCTCAAGATGATAGTTTAATTAAAATGTGCACAAGGCAATTCATCAGTCTCTTCCCTTGGTGTACTAGCCCCTGGAACCTGCCTTCTGCTTTCTGAGAGCTGATTTCTTTTTCAACTCACAAGCATTAAAGATATCTTTCAAACAGTACCTTTCTAGTTAGCTAACATTCCTTGTTTTCCTTTGGCTTTGTGATGTTTGTTATGCTTCATGCTTTTCTCATCTCCTGTATGAGCTTTGCCTAGAATGAAACACTGTCATGGAGTAAAATTTACCTGAGAGTTAAAGCCAAAAAAAAAAAAAAATCTGCCAATTCAATTGAGTTACAAGTCCCTCCCCAGTTAAATAACTGGAAATTTTATGCTACTAGTTATTTCAATTTCAATGTTTACAAATATATATTTTAGAAATAAAAGAGCTGCTCCCACACTGGTCAAAACGAAGAATCTTCACGGATTAAAATATATTGTAACGTGTTTCCAACAACTCAGAGGAAAGGTTAACACTATTCTATTCCCATTAACACAGCTTTCTAGTTCTACTCTTGCAGTAAAAAAAAAATAAACCTACTGAACTCTGCTCCCTAATAGGTTGACGCTCATGTCAATTGCTACGCTCACTGACTAAATGGGGCCTTTGCAATGGCTTAGATTCCAGGGTCACAAATTCAAAATGGCTGTAGGAGACAGCATATGACATGCTCCCAATCCATTCTGGCTATTTAATTTTTAATGGTAGTTTTTGTTGTAGGACCATGATTACCAGATGGACAAACTATTTTAGTCATACCAAAGTCACAGGATTTGGTGCTGAGGCTGCAAATGAAAGCCTTTTATTTTAATACCTAGATGTACTTTTCATTTTAAGAAATGACTGTCCAAAGACCAAGTCAGGTGAAGAAGTTTCTTGTCCAAAAGGGAGCATGGTAGAGTAGAAAGTGTTGGATTTAAATAGATACCATCTTATGTAGGAGGCTTTTTTTTTTTGGTCCCCCAAGGCATTTCCCTTTAAGGTATGTTCCATCTACTTTGTTTGTATCTTGTATATAATTATTTATTTATGATTCTGCCTAATGAGAATGTTTGCCCAATTAGAATGTAAACTTCTTGAAGGTGGGGGCTATATCTGCCTTTCTTTATGTCTGCATCACTTAGTACAGTTCCTTATCTATAGAAAAATGCTTAATAAATGTTGGCTCACTGAATTCAGCCTCTACCACTCAGATAACTTATGACTTTGAACAAATCCTTTCACTTCTCTGGCCCTCAATTTTCCCATCCATCAAATGATAGAGATAAATTAGGTGACCTCTAAAGCCCCTTGTAGCTTGAAATCTATGAAATTTAGATAAAGAGAGCATTTCTATAGATTCCTTTTTAAAGACTGATATTTCTCACAATTGTTTTGTCTAACTCTTTTAGGCAGATTATACTTATTCTACTTAATACCAGAGTTCCGTAAGGTATGTGAACTTGAGGGTAGTAAGAACCACCATTCAATTTCTTAGTCAACTAAGTTTTCATGACCTTATTCTGTATGTTAGGTTATCTGATAAGATGAGACAGTAGTCACTATGCTTTGGTGCAATGGCTCTCAAAGACTGTGCCATGCCATACTCCAATCTCAAGTATCTCTCGATATGCCATGAAATAATCCCTATTCTGTGAGATGCCCATTTTCCCGAGCCCCTGATATCAGCTGCTGTTTGCTGCCTGCTTTTTCCAGCTTGGCCTCTAGAAAAATCACAAGAGTAGCCATATGGGAAGTACAAAACTGTCTCCTCCACTGTGAGTCTTGGGGAAGCAAAGAAATAGAATATGAAGGGGTGAGGGAGGTGAAAGAAAAGTAGAGAAATCCCAAGGTATGGGCATTGGTTCTGGGAGCCTGAATGCCTAAGACCCTTTCTCTGTTGGAAGATTAACATTTCAGTATGCCATGACTCCTCATAGCAGAGGATACTGTGCTATGAGAAAAAAAAAATTGAGAACCATTGCTTTAGTGCTACATTAGGTGAAGGCTGTACATTGTTTTAGCCACGGCTAAGATCAAGACCACACCAAAAAATCAAAGTGGAAAACTGAGGAATTCAGTTATCTGATTCAGGAAGTATAAAGATTTGGGAGTTTTCTCCTAAGATATCTTAACTGCTTAACTAATAATTTATTAACTTTAATCAATAAAGTCAGTGTCTGAGGAAGCATATGGCATATTGTGAATAATAATAGGCTGAGTATTAGGAGACTTGGATTACAATTCCATCTCCATCTCATTGTATGAATGGTTAAGTCAAACACTCTGGGACTCAATTTTGTCCTATGTAAAAGTAAGTGGTCAGATTGGATTATCTCTAATCTTAGTATCTACTCTTTCCAGGGTTGTGATTTCTAAGATTTTTCTTGAATTACCTAAACGATATCTTCAATTTCCGTTTCATTTTGCCAATTCATTTCTAAGTGAATGTTCTTCTGAGTTTTTAACCACTATTTCTTTCCTAGTAAATCTTGATATAGACCTACTACAGGTATGGCAACAGGGTGTTACAAAAGTTGTATAGTGCAGTTTTGACCTATAATAAGCATCATGATGCACTAAGTCATTTGGGACACACACACACACACACACACACATAATTTCATCTGTGTAGGGAGCTCCCAGTGAAGAACTTTCTCCACCTAGACAGATCAACACCTTCTTTATAACTTATAGTCTTACAAAGTTGACCTAGCCCATGGAGAATTTAAATGACATGCTTAGGGTCAAAAAGCCACAACATATCAGAGGAGACACTTGAACCCATACCTTCTTGACTCCAGTCTGTGTGTGTGTGTGTGTGTGTGTGTATGTGAGTGAATCAAGGTTAAATGACTTGTCTAGGGTCACACAGCTAGTAAGCATAAAGTGTCTGAGATCAGATTTGAACTCATGTCCTCCAGACTCCAGGGCTAGTGCCCCTTCCAATCTCTCTCTTTCTGCCTCTAAGGAAAACTTATTATTGCTTCTACTACATTGTCTCTGTTGCATAAATATTATCTACTCAAACATTGTCCTTTTGGGGTTTTCTTCTGAGATAGACACCCATATATACATAGAAGTGCTTCAGTTTGTGGCAAGTAAAGTAATCTTGCCTTCAGTCTTCAGTCACTTAAAAATCAACTACAACCAACTGAAGGTCAAGCAAAGTGGGCCCCATAAACAGATTAACTCAGCCTACTTTTCTTCCACCAATATTTAAAAACATATAATAGCTTTAAAGCCAGGAGATATTGTAAAGCATCTGGGAGTAGTATCTGGAAGTTAGAATTTTATTTTAGGTCAATAATCATCTCAATGACATTATAGCAATTCACATTTAATTTTAATGAAATATTTCCTGGTTAAAATTGTATATTTTCACAAAATGAATCAAACCCACCCATGACCCAATGCTCAGCATTTGGTAGGCCTTTAATAAATGTTTTTTGAACTTTACTTGATTTGCTTTAACCATTCTATTTTATTTGAATGCTTAGCCTGAAGTAAGGGAAAATTTTTATATACATTGCACCATTCATAAAATCAAGACTAGGTAGAATAAAAATGAAAAACTTGATCTAAGAAGATAATTGTTTCAGAAAAATGTCAAACTATTAAAAAATAGAAATGCTAAAAATAAAATGACCATTTTAGCCACAGTTATAAGACCTGGCTGCAAATAGCCTTATTTATGTATAGTGATTAAGAGTTTACAAAGTACTTTACATATATTATCTCCAAATATTAATGACTCATAGTGATATAACACATTATAAACTTTGAAGAGCAGTTATTTTTTTTTAAACAACACACTCGTTCTAGGGATAAGTAGTGCAAACATAATTCAACCCAGATCTTTGGACTCTGAGCCTGGTGCTCTTCCCAGCCCATAATGACTTAGTCATCATATCTTATGGATCATGGTGCAAATAAAGGTATGCAAATGAGGAAGTAGCTAGTGAAAGAATATCCATAGATATAAAGAAGGCACTGGCAAATGCAGTTTGGTGTCTTGAAGCAGTAATACTAACTTATGGGAGGGGTGGGAATAGAGAAGCTGATTTACAAATTAAAATTAAAATTCTGAAGTCCAGTAAACGATACAGTGGTAGACTGAAAATGACCTGAGGATTTTCTTTTAATAGGATAGTCATGACCTATACTAATGTCACCCCAGTTGTTCCCCTCAAATAAAGCACAAGACTCTGTGCTTTGTTGGGATAAGCTAGTTTATTTTCACATGACCTAGAATTAGTCAATAAATATTTACCAAGCTCTTGGTTGGGTGGTGCAGTGGAGAGACAGCTGGGCCCAAAATCAGGAAGACTAATCCTCCTGACTTCAAATCTGGTCTCTCAGGCACTTACTAGCTGAGTGACTCTGGGTAAGTCACTTAACCTTGTTTGCCTCAGTTTCTTCATCTGTAAAATGAGCTGAAGACAGAAATGGCAAGCACTCCAGTATCTTTGCAAAGAAAACCCCAAATCGGATCATGAAGATTTGGATGAGAGTGAGATGAGTGAACAGCAAAGCTTTTGGTAAATGCCACGCATTGTGATTAGCTCTGAGGACACAAAAGAAAGGTAAATGGCAATTCCTGCTCTCAAGTAGCTCACAGACCAATGGGGCAACAACATTTAAACAGTTACGTACAAAGAAGCCACATTCAAGATAAATTGGAGATAATCAGCAGAGGAAAGGGATAAAAAACTAAAGGGGATTAGAAAAGGCTTCCTGCAGGGATTTTCGCTGGAATTTGAAGGAAACTAGGCAGCTGAGATGAGAAGGAAGAACCTTCTAGGGACAGTCAATGAAAATGCCTGGAATAGGGAGAGGTAGTGTCTTGTGGTAGGTAGGAACAGTATGGAGGCCAGTGTCACTAGACAGCATAATATGCGTGTGGGGAATGATGGTGTTAAAGGTTTAAGAAGACCGTAAAGGTAGGGTTTGGGGAGGGCAAGGCAGATTCTGAAAGAATGAAATAGAGGACTCTATATTTGATACTGGAGGTGAAAGAGAGAAGCTGGAGTTTATTGAGTGAGTACTGGGGATGACATGGTCAGACCTGTGTTTAAAAAAGATCATTTTGGCCACTAAGTAGAGGATATTCTGGATTGGGGAAGAGGCTTGTGTCAAGGAGACCAACCAGAAGGCTATTGCAATAGTTCACAAGTGAACTAATGGGAGTCCCCTGGGAGAAGAGGTAGAAAAGATATTTCTTGAAACAAGAATTCATCATGAAATTTTATATCCCCAAACGATTTCCACTACTATTTGAAACTATCAAAATAAAAACCTGTACACCTATACACCCTTTACTCTCTCCCTATCCTATTTTATCTCGGATGGATAGGGGATGAGGGAAAGAATATTCTTCCTTTACCCATGTTACATGACTATCTGACTATTTATTGAAAAAAGTTGTTGAACAGCTTGGTGTAAGCTGTGTCTTCTCACCCTTCCAGTGACTCTTTCCAACTTGCCCCAGGAGAATAATTTAAAAGCTATCCACTGAAGGCTTGTCCTACTGTTTTAGGCAGCTTTTGCATTAATCCTGTGTGGCATATTCTCTTGCCAGTATCCCTCCATAGAATCGTCTAAAAGTTTACTCATCCTTAGTCTTTGTTGATTACTTTCACTCCTCTCCTTCTATATTTTACATATCTTTTTCTGGGAAAGCTCATTTTCCCCACCAAAACCTTGTATTCCCAGGCCTACTTTTCTCCCTTCTCTTCATACAATCCGAAAATAACTTCCTGTTTTTTTTTTCCCCTGAACTTTTCTTTTATCATTATCTCATCTTATCTATTGTAAAACATCTTCCCCAGAAAGCAGAAAGCTTATTCAACTGTCCAGTTGTTATGGAAAATATCACCAATTCTCTATTCTCCCAAGCATTAAATCCCCAAATTATCAATAATGCCTCTTTTTCCATCCTCTCCTCAAAATGAACTAGATGCTAAATTATTCCATAGTTTCTGGACAACATTACTAACTTCTATCCTTGGCTTACCATTTTAATAAGCAAACCACTGGTTCACCCTATTTAGGTCAGATTACTATGACTACCCTCCAATGAATCTGAAATACAATTGCCAAAATAATTTTCCTCTCTTACCATTCTTTCCCTAAACTTCTGGCTAAGAAGCCTAGAGTTTTAGAGCAGGAAGGCAGCTTTGAGGCTATCTGGTCCAACTCTCCCATTTTATAGATGAAGGAACTGAGACCCACAGTGTTAAACTATTTAACCAAAATAGTCACCGAGCTTGCACTAGATTATGGTTTTCCACTCTCTTGGTCCAGGGTCTTTTTAACACATCTGATTACCCTCCACACAATGACTTTTCTTGCATTCTCCTTTAACCATTGCACTGTGGATCCTACTGTCTGGGCTATATCATAACATTTTCCCCAAAACTTTTGCATTCTAGCTAGGGATTGTTGATTTTCTCCCTGGTCTCCATTCTTTCATTCTTCTCTTTATACCTGAAACTTACCATAATTCTATATAAGAAGCTAAAATACTTCCTTCCCCAAAGATAACTTCAAATCTAAAACTTAAGTAAAATAATATTAAGACATTCACAATAGGGGCAGCTAGGTCATGCAGTGAATGGAGTACCAGCCTTGGAGTCAGGAGGACCTGAGTTCAAATTCAGCCTCAGACACTTAACACACACACACAAAACTAGCTGTATGACCTTGGGCAAGTCACTTAACCCCAATTGCCCTGCCTTCCCCCCTCCAAAAAGAAAAAAAAAGATATTCACAATCTCATATATTCATTCACAATCATTGGTTAAAATTCCTACTTTGTTCATAACACTGTGCTAGGTAGGCCCTGAGGAAGATAATACATTTTGATAAGACATGGTCTCTGCCCTTTCTGGACCTTGATCTAGACGGAGGATATGGCATATTACATGATAAGTATAAAAGAGTTACAAAACAAGGTGTTATAATAGTATGTGAGGCCTGAGGGAAAAGGTCATCAATGAAAGACTTCCTGGATGAATTGAGATTTGAGTGAAACTTTACAGGTTGGGCAGGAATTCAGGAGAAGAGGAAGAAGGATATTGAAGACTTTGGGAACAGTATGAGCAAAGGTATAGAGGGAGAAAAGCACAGGATACACTCAGGGGAAAGAGAGGTGGATTCAATTTTGTCTATATATAGATCATATCAAAGGGACTAGCACAGTGCTATCAGGAAAAGGTGGGTTGGGATCAAATTGTGGTGGATCTTGCATGACAAGTAAAGGAGTTTGAATTTGAGTTAGTAGACTCTAGATTTTTGAGCAGGAGAATGAAATGGTCAGACATGCATGTGAGGAACCTTACTCCATCAGGCAACATGAAGGGTAGATTGGTGGGTAAAGAGGATGTCGGTGGGGAGACTTGTTTTGAGACGATTGTAATAATCTGTGTGGTTGTTAATGCTATACTAGGTTGGTGGCAGTGAGAATAGAGGGGAAGGTTGGAGGTGAGAGATGATGTGGAAGCAGGATCAGGCTGTCTATGTGAGATAAGAGAGAGGAATGGATAAAGATAATACCACTATTGTGGACAGGAAAGATACCGTAAATAGTGAAGATGACACAAACACATATCCTAAGACATCCCTAGCACAAAGCTCTATCTTTCCCCCTGAAAACCCTGCCCCCTTCCAAATTTCCCTATTATAATCTAAGGTGCCATCATCCTCCCAATCATCTAGACTTGTAACCTCAGTGTCATCCTCGACTCCTCACTCTCTCTCTCATGCCACATAACCAATCGATTACAAAATCTTTATTCTCACCTTCACATCTACTATATAGTTCCCCTGCTCTTTATTCATCAGCCCCAACTTGGGTTCATGCCTTCATTATCTCTAAGCCTGTGCTACTGCTATAGCCTATTAATGATTTCCCTACTAAGTGTCTCTCTAATTCATTCCATCTTCCCCTCAGCTATCAAAGTGATTTTTTATATGGTGCAGGTCAGATCATGTCACCCACTGTTTAGTAAGATCCAGTGGTTCCCTGTTACTGCCAGGAACAAATATAAAGCACTCTGGCATTTAAAGTTCTTCATGACCTGGCCTGTTCTATCTTCCCAGCCTTATTACACGTTACCTCCCTGTCCCTTCCCCACAAACATACACTCTATGTTCTAACTACAGTCATCTACTCATCTTTCCTCGAACATGATACTTTGTCTCCCTTCTCTATGTATTTGCATTGGCTAACTGTCCCCATTCCTGGAATGACCTTTCTCCTCACCTCTGGCTCCTTGGCTTCCTTCAAGAATCTAGGCTCAGACCCTACCTTCGGCCGGAGGACTTTCCTCCAACACTCCCCGCTAATGCCTTCCTCTTTCAGATTACCTTAATTGACTTTGCATATATCTTGCATGTGTCTAGTTGTTTGCATGTTGCCTCCCTCAATGTGAATTTCTTGAGGGCAGGGAATTTTTTTTTACCTTTCTGTATATTCCCAGTCCTTGGTATAGTGCCCAGCACATATTAAACGCTTAATAAATACTGGTCAACCGACTGACTAGCACTTTTCCCTCTCTCTATTCTAATTTCTAACCATGTGTGCCAACAAAAATTGAAAAAAAAAAAGTCAATATGATTTCAGACAGTTATTCATCTTGGGCCCATAGCCAAAGGTCAAGGCTCAGTTCCAAAAGACTGAGCCCAAGTACTATTCCATTGTTATATCTAGAACTGTCATTTTCCCTTTGGGCCCCCTTTTGCCTTTTCCTTAGGTAGCCATTCACTATTAATTCTATTATTAGACCACAGAAGAAGCTTCACCACTCAAAAGGAATATTCCACAGAATAAAAGCTCTCTGGGGTGGGCAAGCTTGCCTAGAGAGGATAAAATACGGATAAAACACATCCAGCTAAAAGTGAATAGAGATCGTAGTATTTTTGCCCTAACTCCTATTGGTAATATAAACCTAGAATCATGAAATGTTAGAGATAGGAGGAGCTCAGCAATTGTTTAGTGCAAATACCTCATTTCATAAATGAGGAACCTGAGCATCAGCGTTTTGAAGTGACTTACCCAAAGTCACAGAAGTAATTAAAGGTTGAACTTCAGATTCAGCTCTCTTTCCACTCTGTGTTGCCTTCTCCCGCTATCATATTTTTTTTTATATCATACATAATGGCCATATAGCCAGTGTGAGAATGCCCTGACAACGTTACCTTAACTGCAGTCTACAAAGCACTATTCTCTGTTGTGGGACCAAAAGGATGAATTTGACTGATCTTCAGTGCTTGGAACTGGGACATTTTTTTCAGTTCATGGGTTATGGCCCCATTTCCAGAAAAATCCATTGGAGCCTAATGTAACCCAACAAATCTTTCAAATGAAATAGCCTTATGGGAGGCAGGTTGTCATTTTCTGACATATTATTTAGGACTGAACTCAGGTTTCATTCTTTCTTCTTTCTATACTCATTCTCTTACTGCTCCCTTCCCCCAACTCTTTCTCCATAAGTACCATTTTCTAATTAAGTAAAATGAAATTTGTAATGTTTAGAAGGGAGATATGACCTCCCTTGTGGGCCAGTCTCACTCTTCCCCATGCATCATTTAAAAAAAAAAAGCAGGTTGCTGGGATGGCTTTTTTTTTTCTTTAAATTGGCATCACTTTGTCTTTAGTGCAAACACACATGGCAATAATTTAGTGAACTCTAGTGTTCCTCTTGTGGCAAATTGATAGCATAATTTTATTATGAGTGGAACAATGACTTCTGGGAGAGAAAGGATTCTCCCAGAACTACACATAACTCGGTTGACTAAATGTAATACTTGGAGAAGGTAATGAAAACAGTGGCAAGGCTCAGCAAGGACTAGAACATTTCAGTTTCTAGCTCCTGTCAAAAGGCCACTCAATAAATCATACCTGAAGCTTATTTAATGTCAGGAGCCAGTAATCTGACAGAGTGCAATGGGGTGCTCACATCAGGAGAGGCATGCTGAGTCACATGATCCCTGGTCCCTGTACCCTATAGGGTCATATAATCTGTCTATGGATTTTTAACAAGTTACTTATTATGCTCCCTTTGGTGCTAATTATTTTACATATCACTTGTTCCCAGTTTACTGACATTGCTTTAGTCACTTTATTACTAAAAAATTACCGGAAAGTCAATCTGTATTACTTTTCCTATTCTGCTTCATGGAGAGTTTCTATATTACTCCTTTTTTAGACCCTTTTTCTCTAACCCCCTCTCCCACACTCCACCACATATAAGCACAAAAGCACAGATGCTTTTGGAACACTCCAAGATAACAGTAAACCTATAATATTGAGCCATACCAATAGTCATAATCATATATAGGCAAAATGACCCGGACATATGGTCACTCATAGATGAGTTGATATTCACACCTAACCCAGTTATATAGAATTGACTGTTGTGACTATCCTGCAGTATTTTGTCTACTACCAACATTCTTCAATGAAGAAATATGGGGGGAGAGGGAGAATGTGCAAGAATACTCAAGTATCCTTCCAACTGCACTAGCACGTAGCAAAAATTGGAATCAATCCCAAACCTTTTAATAAATTACTTTAACAATGTTTAATGCATTTCAACACATTATTTTGAATATTTCGTTCCTCATACTACTGGAATAATAAACATTGTAGTTCCTGGAAAAACACTTGATGTATACTCATATATGAAAGCAATATGACACTGACAAAATTTCATCAATAGTTTAAAAAAAAATTAAACCATCCAACATTTCAGGCTCAAAACAAGAGACCTTTCATCTTTGCCCAGATCTTTGATTTGATAGATTGAGGGAACTTCCAGAGAAGAGACGCCCTCCACGGATGCAGGTCGTCACATTTTCTTTGACTTAAAATCTTGGAGGATTGACTAGGGTATTGAGAAGTTAAAAGACTTCATCAGGGTAATGTAGGCAGTTAGTGTCGACCGAGATTTCATGATGCCTGCTGTTTACCCAATATCCACTCTGCCTCTCCAAAATTAGAGGTCACTTAATCTTTAAATTGCCTGACTATCATAAGAGGTGATTAACAAGACCTAAGATGGAGACTGGTCTGTCATGAAAGGGAAATGATTACTTGAATGTATACTTCTCACCCAGTGCTATTTTGGAAGTGACTCATTCTTTCCCCTAAGTTTTCACTGAAACTATTAAGATTTTTTGCGTGTGTTTGTATTTTTTTTAACCACCTGTGAGCTTTGAAACAGATATTAATTCAGATCTTCAGAGGTGAAAGGCTTGGGTATTAATTCACTATACTGCCCCACTCCCTTAGTAATTGCTGCTAAAGTTTGTTTCTTATCTTTGTTTCAAGGAAGTTTGCTACTCAGGAGGTCAATATTAAACAGACTGAAACCTCAGCTTGCAGTAGCTAATCTGACAGATAAGTATATCTAGAAATACATGGTAAATTTCCTATCTCTCAATGTTTACCTTCCAAGGTAAAAAAAAAAAAGGGGGGGGGGAAGAGGGTTGTGGGAGAGTGAAAAAATTTCAACCTAAGTGCAGAAATAATGTGACTGGGAGAGAGAGGCAAGTTTATGCTGAATGAACAGTCAGCAACAATGATTATGAGTCATGTACAAAGAGCTGGGAAAAAATGTTTTCTTTTATAATCACAATAAAACAATGAATCAGGAAATAGAACTTGATAGCACAGAAGAAATATTTTAAACTTAGCACACACACACACACACACACACTGTGCTCTCCATGTTTCTCCTTTGCAAGTTTCTCCTATTTTGTATGGGGGGGGGGTAGTGGAGGGAGGTTAGCATTTCCCATTGTTCACAGTAACGACTATACAATTCTCAATGTCAGAATTCCAGTTGAATTCTTGTGAAATTCAACTACTGGTGTAAAACCTGAAATGCATATGCTTTAACTCCACCTAACTAACACTATTCTTTGAATACAAAAAAGAACAGTACAAAACCCCCCTGTTCCAGATTCCAAGGTTAATAGGACCTAAATTTATTCATAACAGACCAGCTTTTCAAATTAGGCAATTCTCTGGGAGTATTCTCCTTAGAATGAAAATCTAGTCCAATGGCCAGACATATAATACTTGGATAGGACCTTTTTACAGAAGGCCTTTGAACATAATACTATACAAATTCATATTTATAAATGCTGTTGTGGTTTTCTTAAAGGATGAAGTTAGCAAAAAAAAAAACAACAAAAAAAAATTCAATGTTATACCAGTCAGTGGCAAAAAGAAGGGATGAAAAAGTAGACTAAAAAAAAAGTAGATTTTTGCAGTAACTACCAGTCTACTATGATGGAAATTCTTCTTGGGGGAAAAATATAGAGAAGATAATCAATATGAGATTGGTATTCCAGTCTCTTTTCTTTCCTTTCTCTGATTGGGCTCGAGCTCAGGGAATAATTCTCAACTTTAGAGTGGAACATTATCAGTTTTCAATCTCTTTTCATCCTCTGCTTTTCAAAAATAACACAGAGGGAGAGCTTTTTGTTTTGTTTTAGTGTATGTTAATTTTTTTTCCCCTCATTTGAAGTGTGGCATCTATATTTACCAGTTGTGACTTGGTCAGCAACATTTATTACATCAAGTACTGTAGTACTGTTATACTGTTATCAATTATCAGTTGCTGTTTTTTTTAATATACATTTTTAAAGGAAGAAGGAAAAGCAAAGAAAATGATTTCAGCATTTTACTAATTAAAAATGCGCACAACACCAAAAGGCAGACTTTATACACTTCCATGTCATTTAAAGAAATCACTTAAAACATTATTTCTCAAATTATGTTATGCCAAAGTAGGGAGATAAAGAGGCTTACTTAAGCACATTTTGTCTCTCTTCCAAATTCCGCTCTAATGAAGTGCAGAAATAGGTAGAGACTTGTGCCTAACACACAATTTGTCTCTGCGGTTGATTGTCTTCACCAATGAAAGGGAGGGGATTAATTCTGAAAATCTTCCAGCCTCAAAAGAAAAAGAGAGCTCTACTTCTTTTTGGCCAGTTTCTTTCCAAATTTAGATATTGTAAGAAAGTGGTGCCCCACATATAGTGTGGGGATAAAAACATTTCTCTTCAAGTGAAATCTTAGGTTACAAATTTTCTGAATGAACCTTTATTTCAATGGTTCATAAATTTGGTACACTTTTTTTTTTCCAACAGCACTGTACTGCCCTCAAAAGTAGCAACATTTTAAAAACTTTTGATTGGCATTCTAACTTTGCAAAGAAATATGCATCCTGGGATAATGCTGCCAGCTTTGTATAAAAGCCATATTTCATTCTCCCTTTGCAGAGAAAAAGAAAAAAAAAAACAAACTCAAACCAAAACAAAAAAATAAACAAAAAACTCCCACTACCACAAAAGAGCTGGTATAATTGAATGTAAAGGGTTGCTATACACCCACTCCCCTTTGAGTCCCCTCTCTGGCATCTCCTTCCTTCCTCCCCTCCTTTTGTTTACCACTTTTAAAAGAGTCTTGTGGTGGCTGAGCTGCCTTCCCAGGATTGGACTGAATCTAAATTTCTTGAAATGACACCACCTTTAACAGGCCACAGGGTTTCCAGAAAAGCTGATTGGACGCAGATATTAGAGGCACAGCACCCTAGGCACCAAAAATGTCTTCAATTTTAAGGTTTAAGTAGGGATTCGATGAGATAGGCCCACATGTGACCTGAGAAAAGGTGGTGATACTCCTTCTCACTCAAAAAATGAATTGCAAAGCTGCAGTATACAGCAGAGATACTGCTGTGCTTTGCTCAACTCCTAGATTCAGACGCTATAACTCTCAGAAGACCAGAATAAAGAGAAATCCATTTAAATTTCAGGACAATCCTTCTAGTTAAACATTAATCATCTGTGTTTTTCTTTTTGGCCTCTGTCAATCTCTCTTTCCTTCCCTCCCCCCACCCCCAATTTGTTTTCGATGGTGATCTTGGGGAAATGGTAATATGATTAAGGAGGTAGAATGATTGTATTTGGATGAGGGAAGATACTTATGTCCTCTTACTGATGCAAACTTAATACTTCCCCCTATTACTGACTGTTGTAAAAGAAAACCCTAACAAGAAAATTCAGCAGATGCCTTCTTGGAGCTATTTGGGACTTCTAATCATGGCCACTGATTTTCTAGCCTAGGAAGCAATCCTAAATTGAAGCAATGAAGAACATCCAACATCAAATACACTAAACTGTTGTTCAGAAGCACATTTTTTTGTGTGTCTAGTAACTCCCTGGTATTGGCAGTTTCAGTTTCTTAAATGCTGACAATGGCTATAGCACCATGCAAATTTGACTCCAGATTTAAGTGGATTTTTCTTCAGAAACATAGATGTTACTCGGAAATGATCACTGAAGATGGCAGCTATGTGCTTAACAAATGATAGCAAAAGAAAATGCTGAGCTGGGCAAGGGTATTTAGTTTAGCAAGCTTCTACCCTTTTGGTTTATCTCAACTCTACCTCCCTGGTCCATCACTATATCCTTCACTCCTTTCTCTCTTGAGATAAAAGTGTCCAGCTGTCTCTTAAACTCATTTAGATTACTTGCATCACTGGCCAATTATTCCCTATGTTTACTACTGCTTCAGTCAAAATTATTTTACTCAATATCCTGTTTACTCTCAATTTCCTAATTCTACAACGTGTTTCCTGGTGTTTGAAGTTCTTATTCTAGTAGGAACAGATCATTTTGTTCCACATAGCCAAAGCCCATTCATACCTTTTGAAAATTACTTTGCCGTTACTTTTCTCTGTTGAAAAGAAGCCCCCTCTGTTATTACTTCTCCTACCAACATTAGGCTTAGAATCTGAAAGGGAAAGAGTATTGATGTAGTCTTACCTAGTCTCCATGTTAGGAGGAATATATTAGGGCACTCACATTGCTGCTAATAAACAAAGATGTTGAGAGCTTTGGGGAAAAACTCCTGCCTAAGCTAGAGAAATACTCTGGTGTTATTCTGATTTGAATGTGAGGTGACTGGTGTTCTTAATACCACCTTATATTTTCAGAGCACTTTTTTAAAATTCCAAAGTGTTTTTCATACAGATGTTCTGTATCCTTATCTGTAGTTAGGTGGCTCAGAGGTTAGAGTCCTGGACCTTGGATGAGAAGGACTTGAGTTCAAATGTGGCCTAAGACATTTAACTAGCTGTATGAAACTGGATAAATCGCCTTACCACTTTTCAGTCTCATCTTCCTCATTTGTAAAATGGGGATAATAATTATACCCAGGATTGTAGTGAAGATAAATGAGATAATATCCATAAAGTATTTTGCAAGTTTTTAAAGTGCTATCCAAATGCTGAATATGATGATGATGATGATGATGATGATGATGATGATGATGAATATTCTCTTTGATTCTTGAACCACCCCATTTTATTGACAGGAAAATTGAGTTACCTTGAGCACTGAAGGAGATTTTTCCCAGGAAACAAAATCACAATGGAGATACTTTTCTTGACTTCTGATGTCAATATTCTCATTAAGTGAAAAAGCTCATTTATATTATAGAAGGATGAGTCAACCAGTACAGTAAAGGAATGCTTTCTGTGATGTTATTTTAAAAGGTAGGTGTGCTAGTTACTGGAACTTGTGAGATCAGAAAAACCAGACTCTAAGACTATTGGAAGGAGGGTGGGGCAAACAGGATGTAGTTATGTAATATCTTCTGTTTGACAGGCCTCACTAAGGACATTTTTTCCAGTACACAAAGAAATTCTCTGAACCAACTCCAAGTAGAGAATTCTTTCAAATTTAACATATAGATTCTTTTATTTTAGGCGCTGGAGAAAGCCTTCTTTCAAGAAAGCAAACTTTGTATTCTTGTCACTTGTAGTCTGCTGATAATTAACCATGTGGATTCTAAATGCATGTGTATGTGTGTGTAGGGTGTTGGATTAAAGGTGTGTATTTGTAGTATTATAATCATTGGCATTTAATTTTGATAACATGAAATTCAATAGGCTCTTTCCTGTGTTTCCATTTAAAGATCTGTAAAATTGATGATTTAGGTTTATTTTTTTTAATACTGTGCAATAGATATTAGAAGAAAGTATACAAGGACACAGCAAATATCTGAATTTTTCATTGTACACATTTGATTTTCAATTAAGTACTCTTGTACATTTTTTATACTGCCACACCATTATTGTCCGAGATATAGGGGGCATTTTCCAACAAATTATTCAAACAAGACCCTTTAAAAAAATATATATATATATATATATATATTTTTGTCTTTTGTCAATTTATGCCTATGAAGATGTCTCCCTAGAAAAATCTTACAGCATCATTGTTCCCAATTTTGCTAAAATATTTCCCAAGTCTACCATCCACAGCCATTTGAAGCCAGCTACCTCCTAGGGCTCTCTAATCCTACTGCGTTCACATCAAAGACCTACAGAAATGATCATCTAAGAAACTACAAAATCCTATCTTTACTGCAATTGAAGCTATTCATGGAAAGTCATCAGTACCTGAAAATTTATTTCCTCTTAAGAATGCCTATTTTCCCCTTCCCAGAACATCTCCATTCTAGTTTATAAACTGATGCCTTCTGTCAGATTTTAATGATAAGAAATTACTAGGTTATCTTCTAATTTCTACAAGTCAACTCTCAACTATTACCACAATTAAGAAGAATAATCATCCACCAAAGATCTACCCTGATGCTTTACTTTCATGCTCACCTAACCTAGCCCAGGTGAGCAAAGGCTGACAGATCTCACCAAGCTAAAGAGGCTTTAAGTAACAGCCCAGTGATGAATTGTATGGTTTTTGTACAAGTATCTATCTGGCTAAGTTTGGAGAATTTTAGTATAAGAAGGTTGACTATCAGTCAAAGACTGCTGGTCATAGCAACTCACAAAACCATTTAAGACATGGAGGGATTTTAGTCTGTATAAGTGGGAGAACTGGCTGAATTGATGAAATCAGAGTTCCATTTAAGTATTGACCCAATAAAAAAAAAATAGTAGTCAACTCCCATTAGTAGCAGAACTGTCAATAACAATATTGATAAATAATATGAACGAGCCAGACTTTACTTTTCCTTCATAAATTTACCATTTCTGTAGAGAGTACTACCATCTTCTGAATCCCTCACACTCTAACTGCATGGGTTAACTTTGATTCTTCCACTTTCCTTATCCCAGATGTCTCATCAGCCACCAAGGCCTGATTTTTTCACTCTCATCTCATCCTTCCTTTTACATGACAGCACTATTCACATGGCACCATGTCAGTTTGGACCCACATTCTCTCACATCTGGACTACTGTAAGAGCTTCTTATAAACTCTTCTTGCCTCCAGTGTCTTCCCTCTCAAATCCATCCTTCACTTAGCTGCTGAAACAATGGCACAAGACTCCCTAAGGTAGAAACAAGGCCAACTACATCACTTCCAGCCTCAGATAGCTACAATGGCTCTCTCCTGACAAGAGAATAAAATAACTTCACAGCCTGACATTTAAGACCTGCCACAGTATAGATTCCCCCTTGCATTCCTTACCTTATTTCACATGATTTCCCTTCATACTTTCAGTCTATATTCGATACAAGCTAGAATATAATTTTCTGCCATCTCATCCTGCCCTCATCTCTTTGGCTGCCATGAATTTATGCAGGCTGTCCCTTTTGCCTGGGGGACACTCCTAATCTCCAACTGTTGAAATCCTCTTTCTTCGAGGACCATTTAGGCATTATTTTCCTCTATGAAGCCTTTTCTGGTCTCCACAAGTGAAAGTGATCTATCTCCCTTGATTTTTCCTTCCTCTCTCTTTTTTATTTCTTTGGTGGGGTGGGGTGGGGGGTCTGGAACTCTCATTTGCCCTTATTACACTTGAATTTTCTAGTATGCTTATTGTCTAAACTACTCACTCCCTCTTCCCTCCCCTCCATCATGCAATTAAATGGTAATCTCTATGAGAAAAGGGGCTATGTTATTGTTATTTGTATTTTTAAATATTTGCACTTTGGAAGGCTTTCCTTATACTTGGTACTTAATCATGTTTGCTGAATTGATTTTCTTTCTCTCATTGCCTGATTTTTAGCTATTTCATAGATGAGTTCAATCACCAAAGGAGGCATAGGAAGTTATTTTGGTTCCTTACCATTATAAAAAATATAATTGCTTCTGTGCTAGGGAATAAAATTCATTTTGGGGATTTCAGTTGTCTACAGTTATCTGTACTATCCAAAATTACTGAGAATTGATTATAAGAAGGAGGGATTTTTTTTTTTAGATACCTTTCCTTAAATCTATTTTCTGATTGGTTGTATTACCAATTTATACTCTGCCTAAGACAACTGTGATGGAAAAAGCCATTAGGATTACTTTTACTATTAGCCAATAATGTATTTTAACATATCATTTAAACTACCTTTTGCTTATTTGTTTCTAAGTTCATGATTACAAATTGATCTTTAACAGTCTTGCTCTCATTGCTTATTGCCATAATATAGTGCTTATTACCATGTTCTATTGCTTATGACTGTAGATGTTACTTTTTATCACTACTTAGCCACCTTGACATTGTTTGACCTTTATATATTAAGAGATAAATGAGAGTATGGGAATTGGAATTGAAAGAATAATTCTTCTATAAGCTCCACATAGTAATAATAATAATGATATTTTTTTCCTCCAATCCATTAGCTTAGAAAACTTATCTCTAGCACCTTCCACTCTTAATTAATCTTTGGTATTAGAGTGGTCACTATTTCTACAGAAATTCCAACTGATTAAATTTTGTACAAAGAATAAGATTAGAACTCTGATCTACTGTTTTGTATTAATGGTAGCTTTCTTTCTTTCTTTTTTTTTTTTTAAGCAATTGGGGTTAAGTAACTTGCCCAAGGTTACACGGCCAGTTATTTTTTGTGTGGCTGCCAAGTATCTGAGGCCAGAACCGATACCAGGATGCTATTACTTACTGTGGGCTCTTACTCACTGTGCCACCTGGTCACCCCTTAATGATAGCTTTCAGACCAACCAGAAGATCAATTTAAAATTTTCTCTCATCTCTCTCCTCTCCTCTTCTCTCTTTTTCTTTTCTCTCTTCTCCTCCACTCTACATCCTCCTCTCCCTCCCCAACTCCCTGACAAAATGGTCAATTAACCTCTGTCTGAATGCCTAAAGGGATGGGAGCAAGACCTAGAGTTGCTAATATTCCCTTTTCACTTTTTTTCCAACTCCGCACAATCACCCCATTATAAATTAGGTTCCTATATTAATTTCTGTGTTACATTTTAGAGAAAAGATGATTTACTATTGGCTCATTGTTATGTGATGCTAAGTTTGGTTCGGATGTTACTGCATATTATAGTGCCTATTATAAAAATTTTGGATTTGGAGATAGTGTTATGGATTTTTTCAGGGAAGAGTAGAAAATTAAGGAGTTTTCAATTTGGCACAGAAATCTAGCTGTTTGAACTTCTATTATTTATTATGAAAAGAATAACCCACACTATCATAACTCTTGGAAGTCAACTTAAAGTGAAAGAGTGTTATGTTTCTTAGAGACATACAAACCCAAAAGATCATGTCAACTTGTTGTGAAAGGTGGTTTTGGAGAGAAGGAGTGCCATTCTCAGATTCCACAAGTTAAACTAGTTGTCTAATTGTGAGAATATATCACTTTTTGACTAAGCTCTGACCAAGGACTCGATAGATACTGAAAATCAATTATTCCTCTCAAATCCAATGACTGTATGAAAAGTGCAAGTAATAATTATGATGGGATAGGATTCTCCCCCTCCCCACCAAAAAAATCAAAAGGCAATTAATTCTTCCTTTTAGCAAAATAGATACTTAGTGGGAGATCCTTATAGAAGCATTTCATTTTTCCTCTTTTTACACAGCTTATCCTAAACCTCCTCCCCACTGGCTAAAACTTGACAGATGGGATGGGTCTAAAGCAAGTTCATCATGATCATGAAGCAAATTTACATTTTCTCAATTATAGTTTGGTAAACAACATGTTATAAAATAAGGTATAATTCAGATGATTCTCCCAAATATCTAAGAATTTAAAAACAAAATAAACCAACAACCCTACAATCATTTATCATAGACTAGTCATTTATAGCTTGTGATGAGTATTTGACTCTCTGTCTCTGTCTCTCTCTCTCTCTCTATATATATATAATATACAAATATTAATGTGTATGTTATATGTACTTATGGGGCACATATCAATGCATAAACATACACATTTCTCCCTCCTTATGAGATTAACACCTTTATTCCAAGTTTTTGGTATGAATGGTATGTTTAAATGTACATTGTTCCAATCTTCAGAGGAAAATTAAAGTGAATTCAAGTCTATATTGTCTATCCTTCCTTTCTGCCTTTCTTTTCAGGTTAGCAGTTTATTTCTGCATTAATCACCCTGACAGAAGCAAGGCAACTCAATTTTCTGCTTCTGTAGGTAGGCACATCACTTTCTGTACCACACTAGGCATGAAAAGGGCTGCAGCTAAGCTTTGGTTACTGGTGTAATTGAAATGCTATCCACACTATAGGGTGCATTAAAGTCAGATAACGGCAGTTCCTGTGGCCAATTTAAGTAGCTTGACTTCCCTGGGAAAAAAAAAATTGCCTGACAGATAAGGCAGACAAACTGGCTAATTCTCCAAGCATGTCTCTCATTGTGATCCTAGAAAAATGAGAAAAAAATGAATCACAGAACCACAAAATCAATTGACCCTCGGGTAGCTCATCAGGCAGCGAGCCTGATAAACCTAAAAGCTTTGTTAATGTCTGCCTGCCTGTATCCCACAGATAGAGCACTTTGTAAATGAACCTGCTTTGATAAATATATTAAGGAAAGCTGTGAATAAAGGCAGAGACTTCTCATTTGTAAATACAACCTCTGCTACATGGAATTAGAATGATAAAATGGAGTTCCATGTAATTAAGTTTGTATAAGGCCTGAAATCCGTGCAAATACTTTCCCTGAATTTTGAAAGAGAACTGTCAGTTCAATTAATCTGAACATCACCCCAAGAATGTACTGAACAAAATTAAGCTGCTGATAAAACCTGGGCCAGTATTTTGATAAGTAATTCCTATATCATTTCTTGGCTACTGTGATCATTTTATTTAATCCTCTGCTTCCTCCACCCCTCACCCCCCACTTTTTCCTCAGTTATACTCTAAGCCATGTACAAAGGGTGGATGGTCTACACACTTCCATAACAGCAATCTACCATACCACAAAGCTGAAAATGGGAGGTAGGGGACCTTTTCTCCCCGTGTAATAAATATCAAAGTAAACACATTCTTATTAAGAGATATTTAAAAGCCAGTATCTAAATCACCACTCAGGGTTTGTTTGTTTTTTTAAACAACAACAAAGGAAATTAGACCCAAACTGAGAATTCAGCATTAGGACTTAAAAAAAAAGCTTGCTACTTTTTAGTTATTTTCAGAAGTAATGTCATGAACAAAACTTGAGGTTTAAACAGAGAATTCCAAAGTTTTGGAGAAAGCACAGGGAAAGAGTAGGGAAGAAGGAGGGATCAGAGAGAGCACAGAAGTATAAGAAAAAAAGAGGGGGGAAAATCTTCAAAAGCAATTTATTCAGGTTAGCTTTATCAAATACCAATTACATACTTTAAGGTAGCAACACTATGAGGTGAGCTCAATCTCATTTGCCTTAGAAATGAAAAAAAAATGAAACAATTATTTACAAATTACGATTTAGCCATGGAAACAGAAATACTGATTTTTAGCATCACTCACCAGTTGTTTACTTGTAGAATTGTAAGTCCTGTGTCCTGGGCTAACTGTTTCTTCTGCTCCTCTGAAGGATATGGATGCTAAAAAAAATAAGTAAATAAAAAAAAGATTAATTAGCAGTTAAGAAAGATGCACTTGCATATAAAGAAATAAAAATCCCACTTGTGGTTTCCAGTTTTCTATGGCTTGACTTTTTTAAAGGAACAGTTTTTTTTTTTTAATATATGAAGATAAATGATAGAACATAGATCAAATCCAAAGGTGGCTAGTGCTCGATACCCCCTGTTCTTGAAACATATTTCAGTTCATGAAACAAAAAATTATGTAAATACTGGTTATTAGATTTTTAAAAAAATTGGTCACATATTTATGCAACTGTTTCAACTTTAGGCTACATTAAATCCTATACAAAATATTGTAGTTGCGCAAAAGGCAGCTTGTTATATTAGTATTTTGCTTTGCTAACTAAAGCACATGTGTGCAGTAACTATCATAAGGTTATCCCACTAAGAAGGCTCAACTAAACCATTTCCTTCCAGTTGAAGTAAGCTTATTGACAGCACATAAGTTTGGAGAGTGCTATGGAATAATTAAGAGCATTCTCAGGAGTCATGACAACCAATTCAATTATGTATATGGTTTATTGATGAGATATTTATGCAGTCTCCTTTATGGAGGAATGGGAAGATTCTTCCATAGTTGACTATTATTCTACTGGGGTAAATGGGCAGGCAAGAAGCACATATTCAAATTAATTCACTATGTACAAGGCTTCATACAAAATTTCAGATTTAAATTTATGTGATGACAATGAGCAGAATCATGCCACAAACTTTACTGCTCCCACTCTTCCCTCCCCACAAAAAGCATCTTGGGGGAGCAGCTGTGACATCATCAATATGTTCTTCATTCTTGTAAGTCAAAGATTACATTACATAGGTCCTTAAGAGTTACTAGATTAGAGTGCACATATGAATTAAATGTGGCCCACCTTTATTGAACTTTTATTTCTTCTCTCAAAGTCTTTTACCCTCAAGAAATCCTCAAGTAATAAATATTTTCTCCAATGATAATAAAGAGTGACACCAGACAAGAACAACAGAAATATTCCACTTGAACTACTCTAATCATTCTGACGGTTGGCAGTGAGACATTTCAGTAATCTCATATTCTGTTCTTCAGGTATTTCATTTCTCATAATAATGTACATTATCTATAAGATGTCCAAGGACTTAGTAGCAAAACCAAATGCCATTAGGTTAAACAATATCCCCTGTATAGCAAAAGGGGTTAACTAGATTTGTACTAATATAGAAGCCAGGCTTTTAATATTCTGCAAATGTTAACAAAGAAAGATGATAATGTTGAGTTAATATGGGTTAAGCATAAAATGAAAATAAATTTTTCTGATTGCGAGGTGTTGACACTTTTTTGGCTAGGGCCTCCAGCCTGTTCTTGAAAGCTGTGTAATTACAGAAGGCTTTTCCCCTCCTTCCCCCTCCTGCTTCTAGCCTGCCCACATTAGTAATGACCCCTTCACTGCTTCAAAAACCACTAATAGTCTTCAGCACAGGCAAGAAAAATGAACAGGATAAATTGGAATCCACAGTCAGTAATTTGCATCATATGAGGCTGCTTCGGCCACTCACGCTCATCCCTGGCCATCAATCGCTGACTGTCAGGTGCTGCACTCTGCCACCATGACAAACGCTCCTCCTAACACTCTGATTCGTCCAAACAATGTGATTGTCCTCTATTCTCCTCTTGGTAATGGAGATAATGAATGACTGCACAAACAAGAAGGATTGCTCATCAGATACCGGGGCGGCTTCAAACCAAAGGGGGAAAAGGCTCTAGTACAAATTTTAATTGATTGAAAACACTGGTTAGGAAAAAAAAGTGAAGGGGAAAAAATCCTTTTCTTTTTCATATCTTCCTGCTCAAGAGAATAACTTTTGACACACTTTCCCCCTTGGCTTTTGAGAAGCTAGCTAGATCTATTGTCTGTTCATTCGGGGAAAACAGAGTTATTAAAATAAGACTGCATTGCCAGAGTATAGCCTTGCTGGCACAATCATCCCATGTACTATTTTATCAATAAAAATTTTCCATCCTTTTGGTATTCAGTTTCACAAATTGTTGTGACGTACTTGTCTGATACAGCCTACTAAATAAAAATTGTATGTGTGTATGGAAATGTGTGTGTATGCGTGTGCATATGTGCATGTATGTGTGTGTACACATGCATGTGCACTCGCTTAAGAATGTGAAGAGCTGATAGAGGTAAGGGATGGTGAAGATAGGGCAGCAACCTGTTCCTTTCAGCTTGACTGTAAATTCTGATTACACTAAGCAGGAACATTTTACTATGAATTTAACCAATTGGTCAGAGAATTACAACAACATAATTTATCCTGGGAATTCCTGAACAGTACCATCAATGTGAAGAAAATTGTAAACTCCATCCACACATCCTTAAAAAAGATGAGGTATTACCAAAATATACCTTGCACAGACGGCTTTAAAAAAAAAACAATAGGGAAGATAAAATTGACCTTAACTTATTGAAATAACATTTTGTGGTTTTTGAACATCAGTGATTCTATGGCCTTTTATATATGGAGTGGACTGTTTATCTGAAAGTGTTCTGGCAAACTGCCACCATATTTCTAAAATTAAAAAAGGGATGGAAAACAATCAACATTTAGAGGAACTGAAACCATGGCAATGTGTTTTGGATTAATTTACAAATATGTGTATATATTTAAGGCTAAACTATGGAACCAGAAAATTCTTACAACTTAGTCTATCATATGCATTCTTAAACTTTATTAGAACAGACATCATATTGAAATAATAAACATGGGAGGCCTTTACTTTTTCTTTGATCTATTTTACTAAATGTCTGACTGGCTCAAATTTAAAATAAACCTTGGTATGTTTGCACTTGAAAACTGAAAGGAAACCATGAGTAATAATTTGTTGTCAGTTTCCATATTCTTGGACTAAATCTATAGTTTAGTCTGTACACTGTTGGGTGCCAACCCTCTCTGGTCCAGTGGTTCAGAGGTGGCTCAACTTTCTCTTAAGAACACGTATAATAACATAATCATAATAAGAATGATGATTCCCTTCATCAAAAGAGAACCAGAATGAAATGAAGAATAGTTCAGAACTTTTCATATGAAAAGTTTAAAGGCATAGAAGCAAAGATGGCATAGCTTTGACAGAGGCCAAACAGAATAAGAGAGACTTATCACATGAATTATCTTGGTATGATGATCAAAGAAAAATTTTCAGAGATTTAATAGAATATACATACTGAAATTCTCACATATTTGGAGGGCACTTTTCCTTTTCAATACCACCTTTTTAAGGGGGTTGGTAAAAGAACCTTATTAAAAAGATTTATAGTCGGACTCTTTTTAAGGTGTTAAGAAACTCGGGGACAAGATAGGTGCTCCTTAATTGAGGAATGGCTGAAGAAATTGTGGTATATGAATGTCAAGAAATATCATTGCACAAGAAGAAATGTTGAACATGAGAAATTCAGATAAACTTGGGAAGACTTATATGAACTGATGCAGAGTGAAGTAAGCAGAGTCAGAATAATGTGCATAATATCCGTAACTGTGTACAGGAAAGCAACACTAAAAGATATTAAAACTCAGTTGCAAGCATTGCAAATTG
>NW_027186296.1:989788-1044407 GCF_028583685.1 Petaurus breviceps papuanus | reverse complement strand
TCATTAACTTTTCTCAAGGTAGTAACTTCTTTGTAATGCTTTTTTTTTTCTTTTGGGTATTTATGTATATTTCTTTATACACTGAATCTTCACTACAATGTCCACTAGTTCCATGCAGTGGAAGTGCTTTGTGAATGGAGATACTCTTTAGCAATTTTATTTTGGTGATCCAGTAATTAGCTCTCTTTGGATGGTATCCAAGTAGACCGGCAACATCCTGAGTTCTGCTCTATAGTGAACAGTCATGGCAATGTTAGAAAACATTCAGTCCATATTGCATGCTAGAAGAATATTATATATTTGAAGATAGTTAATGAAAATAAACTTGTTTTTATCATTGATCAGCTTCTGTTGAAAGGCAATGTTGGAAAGGATGTTAGGACTGGAGTCAGGAGACCTGGGATCAATTCCTGGCTCTGATATTTTTGCTATAATAGGTCCTTTGCCCCTAAGGAAGAAGCATAGCCCTGGAGAGAGCATCCAATTTATTGCAACCAGGATGGTTAGAGTTTAAGCTTTAATCTCTATTGTATATAAGTTGCTTTTTTTTTTTTTTTAAGAACTGGAGTTATAAAGCCTGTTGATGAGAAGCTTTGGGAAGGGGGGTGGCGTATAGCTAAGCAACTAAGGGGTTATCATTTGGAGGCAGGATTAGGCTTTCTCTGTTTGACCCCAGTGGGCATAACTAGGAATAAAGTTGCAAAGAGACAAATTCAGGTTTGTCATAAGGAAAAATACTTTTAGGGTTATCCCGAAGTGGAATGTACTGCCTGGGGAGGTCATAGATTCTCACTCACTGGAGGCTTTAAGCAAAGGCTGGATAACCATTTGAAGGGTGTGTAGTAGAAGGAATTCTTTCTATCAGATGTGAGTTGAGCTAGATGACTATTAAGGTGCCTTCCGGCTCTGAAGTCCTGTGCTACTTTATTTAATTCAGGAAAGAAAGAAAAGCAGCATGGCTAAACTAGAAAGCCATGCCAGCGACGCTGTATTAGACATGGGAGCACGTAGCTACTGGATCAGAAGATCAGAGATTTAGAGTGAGATCTGAAGGGATTGTAGATGTTTTAAAGTCCAAGCAACTCATTTTACAAATGAAGGAAGCGAGGTATAAAATGAATCAGTGATATGAATGCCAGATAGTCATAGCTTCTGTTTCTCATTTTAAATTGCAGAAAAGCTTTCTGTTGGAGAACAGCAAGTTTCTCTTGTGGACAAATGGGATGTTCTTATATGCTACTATGCAGCTGGTTGGGTCTGTATCACAGAGACATAGAATCATGGGTTTTAGAGCTGTGAAGGACCTAAGAAGTCATCTAATCCAACCCCATAATGGTACAAATGAGGAAACCAAGATGGAGAGAAGTCCAGTAACTTGTCCAAGTTTGCAGAGGTAGCAAATATCAGAGCTGGAATTCAAACCCAGACCCTCTGATTCCAATTTCAGTGTACCACTGTTCCACAAGATAAGAAACCAAATGGAGCCAGACTCATCAGTTTGTGTTAAATTCTGTTCATCATATCTTTTTTTATTATTTATTATTATTATTTTTTTGCTTTTTGGAGGGCAATGGGGGTTAAGTGACTTGCCCAAGGTTACACGGCTAGTTTTTGTGTTGTGTCTGAGGCTGGATTTGAACTCAGGTCCTCCTGACTCCAAGGCCTGTACTCTATTCACTGTACCACCTAGCCTATATCTATCAATAAAGGTAATAGTATCAGTAGTGGTGGTGGTGGTGGTGGTGGTAGTAGTAGTAGTAGCTAATAGGAATATAGCACTTTAAGGTTTGAAAATTGCTTTACATATATTCTCTCATTTGATGAGTTCAATTTTACATGAATCAATATTTTCACTCTGTCATTGGTAAGCATAAATTTATAAACACAGATTAATCCATGCCAATTTAGAGAATAATAGCTAGGTAGTAGTGGATAGAGCACTGGGCCTGGAGTTAGGAAGACTTGAATTTAAATCCCATCTCAGACACTTTATAGCTGTGTGGCCCTGGGCAAGTCACTTCACCCTGTTGACCTCAGTTTCCTCATCTGTACAACATACCGGAGAAAGAAATGACAAAACACTCCAGTATCTCTGCCAAGAAAACCATAAATGGGGTCATGAAGAGTCAGATATGACTGGAACTATTAAACAACAGATTGATTCTAGAGGTGGAGTTCTTGACTCTAGGTCCATGAACTTTTAAAAAATGTTTGATAATTATGTTTCAGTTGGTATCCTTCATAATCATATTTATTTTATGCATTTAAAAACATTGCTATGAGAAGGTGGCCATAGGCTCCACTAGACTCCCTGAAGGGCTCATGGTTAACACAAAACTATGAACGTCTGATAGAGGTGAACCTTTTCCAGACTTGTGTTAGAATAGCCTATGCCAGGGAAGGAAGGAGAAGAATTAATGTAGTCAGTATTCAAATAAGATTGATAACAAAACACAAATTTCCTTTTACCGACATTCTGAACTGAAGTGTACTATGTGGAGCTTTGCCAATTGAACAGTTTCTCCTCCTCCTCTCCCTTTCCATATTTCCCAAGTGAGGAAACCACTCTTGTGAAAATGGGGAAGTTCTGACTTATAGGAAATAGTGCATGATGAATTATATCATTTGGAATTTTCTCTTTCCCTCCCCTCTCAGCTCATCCCCCGAGAATTACTGATCACTGATAAAAACAGCAACATATTGCTTTTGTCCCAATCCATAATTCTGGCCAAACATGGCAAAAATTTCTGAAGTTAAGGATTTTAAAACTGGTTTCCCACGAGAATAGTACTTGAGAGATCTCAGAAATCAGATGACTGAGAGGAGGCAGTGTCATACAGTGGAAAAGTACTGGAAATCAGAGTCAGAGGACCTGGGATCAAATCCTACTTTGGTCACTTGCTTCTGGGTGACTTTGAGCAAATCACTAACCAAAATGAGAGAATAGGACTAATTGGTTTCTAGGGTCTTTGCCAGTTCTAAATCTATAAATTAATAATATTTCATAGGATTTAAAGCTGAAAAGAACCTTACAATTCAACCATTTACAATTTTCTTGTTTTACATAAGAGAGAACTGAGGCACAGAGAGAGTAATTGATTTGCCCAGAGTCATACATGTAGTATGCAGTCAAGTGGGAATATGTACCCAAGTCCTCTGACTGCTAGGTGATGCAGTGGATAAAGTGCAGGGCCAAGAATCAGGAAGATGCATCCTGAGTTCGAATATTACCTCAGACTTACTAGCTGTGTGACCCTGGGTAAGTCATTTAATACTGTTTTCCTCAGTTTCCTGATTTGTAAATGAGCTAGAGAAGGAAATGGCAAACTACCCCAGTATCTTTGCCAAGAAAACCCCAAATAGGGTCATGAAGAGTCAGACATGACTGAAACTGTCAAACGACAACAACCTCTGACTCCAATATAATCCCTCTTTCTACCACAGTGACACAAGAGTCTGAAGTAAATAATCCATTCCCATATAGCATAGTAGATGGAGAGACAACTGGAAAAACCTGGGTTCAATTTCTGCCTCTAAGACATACTAGCTATGTGACATGGGCAAGTCACCCAAATATCTCAGTCCTCTGGTCAACATTCTAAGTAAGTTTCACAGATGATTCTGATCTGCATCAGTAAAGAAATTTTCTTTATCTGGGAGTTCCCTATGCAAATTAACTCACAGATCGAGTCCCTATGCCTAGTTATATCCTATATAATACATAGAGACCAATGGAAACTTTGGATCTAAACAAGATTGGATTTGGATCTAAAAATGATTAGAAGATAATACTTTAGTAAAGCTTCCTGGAGGATAATCCAAGATAGGTAAAGTTTCAGGATAATTTTCTTGCCAAACTCAAGTTCTCTAGGGAAATTAGAATAGGTTTACTGATCAAAGATTGTTTCCTGTTAACACTATGCAATTAAGAGGAATCTAGTCCTAAATCATTCCTGGAGGACCAGTTTCTTGGTTGAGATTTTGTATGTAATAGAATAGCTACCTTGATTTGTTTAGCAGACAGAATGCTAAATTTGGACTCAGGAAGACCTACTTTCAAATCCTTCCTTAGCCACTTATCGGCTATGTGAACCTAGGCAAATAATTTGCTTTCTCTTGGGCTCAGTTTCCTAATCTGTAAAATGGGGATAACAATAGCATCTACCTCACAAAGAGTATCCAATGAGATAATATATGTAAAGCATGTTGCAAAATTCAAAGAACTATATATATATGCTAGCTATCAAAATTCAACTCTTAAAATATTTTTTTCTTACTACCTGTGTGACCCTGAACAAGTAATTTAATGTCCCTAGAAGTCAGTTTCCCATCTATACATTGAGGGGATTTGAACTAGGTTTTTTTTTTTTGGTCCCACCTCCATGATCCTGTGGTTCTGCAAATATACTTTAAGCTCAAAAATGCTACCTCTGGGAAGTTCATTTTAGAAATCCTAAGCATCAAAATATTTGAAAACAACCTGAGCAACTGACTAAAATACTCATTGTTCACCCAGATAGTTGATATCATAAAGGCACATTTTAGATTTAAATGAAGAATGAAAATTTTGTAATGTCAAATGTATATCAGTTGGGAGAATGAAAATGTAGTCTTTTAGGTAATTCATCTCCACTGGAAATCACATGGAAATAAATTGTTTCAACAATAATAATCACATTCCTTTTATTTCCCCTTCAGACTAGGTTTGAAGGATTATAATGATAGCTAGATTTTAAGAGATTATCACGTCTGGTTAATACTTTGGGCCATAGTGAGGAGGCATAGTTAAGGAGAGCAAAGAGAAAAGCTTAATGCCTTCTGCAGAAATGCCACAGGCATCTAGAATAAGCCTGGTGGATTACGACCCTGAATTTTTAAGCACTGGTATGATGCTGCTGTACTATCAAGACATGAATAAAAAAGCAAAACGAAAGGGGAATTTCTGGAAAGCAAAGTTAAAGACAGAAGCAAAGGCCAAAAAGAAACAGAACAAAACAGGGGGAGCAAAAAGGGGTGATTTTTTATAACTATGCGGAGAAAGTTGCTTCTGTATGAATATTCTAATGTGACAGGCACAATTTCTAGAGATAGTAATGATGAAATCGGGTGATTTGAATACTGTGAGGTTGGAATATTTTTAACACTCCTTCTACCTCCTCATTTCCTGAAAGACATTTGAGGAAAAACTGCAGACAAAGGTCAGAATTAACGTGGAGTCTCTAAACTTAAAAAAAAAAGATAATCATTTTAATATAATTTGTTTCCTTTGTAATCCCATGTATTTTATTTTGTGTATTTAAAACTGTTATTCTGTGAAGTGGCCCATAAACTTTTTCAGGCTGCCAAAGGCATCCATGACACACAAAAAGGTTAAGAAATCCTGCTTTTGGGGTGGCTAGGTGATGCAGTGAATAGAGCACCAGCCCTGGAGTCAGGAGGACCTGAGTTCAAATCTGACCTCAGACACTTGACACACTTACTAGCCATGTGACTTTGGGCAAATCACTTAACCCCGATTGCCCTCCAAAAAAAAGAGAGAGAGAGAGAGAAATCCTGCTTTAGAGAAAAGTTCCATGAATTAGTACACTTTTTTTTTAAATGAAAAAAAGATGAAATTTTAAGAAGTAGAAAAATTTATTTTAGGATGTGTGCAATGCACAGCTAGAAAGTACAAATATTAGAAATTCTGGCCTGAAATCAAGAAGCCTTATCTTCCTGAGTTCAAATATGCCCTTAGGCACTTACTAGCTGTATAACCCTGGGCAAGTCACTTAACCCTGTTTACTTCAGTTCCTCAGCTGTAAAATGAGCTGGAGAAGGAAAGAGCCAACCACTCCAATATCTTTGCCAAGAAAAGTCACAAAGAGTTGGAAAGCATCTAACAACAACAAGGATGCTTACACAAACAGACTGATTATGCATATTATAGCACCTGCATGGCTAATATCTGATTTGGTAAATGAGCCACAAGTCATCAATAAGGACCTGACTCATTTAACAAACATTTCAGATGTCTATATTATGAGCCAATTAATATATAAATATAAATACACACACACACACACACACATATATATATGTTTATAGAAAGTTCTAAACTCAGAAAGTATTTTTTCCCCCAAAGAATTAACTTTGGTGTTTATTTCTCTCAATGAACATATCTCTGGATTAGCTCCAAAGTACATTTGGGTCAGTTAGGTTTTTTATTGAAATAAAGACATTCTCCATTGTTAAAATACACATTAATAAAATGATTCTTTTTTGTCGTTGTTAAGTTGCTTCAGTAGAATCTGACTCTCCATGACCCCATTTGGGGTTTTCTTGGCAAAGATACAGGAGTGGTTTGTCATTTCCTTCTCCAGCTCATTCTAGAGATGAAGAAACGAAGGCCAACAGAGTTAAGTGACTTGTTTGGGTTCACACAGCTAGTAAGTGTTTGAGGCCACATTTGAACTAAGGTCTTCCTGACTCCAGACCTGGTGCTTTGATTCTAGGTCTTCCCATATCTCCTCTTTTAAAACACTACTTTTTGGGTGGCTAGGTGGTGTAGTGAGTAGAGCACTGGCCCTGGAGTCAGGAGGACCTGAGTTCAAATTTGGCCTCAGACACTTAACATAAAAACCAGCCATGTGACCTTGGACAAGTCATTTAACCCCAACTGGCCTCCAAAAAACCCCCCACTACTTTTTTTGGTTATGACATTCTTAGAACCTAGATGTAGTTTAATTTAGGAAGAATATAAAGGATTTAAAAGCAGTATGGTATCAGTGGACAGATTTGTAACCTTGGAGCAAGAAAGACCACCTGTGTTCAAGTTCTTCCTCTGACATATGATGGCTGTAAGATCCTGGACAGGTCACAAGATCTCAGTGCTCTAAAAGACTATACATTGTAGAGAAGGAGTTATTTCCTGGAAACTCCCTCAACCAGTGAAGTCACAGATCCAGTTCCTATCCCTATTCCCTATGATGGTGAAACAACAATTACAAATTTTTGAGGAAGTATAAGGTGTCCCAAAACACTGCACATCCTTGACACTTAAAATATATTACTTAATAATTTGAACCCCTTAGATCCCTTGGGGAAGCAAGTTAGAGTTCTGACTCACATATACCTAGGTAAAGAAGCAGATCAATAAATGTCCAAAAAAGCTGGAAGTACTACATTATTATTTAGCAGATCATAAATTTAGACCTGGAGGAGTCCTTAAAGGCCACCTGATCCAATCTCCTCCTTTCACAGGTGAGGAATCTGAGAGCAATGAAGTAGAGTGGCTTGCTTATGATCACAAAGGGAATTTCAGGGGTGCAATGGGAACCCTGGAATTCTAGTCAGTGTTCTTTCCACTGAAATACACAGCCTCTCCTAGTGCTTCCTTGAGAACAACAAGTATAATTCGATATAAAAATAGGTATCTAATATGTTTTCCCCCTAAATAATAATATGGTATTTTATAGTTTACAAATTCTTTCTTATATTTTGCCTAATTTGATACCTGCAGCTTCAAGAAGGGATTATTATATGTATACACCCAGATATGGGTATATATATTTGCCTCTAGATAATACCCCCACATAATGGCCTTTCTCTCAAAAGGTAGACTGAAATTTACAAATCAAATTATGAATAAAAAAACCAATTGGACATTATAAAGGTAACTATATATTTGTTCATTGCTTTTCTTTTAGGTGTGCACCAATCCTTTCCCTAAGCTAATGCACCGATATACCAGTTGTCAATAAGAGAGGCAACAGAAAATTTGGCTTTTTGGAAGCCAGTATACCATTGCTATAAAAACTATCTGGTCAAAACACACTCTGGAAATTATTAGAGTGTATTTTATATATACATATAGATGCATGTATATACATATACATGCATGTGTATCTAGATTTATAAACACATGTATATAATATATATACATGTCTCACTCTATATAAATATATGTGTATATATAGCATTACTATGTAAGCAAAGAAGAGATAAGAACACTAACATTATACCATACTCCTCTCTGGCATAAATAATACCTTCCTATTTCTAAGACGGGGCATGGATAATGAGAATCAGGAGAAGGGAGGAATAGTAGATGCTGAAAAACTCTCCCTAAGTATACCAAAAAAAAGCAGTCATCACTTCAGATTTGAGTCCAAAATGGAGCAGGAAATGAATCTCTAGAAGAGATCACAATAATAGCACAAAACTAGACCATCTGAAATCAAGAAAATCTGAATTCTTAGGTCACTAATACCAAAGATCCACCAAATTTAAACACACACATATTCACATATAAGCATGCAAATACCTAAGAAGTATAACCCAGCTCTAAAGAGGTCTTTATCCTTTCTCTATTATTTTGCCCAGAACATCTTTCTATTGTAGAATCTTATCCTGGAGTATAGAAAATCCCAGGAATGTCTTCAAGATCACACAGACTTTTGACAATAAAAGTGGATAAGAAATGAAACCCAGACAGAAAATTTCAGGGTGTTCAAATATTCATACAATCTTAGAATCCAGACACAAAAGTTGATCACACTTATTCTAAAAGTTACTTTGTTGAAAATATGAACAATAAGGCAAGGGAAAATTTGCCTGGGAAGGAGATATGAAGATCATTTGGAAAAGGGGTAACAAAAGAAGAGAAACATTTACTCCATGTCAAATTCCTCCAAAATGAAAAATCTGTTCATAATTAAACAAAATGCAGAACCTTTTCTTTAAAAATGTATATTCACAAGCCTGGCCACTGTAGATGACAGCATAAAATATGGGTGATAAGAGCATAGCCTTTATTAAAAAAAAAAAGGCCAAGGTATATGTTAAATTGAGACTCCCATGATAAGTAGTTGCTTAAAAAAAGAATATATGTGAGTGCTAGAGAAAATATATGATGTCTTAGACAACAGAGATATTAGTATTTCATCTATGACAACAACCTTGCTCAACAGAGCTAGATGCAGTATCACATACGACTGGATCAGAGGATTAATAATTAGCTTATGACAGCATTTCTTTAATGCCATGAAAAAGAGAGGAGAAAGGAAATGTGGTAAATATTAAGCTATTATTAAGCAGAATGACAAAATACCATAAACAAAGCCAGAGTGGTTAGTTCAATATCGCTTTATGGAAATTGTTGGCAACAATTTTGTCTTCGCACACAAACATGCTCAAACTCTATTTGACAAGGGAAAGCTAACATGGATTTAAAGAGATAGTATTTAATGAAATTGTGGGTTATCTTTTAAAGAGGGTATTATCTCTAGGGTAAGCAAGGGACATGTTATGGATATTATCTGCTTCGCTCATCTAGAAGTACAGGATAAGAGAACTGACTCAAACATAAGCTGAAAAAGTCCTATGAGTCAGGATAAAGTGGCTGTAAATGGGTAACTTTTTGAAATGGACAGAAGACAGGAGTAGAATCTTCACAGGAAGTGCATCTTTCATCAGGGTTACAGAGAACTTTACAAACGATGAGTCACGTTCACTCTGATGAGTAACATGACTACCATGGTATACAACTGTCATGCCTTCCATTCCACAGAGAGACAAAGTAAAGTGCAAAGAAATAGCAGCCCTAAAGACATAACTGAAAAGCTCTTTTTTGCAGATTCTTGTTCCAACCTCCTGACAAAGCTCTTTCCATGCCTTTGAGTGAACCACATATACAATATGCCTGCTCTCATGTATACTTAAATGAAAGACCTCATAAAACTTGACTTATACTGATTAATATTAGCCACATATTCTGGAAATGTTGACTTTATTATGCAAATTGTCCCAAAATACTTTTGGAAAATATAATTAGCATTTGGGGAATTAAATGGTATAAAAAATCATCTACCATTAGAAAGATCATCTACCATTCTGTCCACTAAGTTATTAGCAACCTTTTCTTTACCTCAATTGCACATTCATCAAATGAATAATTCAACAATTGATAATTTTATAAGAAATTACTTTAACTGGGTCATAAATGTAGGTGGCTTAGTTATGTTTAGCTTGCCAATCTGTCTTCCCTTTCTTTTTTTTCTCAAATAGTCTAATTCATATATAATCATTAAAGTTAACATTATCAAAGTGACATACCACTAGACCCCTGAGTAAGCATGCTGTTTTAGCACACAACAATTTTAAGTGAATAAAAGATTCTGAGTACAACAGTCCATACAAAGCATCACCTCCCTGCCTCAAGTGCCAATTTATGCTGGAGTCAAAGGGAATGACTGACAGACTGGATTTTCTAAATACTTCCCTAAACATCCCAAAGTCAGTGCTCATTCCATTTATTAAATACAAAGTACCTGTTTATCTGTTCTGTTTCACATGACAAAAACATCAACAATAAAAAAGTGGTGTTATTGTGGTTTGAGGCTGCTTGTGCTCTAGTCACTCAGGACAGTTTCACTTGCACATGAGGTGCCAGGGCATCCGTTATTTTCATAAGGTAGGACAACTAATTCTTTGACATTTGTATCCACATATATAGATACTACAGATGCTACATTGAGTAAATCTTCACCTTCTTGTATGTTAAAACATATACCATCAATAAAGAAAACCAAAAATATTCAGGACAACACTGAAAGGGGATAAGCTGATGATAAGCATTTATATTATATGAAAGTTTTGGTCTCTGGGATATCTCCTTATTCATTTTGAAAAGTCAGAAAGAACTAAAAGATGAGGGGGTGGCTAGGGGGTGGAGTGAATAGAGCACCAGTTCTGGAGTCAGGAGGACCTGAGTTCAAATCCAGTACCAGACACTTAACACACACACACACACACACACACATGCAAACTAGCTTTGTGACCTTTGGCAAGTCACTTAACTCCAACTGCCCTACCTTCCCCCCTCCAAAAATAAAAAAAAAAGAAAGAAAAAGAGTTTAAAGATGAATAATCTCTAGGATGGGCAAATATGCTGACCAATGAAGATGATATTCTTTAATTTTTTTCTTTCTAATGAAGCCTACATATCATTTGACTTGTGATAAAAGGAACAATGATGATGCATAACTCCAAGGTTCTCATTCATATGTGTAGCATGTGAGGCAAATTATACTGGGAAAACCTTTTAATCTGTTAAGTGAAATGAATTGATTTAAAAAATTACTCCTTTCAACTTATCTATTGGAATTTATTAACTCTACCCTCCTTCAGTACTATGGCCTTCTTATTTATCCTGGAACATCTCTCCTCCCTTTGTCTCCCCTCCTTCCATTTGTGAATTCCTCTCAGAATCTCCATTTTGAAGAAGAACCCAAATCAGCTTCTCCCAGCTCTGCTTCTGACTCTCCAAATTTGCCACCAAGCCACCACAAATTTGAGGCTTTCCCCTCATTTGAATGTAAGTTCCTTGAGGGCAGGGACATTCTTTTTGCTTGTATGTCTATCCCCTGTACTTAGACCAATGCCTGGGCACATGGTAAATGCATAATAAATGCTTCTTGGTTTGTTGTTGTGCCTTCCATGATTTTGGAAACAAATGACCGTATTCTTGGCATGTATAAATGTGTCATGGATTAAATGTACCCACGCAGTTCTCATGGGCAGAAATCTGCACTGTAGGCTCTGCTGGTATTCCCAGCCGTGCTAGGTATTCTCCTGAGCAGAGAAAGCTCAATTTGACTCTGATTTTGGCATTAGACATAACTCTTTAGTTGTTGGAGGGTAAGCCTTCTTGATTAGTTCTAAGAGAATGATTAGTCTCCTCTAAAACAAATATCCAAGAAGTAAAGTTTGAATGTCTTCTGACTTTGGCCAATAAAACACCAAACTCTCTTAAATACCCCGAAATGATCATATTTTCCAAAGTTGGAAATTCAAATTTGCTTTTCTAGTCATAAACTGTAAAACAAATCTGTCTCTCAGTCAAAGGTGGGGCTTTCATTTCTTCAGTAATGCTTTCACAGTAGGATATTTTTGGGTCCTAAATGACTTCCTGATTTTAAGTTAGGCATCTTGGTAGGGTGAATTAACATTAACTATGATGCAATATAATAGACTAGAACCCTGATTTTTAAAAGATTGCTGTAGGTCTTAATACTCTTGCTCAGGCTTCAAAGAGACTTTAGGACAGACAGATTTTTAGGCCCTTTGACTATACCATCTTTGAGATAGATTAGGATTTTTTGATAACTTGGGGACAGTAGATGAGAGATGTTTTATAAGCCAATCTGTGCTGAAAGGACTTTTCTTATTATGTAGTTTAAAAAAGATATCAGTAATTTGTTTAGTTCGCTTAACATTTTATGGTCTTATTTTGTTTAAAGGTAGACACTTTACTCTCCACTGAACAATCTAAATTGAACTTGAATATTCTCTGGACTAAGAATCATTTTTCATATTCCATTATTCTTATATACACAGCATGAATGTATAGGTTATGCTGCATGCTAGAGCATCTGAGTAAGAGGATATTTGGAAGAAGTGCACTTTGTACAATGCCTGGCACATAGTAGGCATATTATAAATGCTCATAGAAATAGACAGCTGAACTGAAGAATAATTTTCACTGAACCCAATTCCCTGAATAAAAATTCACAATCCAATTCTCAACTCTAAGCACTTATAGGGTTAAACCTAAATGCTTGAAGGACGTATTGAGAATCTGCTTCCCCATGGGTAGTTCCAGGTAGCACTCAGAAGCCACCTTGTTTTAAGTTAGATCTGGCAGAAAATGGAAAAGGTTTTTTTTTCCCCTCAAGTTCAGGAGTCAAGTTATAGAACTTCACATGTTATAGAACATAACAGGATGTTCAGGAGAGATGCATGAGACATTTTTTTCATAAACAATCTTCAACATCTTCTAGTCTAAACATCTAATTAATCTTGAATTGGTCTGGAGCAACTCCAAGGGAAAATACCCGTATAACATATGTATACCTAGTAAGGACATTTTTTCCCTCTTTCACACTGACCTTATAAAATATGGAAACAATTAGTCTGGTATTTTGGTGTGTTGAGTTTTCGTGTGCTACAAGGGAGTATAATCAACTCTAATTTATCTTGCGTGTTAAGCTAGACTTTCATATATGAGGTTTTCTTAAAGCAAATTATGCTTTAACATAAATTATGCCTAACATACTCAAGTGGGCCCATCACTAAGTTTCAAATCAATTGTTTATGCCATGTGTTACCTCAACCTGGAGCATAGAGATCTTCTCATCCCAGATACATCAAGGAAACCCTGGAAAAGAAAGCCCCCTCCTCTCTGGACCTCTCCTTCCTCATTTGTAAAATAAGATGTCCTCCGAGGTTCATTCCATCTCTAAGTACATGGTTTTGGATCCTATGATGCTTTGAGATCTTCATCATTGCCTAGTGGAAAGCAGCAATAAAGGAGAGATGAAATCTCTCCCTGTCACTGATTGATTGAAGGCCTTCTATATAGTTGCTTCTTTAGGAATCCTTGGTATACTGCATTTGTTCTTGTTTTGTGGTAGTTTTTCCCCCTGGGGGTATGAAATCATCTTCAGTTATAACTGCTGTAGACCTTGTACTTATAGAACCAGACAGACTAAGAAGTGGCAAAAAACTTCAGGCCTCTATAGCTCTGTCGGACTTGACACTATAGACTAGTTAGGGGTATGTGCCTGCCACACTAAATCAATGTATGGTATGATCACATTTGATAGCATGAAGGCATTTGTCTTTAGGTTGAAAAGACTAAGTTAAGTCAGGAAACATATGATATGATGTCATCAGCTCTCAGGTAGGGTCCTGAGATACTTGGTTTGGGCTTTTTTTGTTTTTGAGGGAGGAAGGCAAGGTAATCGGGGTTAAGTGACTTGCCCAAGGACAGCTAGTGTCAAGTGTCTGAGTCTGGATTTGAACTTAGGTCCTCCTGACTCCAGGGTTGGTGCTCTATTAACTGTGCCACCTAGCTGCCCCAAGTCCTGAGATATTCATTTGAAAATATTGCAAGAAATAGGATGTATGCAAAGAGATCTGAGTCTGTGAATTCACGAACAGTTTTCATTTATAGCACAGTCTATGCAGGAATCTCCAAGCACCTCTTTAAGAGATAGAGTTTGGAGCTTCTATGAGTTGCACTGGCTTGTTACCCTCTTTTAAAGTTGGAGAAATGAAGATGGAAGGAAGACAAGTGAGATGGTCATATTGTCTTAAATCTTGAATTCCTTCCTGTACTCAAGGTACCAAGTCATACGATTTCCTACCAGTTAATTATCTTGCTATTTTTAATACTACTTTTTATTTAATACTACTTTTATTCTTTAGACTCAGTACATCAAAACTTATGCTTACAAGATTTCATGTTTAGAGCTAGAAGAGACATTAGAGACATAATCTTCCCATTTTACAGATGAGGAAATCTCAGAGGAAATATTACAGTAGAAACTCATTCAGGCAGATACAAATCTGACCTAAAAATATCAAAATCCAAGAAAGAATGTATATTGATATATTAATACCATCCAACCAGACTTAAACATTGTACTGATGATGGCTCCAAGTTAAATAGATACTGCAATACATTTCCATGATATTTGCCCTTTTAAGGTCTATTTTAGGAAGATGTGATGCTAGCTTAAAGGAATACATTCTTTTTTACCTCCTCTAGCCTCTGTTTCATTTATTATTATGTAAGATGGATTCAAAAGTCAAGAAAAATTGCTTGTGACTTTTAATGAAGAGCTCAGATGGAGTCTGAAAAGTCAGGGGATAGATAGTTTTGAGATGGGAATGGATATTCTCTTTCATTCTATCAATAGTTCAGATAATTATAATATTAAAATCCATACCCAGTAATATATAATACCCATCTAGATGACCTCTGGCCCATTAGGGTGTGAGTTACTTAAGAGTAGTGACTGTTTGTGTTTCCTTGTATCCAACACACAGTAGTTGCTCAATAAATGCACTTTGACCTAAATTATTATTTTGTTCCACATCAAAGCACCAACCACATACAGTACTCAGTAAGATTTGTTCATAGTACTTAGTAAGAAAGAATTTTCTATTTCATCAGTTTTGCTCAGGTTCCTTCTCTTGTTGACATGAATTAATTGTGGTGAACAAGAGAGAATAGACTTGAGAGTCTGAAACTCCAACAAGCATGAACACAGATAGGAAATAAGCTAGTTCATACACAGTAAATTATATCCACCATAACCTGACAGACAGGAGAGTCAACTTTCACCATGGAAAGACTGAATAGAAGCAAAATCACAGGTACATAACAGGGGGAAAGTAGCCACGAAGGATTCAAAGCAGGAAACAATCTCATCAGCCCTTATGGCCCTCCTCTTTGATTGGAGGAAGTTGGCCTGGACCTGTATTTGCCATTGTCAGAGACTTTTCTGATGCTAGTGATCAATAGCCTTTCTCAGTTTGCTTAAAAAAAAAGTTCATTTCAGATCTGGAACTCTACAATTTCACAGACAAGAAATCCACACAAGACTGTTTACTCTGCAGAGCTGCTCACCTAGCACACTCTGAAATTCCTTTTTTACCCAGCTTTTTTTTTGCATGTCAGTGATAGACCATTTAAAGTTGGTATAAGGAGGATATGTCTGTTTTTATATTCCTAGAAGAGCAATCACTACTTGATAGTAGCGGCACTAATTTGTCTATATAAAAATAAAAGGAGCCATACCAGATTTTAAACTGTAGTAGAAAACAGCAGTCATAAAAATTACTTAGTACTGACTGAGGAATAGAGTAGTGGATCAGTGGAATAGATTAGGTACATGAGACACAGCAGTCAATGACTATAGTAATCTATTGTTTGATGAACCTAAAGACTCCAGCTTCTGGGATAAGAACTCACTATTTGACAAAAACTGCCCAGAAAACTGGAAAATAGTACGGCAGAAACTGGGCATAGACCAATGTCTTACACCTAATACCAAAATAAAATCTGTATGGGTTCACAATCTAGATATAAAGGTCGATACTGTAAGCAATCTGAGAGAGCAAGGAATAGTTTACCTGCCAGATTTATGGAGAAGGGAAGAATTTATGACCAAACAAGAGATAGAGAGCATCACAAAATGCAAAATGGATAATTTTGATTGCATTAAATTGAAAAGTTTTTGTGCAAACAAAGTCAATGTAACCAAGATTAGGAGGGAAGTGGAAAATTGGGGAAGAATTTTTTACAACCAGTATCTCTGATAAAGGTCTCATTTCTAAAATATACAGAGAATTGTGTCAAATATATAAGAATACAAGTCATTCCCCAATTGATAAATGATGAAAGGATATGAACAGGTAGTTTTCAGAGGAAGAAGCTAAAGATATCTATTTTCATATGAAAAAATGCTCTAAATAACTATTGATTAGAGAAATGCAAGTCAAAACAACTCTGAGGTACCACATCTCAACATTCAGATTGGCTAACATGACAAAACAGGAAAATGATAAATGTTGGAAAAGATGTGGGGAAATTGGAACACTAATGCATTGTTGGTGGAGTTGTGAACTGATCCAACCATTCTGGAGAGCAATTTGGAGCTATTCCCAAAGGGCTATAAAAATGTGCATATACTTTGACCCAGAAATACCATTTCTAGGGCTATATCCCAAAGAGATCATACGAGTGGGAAAAGGACCCATATGTGCAAAAATATTTTTATAGCAACTCTTTTTGTGGTGGCAAAGAATTGGAAATCAAAGGGATGCCCATCAATTGGGGTATGGCTAAACAAGTTGTGGTATATGAATGTAATGGAATATTATTGTGCTATAAGAAGTGAGGAGCAGATGGATTTCATAATAACCTGGAGAGACTTATATAAACTGATGCTGAGTGAGAGGAGCAGAACCAGGAGAACATTGTACACAATTACAGACACATTGTATCTGTGATGACTGATATTGATAGACTGGACTCATTCCAGCAATGTAGGGTTATAAGACAACTCCAAAGGACTCATGATGGCAAAGGCTATCCACAGAGAAAGATTTATGGACTCTGAATACAGATTGAAGCAAACTACATGCTCTCTCTTTTTTGTTTTTTCCTTTCTCTTTGTTCATTCCATTGATTATAATCCTTCTTTACAACTTGTAGAACCTATATCAGATTGCATGCCACCATGGCAGGGGCGGGGGGGGGGGGGGGAGGAGGGGGGGGGTGTGGAGTTGGGGCTGGGTGGGGAGAGTTTAGAGTGGAGAGAGGGGGAGAAAATTTGGAACTCAAAAGATTGTGGGACTGAATGTTGTAAACTAAAAGTAAATAAATAATTTAATTTACTTTTCAAAAAAAAAAAAAAAAAAAGAAAAGGAATTGCTTGACTGATCAGATTGCTGGGTTGATAAATTTTGATAAAAACTGGCCCCAGACAGTGGGTTAACCTGAGACTAGGACTTGGCTCTTCTTCCTGTTTTTATCCTCCAAGGCATGGCTCTTGATCTAACAGGACCCTCTCAGTTCCCACTTATTTTATTGGATAAACTTGGAGCTAGAAGAGACTTTGGAGATGATCTAACTAGCCCCTACCCCTCTTAAGTGAACAAAGTGAGGTCCAGAAAAACTAGAAGTGACTTGCCTAAGATCAGTCAGGTAGTAGAACTCAACATTTGAACCTGACTCTTTGGACTTTAAATTCAGATCTGTTTCACTACATCATTCTGCCTCTTCCATATTTTGCCAAATTTACTTTTGAATAATTTTGCTTCTCATATCTACCCCTTTTGGGTACCTCTTCCCAGCTTCCCATAAGGGAGATTGTAAGAGGATAGAACTCAGTGTGAGACAGCGAGGGCTATGAATCATGTCCTGAAGCAAAGAAAAAAAAAAGCATTGTTGATGACAGTCACACAGGTAAAGGACAAAGCTTTAGGGGGAGGAAGGTGCCAGATAAGAACAGAAAGTTGCAGTTAAATAAGAAGGGGGAAAATTCAGGGACTTGGGATGTAAAGAAGTGCAGGTTAAATCTCATGAAGGAAGGAAACCATAAAAAATAAAAGTAGGCCTATGAAAATTTGGCATATATTGCATACACATAAACCTCTAGAGAAACTGATTGTATCAAAATTCACATGCAGACCGCCAACTAGGCTGCTTCAATAGATTCCAGGTTTTGCTCAGTCTCTATGCTATCCAAATGGGAGTTTAGCCAGGACTCTGGGGTTAGTAATTCATTCTGAGAGAGGCTGATACTACAGTAAGCAACCCACTCTGCAAGAGTAAATGGTTTGACCACATGAGGTGAATTAGCTCTTCTAGGACACCATTTACTGGTATGACAGAAAAAGAAGCTTATATTTTTCCTTTTATTGTACATTCAATGTATACACACATAAAACACACATATGAGGTTTACCTTTAAAAATGCTTATGACCTGAAATGGAGAAAATGGCCTGGGATTAGTTTTAAGGATGTCATATAACTCAAGGCAAAAATTTTTATGAAATTACTTTGACCATAAATTACTGGATTGATTATTGAATTATTTTTGTTCCATCCGTAATTCTGGCTAAACTTTCCATCCATGTTCTATACACATGTCAATATAATTACCTGAGGGGCAGAAGTCACAATTAGAAGGGTTGTATGACATTTGCTACCAAGACAAGCCCAATTCATAACAGGTACCTGAAGCCTTCACCAGCCTTCAGTTTTTCTAGCTGCAATTTATGCTGCATCTTTTTTAATTTCCTTACTCTTGTAAGATTTAAACTAGTCTCTGTCTTTGTTTTTTCTCTTGCATATAGAAAAGAATAAGAAAGTGAATCTTCAGCTGGGTGTAGTAGGGATAGAAATGATGGGAAACCAGTCTATAAAGTGAGAGAGACACCAACTTTCCTCCATCTTTTCATTACTTTAGTATTAAAAAAAAATGTGTGATGTAGTTAGTACACATAGGTTCTTTCTCCATTGAAAGAAATCATAATCTTGTGATATGGGTTGTGGGAATTGCTATGACCAAAAATCATCATCCAAGCTACAGTCTTTTGGTAATAAGGCTTCTTAAACTAAGCTAAGATCCTCTTAATAAAATATTATGAAGTTGGGCCCAATCTTTTCCATTTTGGTTGAACCCACCAGAATTTTCACTCTACTCACAAAGCCTTTGATAATCCAGGGTCATCTCCAAACTTCTCTATAAAGACAAATGGATTATTAAAACCATTTATCTAAAACATTGAAACTTCTGCTTATCCAGAAAACGTCATTTGATTTGAGACTTTTCTTCTCTGCTACACAATTTTAAGCATCATTTGGAATATCTTGCTTCTTTCTTCTCATTCTGGTATATTCCATCTACCATTTCAACTTAAAGACACAATTTTCTCATCTTAATTCTGTTATTTTCATCTTCTAAGTTTTAATGTTTCTCCTTCATTCTGAGACTATATCGGTTATTTGTATAATGTGAAAACTTCTCCCCCCCGAGTCAAGTAATTTCCTCCCTGAGGGAATTCATATTACATATATAAAACAATTTTAAAAATTATTGAACATGACATTCCTTTGATTAAAAAGCACATTTTCTGAATCTTAATTTCAAATACTATTAAGGAGTACTGAAGTCTAAAGGGTTTCTCAGAATGAAATCAATATATATATATATATATGTGATGGTTTAATACAAAACATCATTAAGATTAAATTAGCATATTTTGGGTCATCAATATATAAAAGAACTAGTTGTAGTCTCCTGAATATGAGTGAAGAGTTCACATCCACAATTAAAAATAAATTCTTTATGGTGGTAGGCAGTTCAGTGGATGGAGTATTAGACCTGGAGTCAGGAAAATGAATTCAAATTCTTCCTCAGATACTTATTATTGTATGATCCTATGAAAATCACAGCCTCTCTCAGTCTTAGTCTCCTTATCTGTAAAATGGGGGTAGTAAAGGCACCTGTTCTGCAAGGTTGTTATGAGGATCAAAATAGGCTAGTGCATATAAAACTCTTTTCAAACCCTTAAGTGTTATAGAACTGCTAGCTATTATTATTCATGACAAATAAATGTAAGTTTTAGGCCATTGAAACAGAATGCTTTAAAATATTATGCAGCCCTTTTAGGTATTGTACAAAAAGCTGAAAATGTAGTCCCACTTTACTTCAAGTATTTCATGTGTTTCCATTGATTGTACTTGGAACTGAAAACATCTAGAAATGTATACCAGTAGTAATTACTTGATTAAAATTCTCCAAAATAGTGATGATGTCTCCTTAAGCCACAAAAAGGCTCATATACAGATACTCTCCCAGGCCCTAATCCTCCTTGCCTCACAGTAAATTCTGTCATGCTAGGAATTTAGAGAAGGCACAGGATTTCAAGATTAGGGCTTTGATATTCCAGTGCACTATATAAATCCATGGAAGTATCCATATTGTTTTCCTGGCCATGCTAGAGGAAAGTAATCCAAATACAGACAAGGGGCTCCTGACATTTGTCTTTATTGCCTAGTCATAAATTCATAAAGGGATGCCTGCTGTAACCAATTGGCAAGTTCACTGGATAAACATCAACACCAATTTAATGATTTGTATACACATTGTAAACTAGAGAATCTTTATACAAAGAAATCAGATAAATCAAACATGAGCTGAGGCTTAGAGGAGAGCAATTAAGTCTCTAAGGTAAGGTGGCTGTGGGAGGGCCTTGTATCACATTAGAGGATATAATAGAAAATGTGTTAACACAGACTACAGTATGTGCAATTAAATTAATTAGTAATATGAAATCCTTCTAAAAGCAGTTTCTCTATCTATAGACAAATAGATAGACATTTAAAAACCTCTCAGTTTTCTCTTTAATTCATTCAAAAATGGGGGTGGGGGGGAATTAAAACTTCCCAAGAGGAAGATGATTAAAAAAAAAACAGACTGAAGGAGAAATGTATGGTCAATTTGATAGCCTCAGGCTAAAAACAAGGTGTATGTGGTGGGGGGGGAGAGAAGCGGGGAAGAATTGTCAGAAAAAGAAATCCTATTTGACCATATCTTATTTGTTACGGTGTATTTAAATGTTTCATTGAAAACCCATTCAAATCTAATACCTCAGAGGCAGGTGTGAAATACCTTTAAGGTAAACTGACTTCTAATCCAATGCTCTGAGAAATGTTAAAGCTCACACAGAACTACCAAAATAATTAAAAAATCAAACATTGACATGTAAGGAGATGATTGCCGAACACAAATTAAATTGTGTTCATGCCAAAGCTCCTCATCAGTGAAAAGTGAGAAGCTCAATTTTGGCCCTAAAAGAAAGTGGCTTTGGAACTTTGGCAGAAGTTGTGCAGTTGGGGCCAAATTCAGCCCTGTGGTAACTTGTAATCCTTGTTATACAGAAAGGAAAAAAAATAGGCTTGTTCCAGTGATAGCAAGACTTCCATTTATTCATCTCAAAAGCAATAAGATTCTAGAATGGAGCCTTCATAACACAAAATGCTTTTAAGTCCTCCCTGAGGGGAACACAATATACACAATTTATGTAAAAAGACGAAAAAGGAAAGCTAAGTATTCCAGTTAAGGGTCAGAAATCAATATTTCTTTAACAGCCTAAGCAACATGCATTACTCTTAATACAAATACTTAGGAGACTTTACACTCTGCATAAGGGGGATTTTCATATAATTGAGGTAGAAAGCAGAATATGACTCTCCAACCTAGCTCATTTTGTTGCACAAGTTAAAACTGTATTTGGACAGCATTTTTGGATCTTTTAGCTAAAAGAAAATTAAAACAAAACAAAAAACCTCAAAAATTCATTTCAGTGAAGAAGGTAAGGCAGCTAGGACTGGGTCTGGTAGGTTGAGAACAGAAAGTTAGTTGAAAGCTATAATTTGAAACCAAAACACCACTTTCAAATACCAGAGCTGGTAATTGAATGACAGGTTTAAAGATGATAGGATCAAAGATTTTCAGCTGGAAGGAACCTCAGAGGTGATTAAGTCCAACCTCTTTATCATACAGATGAGGAAACTGAGGCCAAAGGGAGTCTTGCCCAGGGTCATACTAAGTACCAGAACTGGAATTTAAACTTAGGTCTTTCTGATCTCAAGTCCAATTCTCCATTCACCATGCCATGATGCCTTTCCTTAGTTTGAAAAGAAAACTTAAAGATATCTTTAAGATAGCCATAAGCAACTTCAAATAAAGGGCATGACTGATGACGTAGAAGTTCTATCTATATAGGAATAATTGTTCTTGCTTTTTGTGACTTGTTCATACAGCCAGATGAATGTCAGGTCCCCATAAATCCCAGTCATTTTAATGAATCACAGAGCATTCCAGCAACTTTATGACTCAATTATGTCAGCTTTCACTAACCATAGCTAGATATGGCCAAAGTTTGCTATTCAGTCAGATATGAAGAAGTTATCTCCATAGAAGCACGAATCAGCAATTTTTGCCAAATGTACAAAACATTTCCATTTTCTCTGATTCCAGTAAATCCAAAGAAAGCCATAATCCACGTTCATTCTTTAATTTCAATGTGTATCAAATGAGATAATAATTGTAAAGTGCTTAGCACGGTCCCTGGCACACAGTAAGTATTGTATAAATGTTACTTATTTTTCTTCATTTATTTTTATCTTTCTTATTAGAATTCATTTTTCAGTCCTATGTGGTTTTCTGGATTTTTTTTCTTTCTTCTTCTCAAAGATAAGTTGCAATATGGTTACACAGTTTGCAGGGACATTACTCTCCACTACCATTTCTCTCAATTTCAGAATGACCTTCATATTTTTTGGAGTTTGAGTTTACAGTGCATAGATAGTGTCACTTTTTTTTCAGGAAAATATAGAGAGGACCCAATTTCAGGCAATTCACACTGTTATATTTTCCGTGAATCAGAAGCTACAAGTAATGAGGCAACTGCCAGGCTTTTTTAGTTTGAATCTAATTTCTGTATTTTAAAAGTCTGTAGAGGTGAAGCCCTCAGGAAGCCCACTGAACAGTCTGACTGAAGGCGAACATTTTTCAAAGTGAAAGGTACAACTCATATTACATTTCCATCTAGCTATATGCACAGACTTATGATATATGTACATGTTCTTGAAAATGTACACAATGTCCAAAAAAAACCATTTCTTATTTTGACCCCTTGCTTGGTCAACAACTAGCTGTTCAGTCAAGTACTTTCATTCTCTGGTACAGTAGTTGTATACTTAGATAGAAATCTAAGTATCACTGACCCTGATCCCTAAGCTTCCATCTCATGATGGTGGACAGATAAACTGATAAGAGCACAGATTCAGGAGTCAGAGGACCTGGAGTAAAATACCATCTTTACATTTGCCACCTCAACAACCTCTGGCAAGTCATTTAATATCCCCGGGCCTCAGTTTCCTCATTTGTAAAGTGAACGATTTCCTAGATGACCTCTGAGGTTTTTGATTTTTTTGTTTTCTCCCAAGTCTAGATCTATGATCTGGTGATGAGAATGTTGGTTAAGATGGTCATTGATTAGACTGGGAACTTAGAGATCATCTCCAGAAGTTCTCAAACTGGGTTCAATGAATTTACTTATTAAAAAAAATATTGGTTTCCTTTGAAATTCTACGTATTATATTCTATGCATTTAAAAACATTATTCTAAGAAGGGATACATAAGCTTCACCAGATTGTCAGAGGAGTTCATGGTACACAAAAAGGTTAAGAACCCATGATCAAGTCTAACTCCTTAATTTTACAGATGAGGAAACAGAACTATGGAGGTTAAATGACTTGGCCAAGGTCACACTGCAGGTTGTAAATAACAGAGATGAGATGTGAACCCAGATCCTCTGATTTCAGAGCTAGTATTCTTTCCACTACACTGGAAAGTGTAGCTTACCTATTGATTTGTAATGATTTTATGTGCTGTATCTACTGTATCTACTTGTATAATAGGAAGGAGTGAATCTCAGAGTACATGGGATGGAGTGTAAACTGTAAGCACTTATTAATTGCCTACTATGTGCCTAAGTACTTTCTAGGTGCTACAGCACCTTGATTGGTGATGATAAAAAGAATCAGACACTTATTGTGATACCTCACACTTAATAGGTGCTCATTGATGTTGATCATCAATCATGTCTTGTGTCTCCCCATGCCCACCCTCCCAAGTTTTGTCCTGGGTCCCTTTTTACTCTTTCTACACACTCTCCTTCTCCACCCATGGATTCAATTATCATCTCTTTGCAAATAACCTTTGCTTCTATATATCCAGCTCTAACCTCTCTCCTGAGCTTCATTCCTGAATCATCAACTATCTAAGGGACAATTCAAACTAGATGCCCCTTAGGCATCTTGAACTCAACAGGCTCAAAGCAGAATTCATCCCCTCCTCCCACCCCATCCCACTCTATTTCTTTCAAGCTCATTATTATAATTCCAGTTTTACTGCTTTGCATCCTCTGAGAAATCTTTGATTCATCACTCTTCCTAATCCCCATATCTAAGCAGTTGTCAAGTCTCGTTCAGTCTGCTGATACAAGATTTCTCACATCTCTTCCCTTTTCTCCACTCAAATGGCCACAATGCTTTTTATCATCACCTCTCACCCAGACTACATCAATAGCTTCTTAAATAACCTGCTTGCCTTGAGTATCTTCAAATAATACAGTCTTCATAGTGTCAAAACAATATTCCTAATGCATAGGTTTGACCATGTCATTTTCCTGTTCAAAGAAGTCCAGGGGATCATTATTACCTCTAGGACAAAATACAAACTCCTATGCTTGGTATTTAAAGTTATTTACATGTTAGGGGATAGAAATAGACCTGTGATTTCATCGGTATAGGGAACTTCCCCATTCTTCATACGTAGTGCACAAATCTAATATGAAATTTCTCTCCTTACCATTATGAATTTAGAGCAGTTTTTTGTTTTGTTGTTAAAGACTGGGTTTTCTAATCTTACCCAGGCTGAAAGTATGGGTGTTATTGACAGGCCCTCTCTTATGATCAATTGGCATGGGCTTCTTGACCTGCTCTTTTTTTTTTATCTGAAATGATCTGCACTTCATTGGGGAACGTGGTGCCTCCCCTCTTTTGGAGGTCTCACCATATTGAGGCTTAATTTACTGTAGACACCTGATCAGCTTAGCTCACTATAGCTCAGAACTCCCATACTCGAGAGATTTGCCAACCTTGGTCTCCCTAGGAACTTTGATTATGAGCATGTATGACCATGATGGCTAGAGCAATTTTTGTTTGTTTTTGCAATTCACTTTTATAAACATCAATTCCCAAGTTACTGAACATGTGAAGCTATTCATCTTTCCTTCCATACCTCAAAACCTTTATCTTTATCAATCCTTTTCTTTTTCCCATTGATCTTGGAGGATAAGGTGGACCTCCTCTTTGCCAAAGACTGTTTGTTGTTGTTCAGTTGTGTTCCATTCATTGTGACCCCTTTTGGGGTTTTCTTGGCAAAGATACCGGAGTGGTTTGCCATTTCCTTCTTTAGTTCATTTTATAGATGAAGAAACTGAGACATACAGTGTTAAGTAACTTGCCTAGGGTTGCACAGCTATTAAGTATCTGAGACCAGATTTGAATTCAGGTCTCCTTGATTCCAGGCCTGTCACTCTATCCACTGTGCCACTTAGCTGCCCCTGACAAAGATTACTCCTCTGGTTGTGCTCTTGATTTCATTCCCTCTTGTCTCATAGTACTTCCCCTCCTCCCCCAACCCCTTGCCCTAACTACTCCCTCTCCCTGGTCTTCAGTTTCTACCTATTTAATGGCACTTTCTCCTTTGCCTATAAAAATGTTCTGGTCTCCCTACTCTATATTATGCTATTTCCATTGACCCCTCCTCAAACCTATTGAATTTTTTGAGTTTAAAAAGAAAACAAAAAGACAAACACATGCTTTGTATCGGCTGTTAATGCGTATAAACCCAAGTAAGAGATTGAAGTATGTATTCTGTGGAAGGATCTGTCAGATGATCTATTTTATAAGTAGGTAAAGCATAAAAGTAAGTAGAATTATGGCCTCTAAAATACAAAAGGAAGAAAGTACTGTTAAGGCCTGCCCTTGGGACCAAAAGACTGGGAAAATGCAAAGCAGATGAACTGTTGTTAAAATGTGCAGTCAGAACTCGCTAAGTCCCTGTTTTAAGTAAGGTATATAGAAAAGAACAGACTGGGAGGTAATCCTTCCCATTGCTGAGAATCTTTTAATCCAGCCTGGATGGTCACTTGGTGGAGATGATACAGAAGAGATCTATGCTTCATGTAGATATTGTGCTTAATTACTCTGAATTTTCTTCCAAATCTTGGACTAATAGTTTTTTTCTCCTACCACACTTATTTATACTCACTGCCTCTATTTCCTCCCTGCTGACTTATCCTTAAAACCCTGCAACCAATTTTCCATCTCTGCCTCTCTGCTGAAACTCCTGCCTCTCAGGTCATCAAATGACCCAATAACTGCCAAATTCAGTGACCTTTTCTCTGTCTTCATCTTTTTAAATCTTTTTTTCTCCCTGAAATTTTTTCTTGAGCCCTCTCCTCCATTTTTTTCTGCTTTTTTCTTCTTTTAAAACTGTCCAAACACTCCAGTATGTTCTTTCCTTGTTTCTCTTCCTCCTATTTTCCCCTAAAGTGTATATGTACTCCAAGTCTCTATCCATGGTCATCTTTGCTTTTAGTTCTTGATTTCTTGGAGATCTCATACACTTCCATATATTCAATTATTATCTCTATGAAGAATGCTTATAACAGAATACAATACTCTAGATGTTGTCTACAGACTCAGATGTAAAGATTCAGTCTTGATTTCTGAAAGCCCTAAATTTCCTTCTACTTGCAAAGACATCACCACTTGAACGTTTCACATCAAGTTTAACATTCCTGAAATTTAATTTACCTAAAAGTAATTCATATTTTCTCTAAAACTCTTCCCCCCACCACTTTTCTATTTCTCTTGATGGAACCACTATCCTTTCTATCACTTACGCTCAAAATATTAATCATATTTGAATTTTCTTTCTCATCTCTCACAGCCAATCAGCCAAGTCCTTTCAATTCTACTTCTGTTGTAACTTATTTTTTTCTCCATTCACATAGCCATCATCTGATTTCAGGTCCTCATTATTTGTTTGTACAATTACAAAAGCCTCCTAACTTGTTTCCCTGTCTCCAGTTCTCCTTCTAATCCATCATTCATATAGATATCAAAAATCCTCTTTCCAGTATGGAAAATCAAAGAATTTCAGAGTTGGGAGGGATCTCATAGACCATCTAGTCTAACTCATAACTTCTACAATATATGCTCAGCAAGTGATCATATAATATATTCATGAAGACTTCTAGTGTTCCACTATCTACTGAAGTGGCCCCTTCTACTTTTGGAAACCTTTTATTGGTGGGAATTTTTTCCTTACCTTGAACCTGAATTAGCTTATTGATTGCTAATACTACTGCCCATTGGGCTCCAACAGAAAATGTCTTATCCGTAGAATATCCTTTCAAATACTTAAGGCCAGTTATCATGTCTACCTTAAACATTTTCTTCTCTAGGTTGAACAAAACTAAGCTCCTTAACCAATGCTCATATGGCATGTTTTATAGCTTGTCAAAGTTTTTCCTAAATTGCGAGGCTTAAAACTGAATATGATACTCCAGATGTAGTTCAACGAAGGCAGAATGTAGCAGGATCACAACCTCGTATCTCTGGATGCTGCCTTTCTTAATGCACTTTAACATTGCCTAATATTTTGTTTATGTCTGCCACCCCTCTATTCAATTATATAAAATTTATACTCTGTTAACCTGGAATTTTTCAGCCAAACTTCTTTCTAGTCATAAATCTGCAACGGATTCTTAAGAAAGTGACTGTTTGAGCCTATATATAAGACTTAGATTTATATCTATTAAATTTCATTTATCAGGTTTGACCCATTCTACAGTGCCTCCATCCCCTTTTCAAAAGCCTTCAGCAGATCCCTTACTCTTACCTATTAGATAATATAGACACTCCTTTACCTGGCATTGATATCCTAGCTCCAACCTCTCTTTTCATCTTTATCCTATTCTTCATGCATTCTACATTCCAACTAAACTGGAATACTGGATATTCCTTGATCTTGTTGTTTTTTTTTTTTTCCCTCTCTTCTCTGATCTCAATTAATTCTCCCTTGCCTGGAACATATTCTCCTCACATCACTTCCTGTTGAAACCATTTTGTCCTCAAGGCCCAGATTAGTTTTCACCTATTTGAAGCCTTTCCTGACCTCCAAGACCCCCAGTTCAAAGGGATCTCCCCCAATTTAAATTCTTATGTCTTATATCTTTATTTACCCAACTTTGTCACTCATGGCATCTTCTAAACTTGTATTTATTTATCTGTGTCACATTTGTGCATGTATTTTATTCTCCCAGATTAGATTGTTAAGTCCTTGAGACCGAAGACTTTGATGTTTTGTTTTTGTACCCCCAGAGCCAAGCCTAGAACCTTACAAGGTAATAACTATTTGCTTAATTTAATTGTTCAAATATTGCCTGGGAAGAAGGAGAGTATCTCCATCACCACTGTATATAGAGAGGAAAACAAAACAACTGGTGAAGGTAAGATCTTAACTGAGTTTCCTTGATTCCCTAATGCATGCCCTTATCTGCTCAGTAAGTCTCAACTCAAAGCTAGTATTTAACCGATCATATTTAAACATTATTATATTATAATGTGTCAAATACAGTTATATATAAAATCATCATCATCCATATCCCAAATTCCTTTATTTTTCATATGTTTCATTCTCCTCTACAATTCACAACAGAAGTTGACCTCTTAAATTCAATGGGTTGAGAGTTTTAATATTTCTCTTCTTTTCTGTGCATCTGGGGCAATGAGGACTTGATTTAAATCCCTCATGTTGCTGCTACCTCTAATGATAAAAATGATCATTCTGCATAGATTTAACAGTTGAATGATTGACCATTCATATTTTTTCCTAGGTCTTTAACAATCCCATTCCACAACCAAACTGAGTCATCTCCATGGGATCAGATATTAAACATCATACAGAAGAGACATCAGATGCCATTTAGTCTAATCCAACATCTTCATTTTATGCATAAGATTTTTTTTTTGTGATCAAAAGAAAAACTTTATTTCCAAATAAGAGTTCCATTATAGTAGCAAAGCCTGGCATTGCCAGACTCCTAAAAAGTGATTTCTTTCTCAAAAAGGCATTTATAAAAATAGGTCCATTTCCCAGCAAGATTGGACCTGGAGAAGCTGACCATTGGGAGAAGGCTGCCCTTGCCCCAGGGCAGCCCCAGGCCAAGCCTCCCACAGCCTGTCTGAGGTAAGGTTGCTAAGGGACTTAACCAAGGATGCTAAGAGAATTGTCTATAGTCACCTAGGTAGTAAGTTTCAGAGGTAGTACACACAAACCCAGGTCTTCTGCTCCAAGAACCAGCACTCTGTATAGTAACCTATATAGTCCCACACTCAAAAATACCATTACCAATTTTTCAAAGTTTTTAAAAGTGAACATGTACTAGGTATGTGCTCCCAAAAGCAAAGGAAGCTTTCTAAAACACACACACACACACATATCTTTAATCATATTGAAATTAGATCACAGCCTTAAGACTAAGTCCCAACTTAATTCTTTTGAAGAATTTATAAGGATAAGAATTAGTCAATCAGTAAAAATATATTAAGCGACAACTAAATGCCAGGCACTGGTCTAAGCACTGGAATCCTTGTGGCCATGCACTTTACATTGTTTAAAAGCTCCACCCTGCGTGAAGGAAGAGTGCCTGATGCTAAATCATCTTTAACAGTGGGAGGAGATTATATCATTTTCATTTATAATCTTTAATCATCATCTAGATAGATTTTTATCATGGTCTCTTTCTCTTCTGGGAAGATTTGATGTGAAAATAAGTAGGAACTTTATGGGTAAATCCACACTTCTGCTTAAATTGTGTTGTAGGAACTTTTGGATGGAAAATAGAAAATTTAATTTTTTTAACCTAAAATTTATGAATCTATATTCAATAATGATATTGTTCTAGAAATCTCTTGTTGTGCTTTATCCTTCCTTGGCTTAGGTATTAGGAACACATTTTTTTTTTCCCAACAAAAGAGGTCTGGTAGAGTCCTCTCTTCCTCAATTTTTCAGAATTGTGTAGTATTAATATTAATTGTTTTTTAAAATTTTGATAGAACTCTCTTGTGTATCCATTAGGACCATAAGTCCACCCACCCCACCCTTGCTTTGATAGATCGTTTATAATTTGTTCTGCTTCTTTTTTGGATATTTGATTATTTAAAATCTCTCTTTGATCTTTTTTTAGCTTGGGTATTTCGTATTTTTAAAAATATTCCTTCAGTTCTTTTGTGTTCTCAGTTTTGTTAGTATTTGACTTTGTATAGCAGGTTCTGATTACTCTTTTTATTTTTCTGGTTTTGTTGTGATTTCCTCTTGTTTGCTTCTCTGTTGATTTGATTTTCATGTAGTGTGATTTGTTTTTTAATAAGAATACTAGCAATTCATGTCTGTGACATAAGATTCAATCTGAAATTTGCTCAAGATCAACATATTCAGAGAAAAGTAATCCCTTATTAAGAACAATCTTATTATCAAGGCTAGGATGAAACAGGGATTTATAACTGTGATCTCCTTTCAAACATCTGTTACATATTCTTGGGAAATATAACCATATTACTTATCTCTTCTTGTTTTTAATTCACTAGTTTGTTTTTTGCCATGAGCAATCACATAAAAATAAAATTTTAAGTTATTAAGTGTTCACCTACTTTTATAATAATTATAATTATTAATAGTTTAATAATATCTTTCCTGTTTCATTTAGATATTGGAACTCATGCCAAAAATAATTTTTCAAGTTAGGGCTGGTCTACCTCATGGAACACTGTTTGAACTTTGCTAAACTAGAGAAACTATTTTTTTTTCTGACATCACAATGATGTTTTTCATCACTGTCAAAAAACTGAATTCTATACTTTTTGTTTCATCAAGTAGATCAAGCTAGCACTTTTTGAATACATTCAAAATCAGATAGGTTATTATGTTTCTTTGAGCAAGTCAGAAGTGTTGGGAGTGTTCACTCTAGTTTCATGATCTTGATATTTTGAAGGTAAAGCCACAAATTGGTTTTGACCTTATTTTCTTTCCAAATAAGATCAATTATGAAAGAAGTTACAGCTTAGAAACCCAATCTTATAAAGTCTAGTCTGATAAATCACTATAGAAAGATCTGCCTATATGAAAGATAATTAGATTCTGCCATTCCCCTATAATGATAGCCATCTAAGAACCATCGCTACCCAAATTATACTCTTATCTTAAATATAACCCAAGTCACTGATTGATTCCTTCCATTTCTGATAGGGAATTAGATGACTAGTCACTTTTCCTACCTCAGCATCTTCTGTATGGGATTACATTTTATTTTTCCTGAAGTAGAGTTTAGCTTCAGACCTAAGTTACATAAAATTTCTTTCTATGCCTAGAAAGGTGAGGCCAGAGGTATGCTGGTAAATGTTTTAACAACCACCTCTCCAGAAAAAACAATATCATTGTATAGCATGACACACTTTTACATTTAATCTGCATTATTAGCATTTTCCACAATTTTCTAAGTCTAGAAAATCAATAAAATAACAAATCAAGATATTATTGAACACTTGCTGATTTCTACGGTCTAAATGCTCACATAGGAAAATTTAACAATCAGCTCTCTTGCACTGGTTTGAGCTGTCTCCAACATCTCCCTGGTTGAGGTTGACATACCCATAATAAGTGATTGCAACCCACAGCAGTAACTGACAAGGATTAGGATACAAACTTTTTGAAGAATGAAGAAAAAGGCTAAAACCTAAGAAGAGAAAGTGAAAGGTCCTCATCTATTTCATCAGAAGGAAAGATTGTTCAAAAGCGGCACTTTTATTTTTATTTCAAATCATGTTTTTTGCAACAAATTAACCTTATGGTGTCAACACTCAAGAATAGCAATTAATAAAAATACATCAAACAGAACAACAATGAATGATAAAAAACACGCACATTTATTTAAATGTCAAAAACATTCCTTAAGAGGAATATTGCTTTGCAGTACTAGACTTGATATAGTGTTCTACAAATGAAAGTTTTCTGCATTCCCTGTTTCTGGTTCTCTGAGATAGAAACTCAGGAGAGCCCTCCCAGATGTTTTTAAACATCCAGATGCACGTATATGAAGAAAAGTGATCTCTAATTACTTGGCCCTACTCCCTTAAGACTTTCTATAGAACAAAATGATCCCTTCTTAGAATGCTTCTCTTCCTTCAAGGCTTAGCTCATGCTATCTTCTACATAAGGCCTATCTTGGTCCTTTGCCCTCATCTCCCACCCCCCTTGGCTAGTGCTTTCCCTTCCAAGTTGAGTTGCATTTTCTTTGAATACATTCTATATTTCCTTATCTTTGTATATGTTCCCTCGAATGTAAGCCTTGAAGGCAAGGACTGTTACTATTGTTGTTGTTATTACTTTGTATTTGAATACCCAGCATAGAGCACATTGCATGGTACATAGCAGGTAAATTTAATAAATTCTTGTTGAACGAACGAATGAATGTGAATGAATGTAGTGCAGAGTGGTAGTCCCCTGCCTAACACGTTAATCCGCTCTCTAGCTATTCTGCCTTCAAATTCATCTTTCAGGATATTTTTGTAGAGAGTTTTAAGGAGAACCTGTTTCATTCATCCAACCAAGTGATCACTTAGGTGTGGATGGCAGAAAGTCAGGTATCAAAAATTGAGGTCAAACAAAAAAGATGTTCCTAATCTCCAACAGTGTTTTCAGGAAGTAACCTCACATGTAGGATAGTGCTGGTAAACTTTAATATGTGATATACCAAAGTTACAGCTCGTTCCATGGAGAGGAGTGACCTTTCCATGACATGTCAATTTTAGTTGGGATAAAAAAAAGAAGGGTAAAAATCCCTCTCTCTTTCAAGGTACAGTTAGTTCAAGTAACACCTTCTACTTGAAACCTTTTCTAATTCCCTTAATTGCTATCACCTTCCTTCCCTACTCCCTTATAATCAATGAGGCTGACTTTTTTGTATTTATTATCTTTATATTTATTCTGTATATCCAGATGTATATGTATCTATAGAACCAACTATCTATCTACCCACATACACACAGATACATTCTTGCCTCCTCCTTTTACATGTGCCTTGAGAGTAGGGATTATTTTATTGTTTATATTTGAATCCCTTTTGCTTGGCATATAGCAGATAGCTTAATGAGTGATTGTCGACTAACTGATCTAAAGACCAACTTTGCAGATTTAGAAATTCTTCTTAAGAGGAACTCTAATAGGGGAAGGGGTGATACAGCCATATGGACTCTACAATGGGCAGTAGAACGTTAGTAATTCTTGAACTACTGTGGATAAACTTTCACAAGAAACAGGAGGAAAGGAAATGATAGTATTGACTGACCTTTGTGCCTCCAAAAACTAGCCAGCATGATATCATAGGAAAGTGTTCACCATTCATTACCATGCTTGAATTTAGAGGAACTCAGTGACTGAACACCTCAGTGGCAAATCAAGCATGTCCCTCAACTATGGGGCAGAGAATCTCTCATATTTTTCCACGTCCCTGGGCACCACCTTTATCTTCTCTGAACTGAATCCCAGTTAAGTTCAGCTCTATTCAATCCCCTGACCTAATGGCTAAATTGCAAAGCTTCTTTTTTAAAGACAGATGAAAGGATGTGCCCTTCACATATTAGGTGATCAATACATGTTTTTTGAATGAATAAGTTCAATTTTTCTGCATCATCTGATCAACACATGGAGCAGGCCTCTTTTTAACACGGAAAATTCAAATCCATACTGAGGTCTTCGCTTATCAGTCTTTGTAGTAATCTTTGAAAGCTGGATGCCTGTATGTTCTACATTTTTTTTCACTTGCTGCACTAGAAAAAAGTTTTTCAGACACTTGAAAATGAAGTTTCTTTTCTACTGAACTGCATATGCCCTTCTCTACTTGGCAACCTAAGTTGTTTTTCTGGATGGGGAAGCTTTGCCCTGTATGGAGTCTCAAAGCCACACAGATTTTTTATTTATACTTTAAGTTCCCAACAGCACCACAGATGTGAATTCTGAGACAAGGGGTTGCATTGACACTCCCCCTGCTGTCTGGCTCTAGGAGCCTACAGAAACAGAGTAAAAGTATTGTCATTTCCAACCAGCATCATCTACAGACAGCTGCTATGATTTTATTTGTTATAATAGGTAACAGTTGTGAGGAAAATAGCTCTTCTCAGCCCAGGACAGAATACCCCAGGGCATGCTGTATAAGTCATTACATAATGGATTTGTGGGAAGATGGAGCAGATTTATTAAAGCAGAGATTCACAATAAATAACCATTAGCAATGGAAATATCCCAGAACAATAACCACCAAGTATCTCCCTAAAAATCCCCCATATGAGAGAGCTCTTTTGCTGCCTCCTTCATAAAAGATAGTCAGGATTTGGCAGATCCCCAGAACAAAATGTGTATTCATCCAAGGGTTTCAAAAGAGTTTTCAAAAGGTTAACTCATTATTTTCCACTACATTACTATGAATTAAGATAGCTTGCCTTATCAAATGATCAGAGTTCTTATTGCTATGTATGCATATAGACACTGTAGCATTACATGGGGGAAGTTTGCTTTACCAAAGGAAAAGAAAAGTGGAAATGTGGGATTCCAAGTCCCACTCCACTTTGAAGATGACTACCTTATTTAATTACAGGAAAGGCCAGCCCTTAGCAAAAGCATAAAAAATGAATCTTTCCTTTGCTTTATTGTATTTTTATCTCCAAGGTCTAGGATAGGGCCTGGAATATAAGAGGTGCTTAATTAATGTTTGTTGATTGATTGATTGCAAAGAATCTTTTACCATTAATGTTATAAACACAGAATCTTTGAATCTTTTACCTTGGTGAGCTCTGGAAATCATGGATCTTGTGGTTGAGATCTCAGAGGTAATCTAATTCAAATCCCACCTTCTATAATATCACCTAATTTGTCATTCATAGCTCACTGCCTCCAAGATATAACTGATTCTATCTCTGGATAGCTGTAACTTTTAGGAACTTTTTACTTGTGTGGGGCTGAAATCTACTTTATATTAATGTTTACCCCATGATCCTTGTTCTGTCCTCTGAAACCTAAGCAGACCAAGACTAATACTTCTTTCATATGACAACCCTTTAATTATTTGAAGACTGGCATCATGTCACGGAGGCTTCTCTGCTCTAGGTGAAACACTCCCAATTCCTTTTTATATCACATGGACAATTAGCTCTCCTGTTCCTAAAATTATACTCTAATTAATGCATCTAGATATCATATTTGCCTTTTTGGCTATGATCATCATCCATTAAGAAGGCCCTTTAAAGTATAATTCTGATGAGAGACTCAAAAAGACGCCTTTTTGATCAGTTGGGCTTTCCAGTGCTCCTTAAATTACACCTCATCTGAATACTCTATCTACTTCTATTTTAGTAACAGGTAATATAGTTTGATTTAATACGATAGATTAATAGTGGGGATTCTTTGGGGAGGAGGATGGAGGGAGAGTTGGTGCCAAATAAACGCTCATTGACTATTCACTCTGAAATACATAGAAGGAATGAAAGGTGTGCTTATGGTTCTAGTCCTAACCCCACCACTAACTTATACCAGTAATGTAATGTCTTTTTCTTTAATTTCCTCATTTGTACAATAAGGAATCTCATACAATAGATATCTAAGGCTCTTCTAGTCCTAATCTTTTATGATCTCTACTTATATAACCTAAGAATAATCTTTGATAATTCCTCCTATTTACTGTCCTGTCTTCTAATATCCACTTAGCTGCCAAGGTTCATCAATTCTATCCCCAATGTTTCACATCTCTTTATTTCTCTCCATTCATACACCCTAGTTCAGTCCAGTTCAGTCATGGACCATAATAACAATTTCCTAATGGGTCTCCCTACTATTATCCTGTCTTGTCTCTAATCCATTATTAACAAAGCTATTTCCCCAGGCTCAAAAATTGAGCGTGGCTACCCTATTGCTGATAGGATAAAATGCATATTGCTGCGTGTGACATTCAGGGCCCTCCACAATCAGTCTCCAATCTACTTTTCTAGTCTTTTCACATTCCTTCCCTTCATGTACTATATTCCAGTCAAATGAGATTATTGAATTTTCCTGAAATTTAACATGGCATCCCCACCCTCTCTGTACTCATATAGTCATCCCTCATGCCTGGAATGCACATACTTTCTTATGTCTACATTTTAGAATCCTCGTATTCCTCCAAGGCTCAATTCAGGCACCATGATACCAGATCCTTCAGATATTAGCAATCTCTCTTTTCTCAAATATTCCAGAAGTCTTTTATCTGATCCCTTGTTTCTCCCCTCTTAACCTAGTATTAATGCCTAAGTTGAATTCTCTCCTCTCAAAAAAGGCAGTATGGAATAATGTATAGAGAGTTAGATGACACAGGAAGGCCTGGGTCTGAAAGCCTGAAGTCCCTCCTCCTGCACATACTGGCTGTGAGACCCTGAGCAAGTCACTTAACTGCTTAGTGTTCCAGGTACTCCCTAAGACTTTTAAGTTATAGAGAAGGTGCTAGCCTGAAATGGTAGAGGGTGTTTCCTCATCTGAGAATGCTCAATTCAAAAAAAAAAAAAATCAAAGGAGCAGTCCCTAACTCTGTCCTCCTACTAAAAGACATGAAGGCCTTGAGGGTAAGGACTGTCATTTTTGTGTCTATATCTCTAGTACTTAGTAGATAGTATTTGCATAGTAAATATTTGTTCAACGGAATCTCTCTACTACATTGTTTAAAGAAGCCAGTGTAGAAAACTGTTTGGAATTTGTTAAAATGAAGATAACACAATGAAACTATTGTCAGTTTATGAATTACATTAAGTTCATGTTCATATTTTAAGACAAATACACAAAATACTCCTCTCCATGTCATTTAAAAATTGATCTGGAAGTGTCTCTTTAGGTTAAATATCGAACATCTAGGTCCAAGAGGAAAGATGAAAGAACTCACTAAGCAAATACAACTTGACTAAGATATATGTTCAGTTACGAAGGAAAAGAAGAGACATAGATATCTCCCTTTTTTTTTTTTATGTTAACACTGAAGAGGGAGGTACGTTATTCAGCCTGGTGCAAGGAGTTGAATGAATAGGTAAATCTTGATAGTAAGAGTTAATAGATCATGAAATTGTGTCTCAGGGAAGGTGATAGAACCCTTAACCTCTATGAAATGTAAACCTAACCTAGGAAAAACAAGCATGGAAGGAGAATTTGGAGCATAAATGAATTTTAGGTCTTTTCTTTGTCTCTTTAATTTCAGAGATTCAGGATGTTTTGCAATATTTCCACATGAAAGCCTTAAGTTCTCCCTTCATGTTAAAATATATTATTAAACCCTGGAGTGTCAACATCATATTAAGCTCTTTAAAGGAACAGAATTAGCCACAGTCCCTACTCAGGGGACTTGTCTACTAAGTATCAGACTAAAGCAAATGCTATAAAATTACATCCCACCAAGCAATCCATTGAGTGTGATATAATTCTTTGATTCTCCTTGAAATTCCATAAGGAGATTTTCTTTTTAAAAACACACATGAACATACTTTGATCTATAAACTATAGGTAAAGGAAAAAAAAACCTCAAAAGTTTTATCAACATTTCCTGTTTGGACACATTCTCTTCACTATTCTTTCATCAGGGGACACAATCAAGGCTATTAGACCTAAAATTAGACCTACCAGATGTGTTTTGGTTTGCAAAGCCTGGTTAGGTCACATTTTCACTAACTCTGTCAATTTGATCTTACTAGGCAAGACATTTAAAGATACACTAAACCTCACATACCTTAGTGTTGCTTATTCATAAGGTATCAGATACAAGCCTAAACTAACTAGTCTAAATTATCTTTAAAGCTTGATAAATTTTAAATCATGATATTTTTTAATGTATTTTAGACACTTAAAACATGCAAAATATAAAACAAATGTTCATTTCCCATCTTTATAACATTTATAAGCATTGATCAGAGTGGAACATGACCTAGCCTATTTTATGTTCCTACAGGCACTGAAAGCATCCAAACCAAAGAAAACCAAATAGCACAATTTGTGTGTTCCTTAAATTTATCTAGCAAAACGTGTGATTTGCTCTTTTACATTAGATTCCCTTAAATCTACAGTATTGTCATATTACTCTGTCTTTATAACTATGAAATAATGAATCAAATTAGTCAAATCAGTTTTGGTATTCCTTTCCCCCTACATGTAGAAAAGTTCATAATTTTCAGATTAATGATTGAGAACTTGCATTTCCAATATCTTTTAGTGAAATTTAATAGTAACAAGTGTTATACAAAGTCAGAAATAGTATCATAATTAAACAGATGCATATTTTGAACTGGTGCCTCACTGGGTATTAAAATATCTTTAAATAGATTATTTCTACACTTATACTTCCAAATTAAACCTGAAAAGAAATGAATGAAGTTGTGTAACAGATTTTAAAAGTTAAAAAAAAGTCAAGAATCTTAAATTTTCACAAATAATCATGTTATTTTTAAATGTGATGTGTTTCATAAATTTTTAGCAATGGATTGAATAAACCATGTACTCAGTCAATGTTTGCCAATTACCAGTGTGAATAGTAATATCAGTGTACTTTAGGGCCACTGCCTCGGATAGTATAAACACAGAGCTCCCATTGAAGCCAAGGTCAGATTTCAGTGAACAAAAAGGTCATGTCTTAATAGGAGATCAGGTCCTTAGATTGGTGATTCTGGATTCCCTCTTCCATATAGTTTAGAAACCCTCAAAACTAATTTTCTGTGAAATTATGTAATTTTATTTTAAAGCAATCTGGAAAAGATTTTGAAGAGGATATCACATAGGTAGGTTTCCAGCACTGATTCTGAATTTTACGTCAACTTATTGGTTGAAATTAGTAAACTATGCATTGTCATCTGGACACTAACTTTGAATTTTCAGAAAATTTTCTTTTTAGACTCTTAAATCTTCCTCAGAGACAGAATAAAATTAAATCCAAACAATGACAGGTTACTTGAAATTTTTCTCCATTTCTGCCTTGTAGCTTGGGGCTTATCTTTCAGGCCTGTGCCATCTTGTAAAGTAGCAGAAAATTGTGGAATTTTCTTGTGGAAGAAAAATCATAGCAGAGGCTTCTTTATTTGTCAAACTATTGATGTTTTCTCTGACTATTTATGTCTCTGACTGAAGCTCTTATGGGATTTTACCTTCATAATTCCACATTTCTTCTTGTTCTATATTTCTTAACTACAAGCAAAAATATAGCTAGATTTTAAGCCTGGAAATATTATCTATCCAAATTATGAAAAATAAGTACTGGTCTACATGCTCAATGTGTGAAAGAATTCAAGAAGTGAACATAATGAAAACTGGGCAAGAGAAACAATAGTTTGTGACTCGTTTTTATACCCTCTTTGGTTTTCTTAAGTCTAGTAGAAGAGACTCAGGATATCTTTTGTTACAAAAAAAGTATGTGTGTATGTATGTATATACATACATACATACACATATACATATATGCATTTGTGTATTATATATGTATATATATACATACCTGTTTCTACATATACCTATACCCATATCCATCTATATGTGTATACACATACATTCTCTTACTAATAAGAAGATGTACAAAAGAAAAACAGAGACATGAATAAAAAGCTATAGACTAATTGTAAGTAGTACCAAAGCAAATTATGTAACCTGGTGGCTATGAAAACAATTTGTCAATCTATAATCAAAAGAAACACAAACCAGCCACCTTCATGAATTGTGAAATTGTACTGAATTCCAGAGTTACAATGAAACCAAGGATGATTAACTAAAAAATGTAATTTATTTAGATACTTGTAGACTTCTCTACTTGTGAAGTCCTTATGAATGGGAACAAATTTTGGAAACTTCAGGAGAATTTTTCTATAACCTAGATAGCCTTTAAATATATTGTCAAAGATACTGACTGTGAAGCCAGATAAAAATTTATTGTAGGTTTAGGAATAAGTGCTTTTTATATTTTTAAAAAGAAATTGCCAATACAATCCTTAAGCCTCCTTTCCCCCTCCAAGAATAAAACATAGAGGAGGAAGTCATTGAATGTTTTTAACCTAATTTTAAAAGCAGAGTGCTTGAAGAATTAATTTCATTTTAAAATCAGAGGAATCCAGATTTAGCCAATATAATTGTTTGAATGGTCTTAGCATATTTTATAAAATCATTTGTAAAGTTACCAAATGTCTTGGGAATTTTTGCTCTAATCACTCCTAAATCCATCCAAATTGGTTTTAAATGACTGTTCATAATGGTAAAATTTTATTAAAAACACGTTTTTACTTCAGTTTTAAACTTTAGGGAAGTCAATTTCAAGCTGAAATAATTAGATGCTATTTAATTCTTCATGGGGCATGTTACAGATTGTAACATACCAAAATCACAGCCCATCATCGCTGCTACATGGAAAGCTTACTTGTTATATTTCAAGATAGCTTATTTCTTCCAATGACATTTCCTGCATATAAGGGTGTAGATGTTTTAAAAAAAAATAAACATGCACACAATCCCACAAACACAGAACGATGCATATCAACGAAGGCCTTCCTTTTAGTTTCCCACCCCCCTTTTTTTAAACCTTTACATGAATAATATCCAGCATCATGGACCTTGAACACTGATGACTCTGGCTAAAGCTTTTATCCTTTGCTTGAAATTACAGGATCAGTCTAGCCAGAATTTATGAGAACCAGACCCCAGACCTCACATAGCTCACATATTAGACCATTAGGCATCTAACTACCTCTGAACAATTTCAATGCATTATCTTGCCTTCTCCCTGGGGCACAAACTTCACTCGTCCATACTTTTAATATATTTTGTCTGCATGAAGCAGATCGAGTTATTACATGCCAGCAGATCACGACTTACCGAAATCTCATTGCTTCACAATGATGCAACTAATATCTCTGTTCTCCATTCTGAGATGGGGCAGTAAGGAAATGGTCAACAATGCAATTTTCAGTAAATTAGCTGATGGTCTATGCAAGGAAGATTTGCTGTTTTTACTTAGATAATTTAAACATCTCCATACACTCTCACACCCACAATACACATTTAGCCATAGAAAGCCGTATTCGCGCATATTTATTTTAAATAAAAATTGCATGCCCTTTAAAATGGGCCATTAGAACACTTTAGATAAATGAAAATATTCTATCCTCTACTTTACTATGTTGGGTTTTTATATTTATGATTGTGTATATCTTATTTATTTTTAAATTGGCTTTGCAGACTTATTAGCTAGGAATCTATTTGTTCTTTGGGAAAAGAAATTCAGTGATCAAGATTTAGCATTAAAAAAAGTAGGATTAAAAATCAATTGACCTCTGAGCTCTCCTGAACCTTTTACCTGGATTGTAAAGTCATTACGTTCTTTTCTTTCATTAGGTTTTTGCTTCAGCAAGGCTGAACAGGAAACAAGGGTGATCCCGTCCCATCCCTGGAGGCTGCTCATCGGCTAGCTCAGTTTACAGCAATATAATTTAAAAAAAAATTGGAAACATATAGCCCTTTTAGAAAGGTTATATCTTTATATATATATATATATATATATATCTTTATTATGCACAACTATTATTAGTGTATTAATGGGAACAAACAAGAGATACCAGTAGGCATTCTTCTTCCAAATCATTATGCTTATTAAACATTTTAAATAATTCTTTCATTGTTTTCCTCAATGGTTAACTTCATTTTAAAATAAATTGATAATTAGAATGACTATTTTTATCATTTCTCAATAAAATACCTAGTAAGGGTAGGCCAAGCTACTGTTATCTAAAACAACTTGGTCATTTAGTTCCTAACTAAAACAAACGGCAGCAAAAGGTCATTAGTCCCAGAGACTAAAATTGTTTTGATGAAGCCCAGCTTCCCATTCTGTTGACAAGTGTCTCAATTCTTTTCAACAGCTCCCTGTGTCCACACTGGAAGAATGCAGAACAGTCATCAGCCTGGGGTAACCACTGGCCCTTGGTGACGATTTGCAGAACCAGCACTGAATTGAACTATAAAGGGAGCTCCCTCCCCAACCCCCACCTGAAGTAGGGATAATTAATGATTGTAACTCGGTTCTTAGCTACAGCTTTGACATATAAGCCCTTGACTGGACCTCTATTGCTACCAACAGTGGCGTCCAAGGATAATTATGCCTGTTTCTTTGTGAACCCTGGGAGATGAAGCAAACCTGTAACTTTTAACCAAAGTTTTCTTCAACAAAGAGGCTGCTATGTTTCATCCTTCTTAGCAGGGCAAGCATTGGGCTGCACCATAAAATGGAGAGAGTGAATGAAAGAAATGGAGACATATGGGGAAAAAAAAAAGAATGAGGGCTCTTTGTGAGTGATATGGCTTTTGTTATTATTGGTTGGTTTTTTTTTTGTTATAACTTCCATAATGGCCCAAGTTGGGGGGTGTGGTGTGGTGAGGGGTTGGGTTATCTAGGTTCTGTGATTAATGATGAAGACCTTCATTAGCCTACATGTTTGTGTAGCATTCCTGATAAAGAAGCATCTTATCTTATTCTCCTGTCAGCTTTCCTTTTGTCTGAATTCAGCATATTTGCATTCAAACATATATAATACTATTTGTAGTGAAAGATTTAAAAAATAGCATTGTTAATTAATAAGAGAGAAAGGGTAAATTTAGTTGAGTCCAAGGGAGGAACTTTGTCTTGGGTGATTAGAACAGAGGTTTAGGAGTCCAGAGAATTAGGGACTGAGGCTCAGTTGCGCCTTAGGTATTACATAATACTACAGTGGATTTCTTTCTGAATGAGATATTTCTGATACAATACTAAGGACAACATCTATCTTTGTGATGTGCTTAGAGATCTTCAGATCACAGCCTACAACAAAATTCTGTTAATGGACCCTTTGAAATACTGTGCTACATTCCAGGGCATGGGAGTGAGAGGTCAGAGTGTCTACTGAAACTTCCTGCCTTGGGGAGATCCAGGCAGCACTAAATGTGGAGAGGGTTATCAAGGCATTAAAACTCACAAAAGGAAAGGAGAGAGAAGAAAATGTCTTTTACTGAGCTCGATATTGGATTGGGAATTAGCTGACTTTGGGTCTATTTCTCAGTCTGTCACTAATTCACTATGTGATTCCTAGGAAAGTTATGTAAAAAACAAACACAGTACACACTGATTTGTATATCTAATTTGGTTAAGTCTATGGGGCCAGCTGGGGTTTTCATTTACCCAATCATGCCTATCAATATAATCTTTACTCTTTGTACCAGTAAATTAAGAGAAAGAATTCAAGTGTCTGAAAACAAATTCAAAATTCATTAAAAAAAATATTTGTGAAAACCTAGCAAACAGGAAGGAATTCTAGAAAATGGAGAAAAGATAATAGCATGTTTCCTTGGCAGTAGAGTTATTAAGTAGGATTGAGAGAGAAAAGAAAAATATTTATTGAGTCACTCAATAGATTTAAAAAAAAGTAAATATTCACCTGTATACAAGAATGTAACAAACAAGATATGGTTCCTACCTTCATGAGGCTTATAGTCAGTCAGTACTCAGAAGGGTTAACTTTTTTAGTGTCATGGACCCCCTTTAGCAGTCAAGTCTATGGACCTCTTCTTGGAATTATGTTTTTAAATAATTGAAGAAAATGCTAAAATTCACTTAGATGTTAGTAAAAATAAAGATGTATTTTTTTTCACATCCAAGTTTACAGACATCCTGAAATCTATCCATAGATCCCCACCCTTGGGGGTTCATGGATCGCAGGTTAAAAAGGAAGGAAAAAAATATTTATTAACCATCTACTATGTAGCAGACGCTGTACTAAATGTTTACAAATATTATGTTATTTGATCCTCACAATGAGGGTGGTGGTGGTTAGGGGTTATTATTATCTCCACTTTACAAATGAGGAAACTGAGGTAGAAAGAGGTTAATGACTTTCTCTGGGTCACATAGCTAGTAAGTGTCTGGGGTTGGATTTGAAATCAGGTCTTCCTGACTCCAGGCCCAATACTCTATCCATCTAGTTGCCTCTGGTCTAGTAGGAGATTATGCACATACACACACACACATGCACACACACATATATGTAGACAGAGAATGTTAAAATACAATGAGAGAGGTATAAAAATAAGGTGGTAGTTCAGAGGAGAGAAAGAAATTACTTCTGACTAGTAAGAGCAAGTCTGTGCCCTAGTATATGTCCATAAAGTGGGAATAACTCTTATCAGATTGTCTACCTCACAGACCTGTGAAGAACACAATTCTAAATCTTAATTTAGTAGGTAAATATAAGTTTCTATTATTATTCTTATCATTATTATAACCAGGCAAGGTTTCATGGAGGAGATTGGAGTTGAGTGGAACTTTGAATGGAGCATGGATCTGAGGAGGGGATTCCAACTAAAAGCAATGGTTGTAAACAAAGAGAGAGACCTCAGGTGTTTTAAAAGGATAAATGAATAGTCCTTGGCAGGAGTATCTTTTCCAGAATTCCAGTAGGAACTCCAATAACCAGGATGAGCACAGAATACACAGATCCAAGTAATGGAATACATTTTAAACTATTTTTGGAGGAAAATAGGCAAATCACTCAACAGATCCTCTGGGCCTCAGTTTCCTTATCTATATAATGAGAGGGTTGAATTAAAGCCAGCTTCCAGGTCTAAAATAATGATCATAGGAAATTACAGAATGCCTTGCACAACAGGTGAGGAAGTTTGAATTTAATGTTCCTAAAACATAGCTCTGGTCATTTCAGTTACTTGGTACCAAAAATTTCAGTGACATTCCCCCTGTCTGCCATCCCCATTACTTGGATAATAAACCAACTGTCATTCATAGGACGAGTTGGAGGAATAGAGTAGAAGTGGAGAGATAGCTAGAAGACTATTATAATAATCCAAGGGAGAGGAATTAACATTCAGAAACCCAGGTGCCAATAGTGAGAAGGGTCCTTTAGAGGAGGGAGAGTGAAAGAAGATAAAACTATGTTCTAATTTGATTGGAGGAGCTACTCCATTAAATAAATGAATTTCCATAGCTGACAATTTCTTTGGTCCATATTTTTCCATCTACTCAATGAACAATCTATCAACAAGTTTCTATTAAGGCACCTATCACATGCCAGGTCCTGTGTTAGGTGGTGGAGATATGAGTACAAAGTATGAAACAACCCTTACTCACAAGAGGCTTGTATTCTAATGGGAGAGACAACAAATACACACATAAATACATACAGTAAAAATAAAAAGTGAATAAATACACTTATAGTCAAAGTAGTTAAATATAAAGTTGTTTGGAAAGAAACACCCCAACAGTTGGGGGTATCAGGAAAGGCTTCATGTAGAAGATAATGCTTAAAATAAGGCCTTAAAAGAAGAGGAAGAATTTATGATTTGGTGGATGGGAGAACATTCCAAGGATGAGGTATGTCACAGCAAATGTACAGAGATGGGAGATCCATGAAGTTATTAACAATAGACCCTTGCCAAATTGAATACTTGTTGCAGATGAACATGTTCATAAGACACACTTTGTTCTTTGCAGATAGATGGCTCTTCCAAAACAAACCAAAAATATCTTCTAGAAGCTTCTTACACCCCCACTGTATTCTTCTAAGCATTCAAACTCAAAAACACAATGTGGAGAAGTATAGTTAGTGATTATGGTAGATCTTTTTGTTTAAGATTAGAAGAAGGAAGATATGACTTCTATGTTTGAGGGGGGAAAAGTAAGGAAAGAGAAGTGTAGGAAGGGTTCTGCTATACTATAATAAGGTGGAACAAATATTAGAGCATTGGACATGAAGTCAGAGGACCTGGGTTTGAGTTCTGGCTTTGATGCCTGCTATCAGAGTGAACTTGGGTAAGTCATTTAGTCTCTCCTGTTCCACCATTTAAAATGAAGGGATTGGTTCAGATGACCTGTAAGGTCCCTTCCAACTGTAGTTCTGGATGAAGAATGTGCTACAGGTCAGAGCCTTCTTTGCCCCTCCCCCCCCCAGCCACTCCCAGTGTGGGAGGCACTAAGGCTAAGCCTTGAATAGCCACACTAAACTAGCAAGGAGTTACCATAGACAACCTCTCTCTCACTCTGAGCCTACCCCAAGTTATCTAAAAAGATTCCAGGAGGCTTGCCTTGAAGGCAATCTGAGTGGGATTCCAGAACAGACATTTCCCTTCCCCTTACTAAGGTGCCTCTCCATGATTGATACCTGAAAATCCTTTAATAAAGAGACTTTCTTTGACTGGAGCTAAAATACTTAAAAATTCAATGGTCCAACTAAGGTAATGCAGGAACCAGTTTCTGTTAAGCATGCTTTATCAATAACAAATAGCTCTCAATGACTGATTATCAAATCTTTCCCAGTTTTCTTGGAAGACAAGGGAAAAGGGAAAGAAGATGGCTAAAGTCATTATGACAAGTAACCCCACAGAAAGGAGATAAAGAGACAAAAGAAGCCCTAAGTTCCCTGAGGCTGGCTCTGAGAGACTGGGTTCAAGTTTTGTTTCTGACAAGTAAGTAACTCACCAAGACTCTGCTTTGCATAGATGGTGCTGATCTGCCTTGCTAGAGGGAGTCCTAGCTCAGGAATACCCAAACCAAGAAATCACAGTTCTGTCTCTCCCAATTGTACCAAACACAGAATTTTCTGAATATTTTAGACTCTTAACAAAAGTCTGTTGAAATGTAGACAAACTTCTTTGACTTCACAGCTTTGCCAAATATTGACTTTGTTTACCTCTAAATAGATCTGGACAAATTAAAATGAACTGAGATATATCTGTCATGCCTTCATACAGGTAAATAGCTCTTCTTGGTATGATTGATAGACTCCTCCCCTTCTTCCCCACTGGACTGATGCTACAAGGAAGCTTCCATCCCAGGGGGATTCATTAATTGAAATATCCTTGTATAGGAAACAAAGTGCTATGTTCACTGAGCCTCAGCCCCTTATGATCTGACTTTTGACCCTACCATTCTACTGAAACTGCTCTATCAAAGGTCATCGATGCCTTCTTAATTGCTACATTTGATGGCCCTTCCTCAGTCTTCATCCTTTTTAAATATCCTACAGCATTTGACTCCACTGGCTGCCCCTCTTCCTGGATGCTTTTTCTTCTCCTATATATATATTCCCCCTCTTCTTCAGCCTCTTTCTATGGTTCTCATGTTTTTTTTTTCATTCTCCTCCCAAGTGTGAGCGATACCCATAGTTCTGCCCCAAGTCCTCTTCTCTTCTCTCTACATTCTCTCCCTTGGCAATTTCATTCATTTTCATGGGCTCAGTCATAACCTCTATGCATATGACTTCCAAATCTATATTTTCATCCCAAATTTCTCTGCTAGACTTTAGTCCCATACTTCTTATTGCCTGTTGAACATCTTCACCTGGATACCTTGCAGGCACCTTAAACTCAACATGCCCACAAGTGAATTCATCTCAATCCCCATCATCCCTGCCCCCCCCCAAAAAAAAATTTATTCCCTTTCTTTCCACCTTTCCTATTTCTATTTATGGTACCACCATCCTTAGTCACTCAAACTAAGAATCTCCAAGTGATCTTTGACTCTCTTCCCTCTTTCATCCCATTAACCTCACATCCAAGCCATTACTTCATCCTATTTTTCATTCTACTTGCACAACACCTCTCCCTTCTATCCCTTTTCCCTATTTACAATGCCACTTCCTAGCTCAAGTCTTTATGAACTCTGACCTAAACCATTGTCATAGTCTTCTAGCTTGACTCCCTTACTACTCTTTCACCTTTCCAAATAATATTTTGTAGAGGTGCCAATATAATATTCCCAATGCAACAATCTGATCATGTCATTCCTATGCTCCAAAGCTTTCATAGGTTTCCTATTAACAGGGGGATAATTTACAAACCCTTAGCCTGGCATTTAAGGCCCTCTGCAGTCATCTTCCAAACTATATTTCTAGTCTAATTTCACATTACTTCTCTTCACATACTCTATGCTGCAAGCAAGTTTACTAACTATTAGCTGTTTCCTTAAACAAACAAACCATCTGGATGAATTCATGCAGGTGACCTCCAATGTCTGGAATATACTCCCTGTTAATATTTATCTTTCACCTCTTTCATTAAGCCTTTTCTCCTTCACTAGGGGAAACTTTTCTCTCCTTATATTTTCCTGAAATATGGATTCTCTCCTTTATTCCCATCACACTCCATATTGTTTTATACTTTTTTTTACATATCATATCTATATCTCATGTATTTCACCTGGTTACATGTAAACTTCTTATATATCATATTCTTACATCATTTTAATTCTTTTTTTTTTTTGCTTTTTGGAGGGCAATTGGGGTTGTGACTTGCCCAAAGTCATAGGGCTAGTAAGTGTGTCAAGTGTCTGAAGCCAGATTTTAACTCAGGTCCTTCTGATTCCAGGGCCCGTGCTCTATTTACTGTGCCATCTAGCCACCCCCTTGCATCATTTAAAAAAATCTTTGTGCATCCTTAGTACTTGGCACAATACCATTAAAAACTAAGTGCTTATGTAATTATTGATTTGAATATGCAAATTAAAATGTAGATCGCTTCATTATTTGCACATTACTCATGCTATGAAGCTTCAGAGAGCCACAGAGGATTTTTGAGTAGAGGAGGGACCCAGTTGTACATGTTCAATATTTTGCCAGTATTGTGAATATCACGATATAGACTTGGTTACTATAAGCTTGTAAGTATTACCAACTCAAATACTGAATTCATATCAGACTATCAGATGAAGTCTTTAACCCAAATGTAAAATAAAAAATAGTTAAGTGGTATAGCAGACAGAGTACTGGGCCAGGATTCAGGAAGACCCGGCTATAAATCTAGCCTCAGTCACTTACTAGCTATATGATGCTGGGAATTCACTTAAACTCTGTTTGCCTTAGTTTCTTCATCTGTAAAGTTGGAATAATAATGACAGGGTTGTCACAAGGATCAAATGAGATAATATTTGTAAAGCACTTTGCAAACCTTAAAATGTTGCATAAATTCTAGTTATAAAATAATTATTGTGATTACAATATGATAATATAATTTTATCAATTATTTCTAATAATTAACATAATAAAAATCATTGTCATTTAAGTCCAATTTGAGCTGGTACAAGCCTTCACTGTTACTCCGTGCATTATCAGCCAATCCTAAAGGATATGAAAATTATCTGCCTCTGACATCAAGAATGCTTCAAGGAATAACCGAGTCATAAGAACTCTCCAGAGGACTCATGCTCAGATACACAGACATATCCTATGTGTCCTGACCTTTGGGTGTTCAAGCACTTTCTCTTTAGACATGTCCGGGCCTCTACCTCAACGCACAGAACCACAAGCTGACCCCATCTCAACAACAAGGCCAAAGTCAGGCCAAATATCATGCTGGGCCAGACTGCGATCTGGAAGGGCTGAGGTCCTGTTCTTCTTTAGTCATGGGACTAAAACAAACCCTGGGGTCCAAGAATGGACTAATCTAAGATCAGATGCAATGGAAAAGGCTAAAAGGAGCAGCCTGTGCCTCTGGATGGATGTCAGTTCATTCTGTGATCTTAAGAAAAGAATGTTCCAAAGTCATAATTATTACTTTGTAGCTTATTTTTAAGGTAAAAAGACAGAAAACTAATGTCTCATTTTATTGTTCTTTTTCAATTTCATTCTTGCATAGAGTGGGACTCTTAGTCAAAGATTTAGTTAATTCAATGCATCATGGATTATAGCATCATAGTTATTAAGAAACCTTAGAGAATGCCTAGTCCAACTTCCTCTCTTTGTAGATGAACTGAGGCCAAGAGAGGTAAAGTCACTTGCTCAGGGTAGCCCAGCTAGGCACAGCTATTCTTGCCTCTTAGGATGGCACTATCCTAACCCCGTCTGACCAGGATATAGTTACTGGACAATGTGGGCTTTGATTTTGTTCTAAGTGACAGAGACAGGTTCTGGCTTGGTCATTCTTGGGAGAAATAACTGAATAACACAAGATGAAAATAGGAAAGGAAACATGATGTTGAATTCCAGTTGATAAGATTGAAAGAAGCAAGCTGTAAAACAAAATAAAATAAAAGGAGCAAAGGGTACCTGATGAGCTGACATCTGCAAAGAATCTTAGCTTATTTGCATGCAACTTATAGAAGAAACTTTCTTTCTGCTGGTTTAGAATTCTAAGAGCTTATGTGGTGCTTGGACTCACTTTTATCATTGTTTCCTAAAGGATCCCTTGTATTCAGCTTTTGGAGAGGCTTGACCCTTTCCTTTGGGTTCCTTTTGCAAAGTGAGCAGTTATATTGGGCACTAGCTAAATAGCTAATTTGACCCTTCCAACAATTATATACCAAGCTATGAGATGTTCTTTCTTGGTATTTAAGAGGAAGGAGGAGAAGTGAACATTTATTAAGTGACTACCTTGTGCCAGGTACTGTACTAAGTGCTTTACAAATATTTAAGTATATGAATGCACTGTGTAGTTGTCAAGGGTTAGGGAGACTGAGAAGCACCATAAAAGATGCTCTGGCATGTGAAAAATGACATTTTAAACACAATTACTTGTCATCGAACTTTTCTTAAATTTTAATATCCTTTTAAATGATCAAATAGTAAAACAAAAATAAATACTTCTGCCTCCAGATTACTGGATTTTATTCTTTTAACTGTAATTTTGACTGCTGATTTGGAAAAGAAGAAATTGATTTCCACTGCTGTTTCTCACAAGAAATATTTGAGTTATTAAAATAACAAAAAGAAATGGAGAGACCCCAGCCCTCCACTGTAAATACTCAAATCTCAAGTTAGGCCACTTCCTTGGTGGGAAGTCATTTTTTTCCCCTTAGGAAAAGGTGATCTCTGTAGTTTTTAAGTAATGGAATAAGCCTCTAGTTTAAAAATAATAATAAATAGCATTTATGTATTGCCTACCATGTGCCAAGCACTGGGTTAAATTCTTTATGAATAGTATCTCTTCTGATTCCTGTGAGGTAGGTGCTATTATTATCCCCATTTTACAGATAAGGAAAGTGAAACAAACAGAGGTTAAGTCACTGACTTGCCCGAGGTTACATAGCTAGCAAGTATCTGGGGCTGGATTTGAGTTGAGGTCTTCCAGACTTCAGTCCCAGTACTCTTACGGTGACACCACCTGGCTACAGAGGTTCCTGAAGTGTCAGATTTCAGTGTCATGAATGTAGTACTCTTTAATAACATCTAATTCACTCAGCACATGGTGAAAATCACGTATCTCCACTCCTTCCTATTTCTTGCTTCTTCCTGTCACTGAAATCCCTTGCCTTGGTATACTTCTACCTGCATATGTAGCAACACCATCTTCTAAAAGCAAGGCAGGGAACTGATCAAGGAACTTTACCTTTCAGGTGACTTGTCAATTGAAATGTTTATGAGCATACTGCCATACTTTAATTTATGCAAATAAATCCCAAGTTGATATTTTGCTTACATAGCTTCTCCCCTCCAATTCCTATACGGTAGACAGGGATGAACACAGATACCTATGTGTATTTTTTTTTAATCACTTAAGTCATTGTTAAAGATATTTTTTACCTCAATGTCTCCAATTTAAACCTGACTGAGCTTACTAGAGATGAAAAGCTGTTATGGTCACCTGAGGGGAAACAAACTCGTCTAGTTTCATGTGCATGGATTTCTCCAGAGACCATAAGGTTGCTGAGTGTCTAAGTAGATAGGGATATGGATGGAATATTATTCAAATGCGTGGCTTTCAAACCAAGAGGCTGGGTATTTTGTCTGCTAAAAACTAGTTTATCTGTAACTTTTAAGATCTCCAAAGTAATCTCTTTCTTGAATGAACACTTTTTTAAAAAATTAAATGCTAATCCGCTATCTTGCACATACATTGAAAAGTATGATTTTTGTTGTCTACTAAATTGATACTAGTTTTGGATCTCCTTTGCCATTAAGGAGATATGTTTTAAAAAATACCCAGACACAATCCCTTCTTAAATTGATGTTCATAATCTTGCTCTGTTATGCTGACTGAGCAGCTGGTATTTTTTGGTAAATATCCCAGATGTTTCATCAGTAGGGTAACACCTTACACAATGCTGTCTACAAAGATTTTGAACCAATCCCACATGGCCACAGGGGCCTCAAGACCCCTGACTTAAACTATTGCTCATTACATAGTGAACCTTAATGATTTTATGACCTAACATTTTCTTCATATAATTTAAGCAAGGTGCATAGCAAACTACAAACATATGCTATCAATAGGTTGTTGGGGGGGGGTGACATCTATTCATCCTACATAGTTTCCCTAAAATTATTAGATTTCAGTTAGTTGAAATTCAGAGCAGTCTATTAAATGATAGAAAGGAAATCACTAACTTTTATGAAGGGTGCATCTTCATGAAATGATATATTATGTGGCATAGACATACAAACATCTCCTCCTGAATATTAGGAATCAATTGAAAGAAAGTTTGGAGAACCAGTACTGCACTTCGATTTCCCCCCCCAGGCAATCAGTGAAGCATCCTACCACTTTAATTATTTTGTCTGTTTTACCAGCATCTGCCTGAAGATTACATTTTCTATCACCCATGCAATTAAAATGGTTAAAACATTGTGCTTGTTTTACAAATACATCATAAAAACCAAAGTAAATGAATGCATAGATTGAAATTGGTCAAACTCACTTTCAATTATTTACCCTCCTCTTGGAGAATTTGCAATAAATAGATTCAATTTTGCAGAATGTCTCAAACATTAGAGAAAAAGAAAAAAAAATCCTCCTGACCTTTGCTTCTCTTACAGATTTATAATTCTATAGAAGCCAGTAAATAAGAACCCATAAGTGAAATGCAAAATTTTAAAAATTCAATTATTACACACTTGTGTAATTTGTAACTGTGTAGCACACAAAATAATTTGGAATATTTATTCACATAAATTTACTTACTTTCATAATGTCAACAAGTTAATTTGTCTGCAATATTTTAAGTGTTTAGAAAGTTGACAGAGATCTTTAAATAAACCCTTGCACTTACTTTAACGTACTGTCAAAAATGGTTTTTAAATATTTCAGGAAGTTTTTAACCACTAAAAGGCAAAAGTTTGCCATTTACTGGAAAATTATCACTCTTTTAGCTTACTTTAGCATTAAAGTCATTGATTCAAAAAAAAAGAATGAACTAAAGTATTTTAAGTGAAGCACCACATAAATGTAAAAAAAAGCATTATAAGAAAAAGTAAAGGAAATGACATTTTGTGTTGCATATTTAGATATAAAGGAATACTGTCAAATTGTTTGTATGCAGAAAAGATCACCTAGACAAGGAAACTTGTTTTCCCATTGCTTGTATTATTACTTTTTGTCTTCTGCTTATAAGATTTCTTGAAATGACCTTTGGAGATCAGTCATAACTGATCATGAAAACTGTTTTCTAAATAAAGACTAATTTTATAATTAATCCAACATATTTTATTTGGAGGTACCCTAACAGCCATAATATTTGGGCTTTAGGTTTGTTTTATTTTTCAGTTGAAAACATTTGTTTCACCAACAAACATTTCCAGAATGCAAACATTTGTTTTAACTGTTATAGCTGAAACCAACATTTGTTTTAGTACTGCTAGGATGCCTAAGTGTTTTGCAAATCAGAAAGTGATGCCTATAGAAATGTTTACAAAAAAAAATTGGACTGTTAGGATTGAAGATATTTTCAAAAGGTTTTCTTTGGAGAAAACAAATAAATGAGCAACAACAAAAACCCAGTGCATTACACTTGGTGTTGACATTCCCACTTCAAATGTTTGACCCCTTACTACAAGATTATAATTGTCTAACAGATATAGTCAAAATATAAGTAAATATATCAAGTTTTAAGTGAATTAAAATTTCCAAAATGGTAAATAATAAATCTAACATTTTAAAATTCAGTGATTTCTATAAATGGTATACATTTTAGTAATTTTTATTTCAGTTATAGTTGTTTTAGTGTTTCACAAAAATATCCTGGTATTTTATGATATTTAAGATTTCAGCATTGCCATTTGTCTATTTTAGAACAGGGTGTGTTAGGTAAAGATGATTGTAGTTATGGTAAAAAAAAAAAAGTGAGGTGGGAGACATGCGTATATCGATGTATACCCAGGTATATTTCCTGTACATATGCATGTAAGTATAAACACATATACAAATATTATAGTGATTGTGATTATGGATAGTGACAAAGTAGATGGCATCAGTAGGAATGGCAGTTTCCTTCAGCTGGGTCCCAGAAAGTTCATGGTTATTTCATGGACTAAAAAATGTTATAATAGTGTTTTAAGAGAAACTTAAAGTATTGATCACTTTTAGATCAATTTTTTTTAAAGCATATAAAATCCAAAGGACTTTCCTGGTTGGAAGGAAATGGAGTTAGAAGGGTGCATAGATATAAACAAAGCATTTAGTTAACCATCAGAGATGAAGAAGATGGGAAGACCCAGCAAAAATTTATCTCATTTAAGAAATTAATATCTTGCTGCATCTTCTCTCTCTCTCTCTCTCTCTCTCTCTCTCTCT
>NW_027186296.1:936737-989688 GCF_028583685.1 Petaurus breviceps papuanus | reverse complement strand
TCTCTCTCTCTCTCTCTCTCTCTCTCTCTCTCTCTCTCTCTCTCCCTTACTTTTTCACTTTAGTCATTATTCTAGGCATGGAGGGGAGGAACTACTTGTCTCTTCCCCCCTTGAAGGGTACAGACACAGGCAAAGAGTCAGTGGATTAGAGTGAAAAGGGCCTTGAAAGGTCATTTTGTCTATAGCCCTGTCTCCAAGTGGGATTACCTTTAATTCATTATAGGAGAAAGCTTTTCTGATCTTTTCTTTTTCTAAAATAGATTAATACATATGTATATGACTATACATACATATACATATATCTATGTGTGCATACACACACACTGGTTCACAAATCCATTTGTAAACCAGTCTCATTACTGATAGTGATAATTGCAATTTATATACTGGACTATAATTTTCAAATGTAAACCTTCCTTCTCTGTACACAATTCAATTGCATGCAAATTTCATGTACAAGAAAGGTATTTTCACAATTGGCCACTTGCACCAATGACCAATTTCAGTTGCAACTGAATTGCATTGGAATTTCCTACATACAAGCCCACCCATTTGAAATTTTCTGGGTGCAGTTAAATTGTGCATGCATGGAATTTGCATACTGAAAATAATATTGTTCTGAAGAAGCTCCTTTTAGAAAAAGTCTACTTACATATAGACACCTAGATAAATATATGCAAAGAAATTGAGAAAAGAATTTCACTTCTGATTTTTAAAAAAAGATACAAACTGAAAAGAAACAAGTACTTTCAGGGATTCAGTTTGATCAATATATCAGTGGACAATGAGAAAGAGGGTTAGGTTCACAGAGTAGCCACTGCATGGTTTTTTAGCAGAGTGATTTCTATATGAAAAAGATAGTTGAGATTTGATTCATTGCCATGGGTTTATTAATATCAAGTTTTACCTTAGGCTGTTGGTTACAACAGCCTGTTTAGTAGTTTTTATTCAAGGCAGATTAATATTCCTGACAGAGAGCTACTCATTGATGCAGTTCTGTGGCATCTACACAATTAACTTTCCTTCATTGCACATCAGTGGCGTGTTAAGTTTTTCCTAACAACCTCTATGGATGCATATAATCTCATCACAATATATGAAGCATGTCCAATAAAAGGAACATTGATGGGTACTTTAGTTCAATATAGCAGTGAGATTTTATAAAGCTGGACTAAAAAAAAAAAAGAAAGAAAAGGTAGAATTCAATCATTAAAACATCTCCCTATCCCACAGTCCTTTCCCAACAAGTTATATCTACATTGGGTACAGCAGTTTCCTAAGAAAGATAAAGCAGTGGATGGATGCAGCCATTCATTCATGTACTAATGAATAGCATTGTGTAGCAGAGAGGGCGTTTGATTTAGAATCAGAAGACACCTGGGTTCATATCCCACCTCTGACACTAACTGTTCAACCATGGGCAAAGCCTTGGTCTATCATATGCAGAATGATAGGGGGAAGACTATATGAGCTCCAAGGTCCTTTTCAGCTATCAATTTACAATCCTCTCATCTGTATAATGGGAGCCATGAGAATGCCTGTACCTATCTCAGAGGGTTGTCATAAAAATCAAATGAAATGGCGTACATACAAAGTTATTTTGCAAATTTGAGAACACAATGAAGTGCAGTTATCTTTCCATCACATATCACACTATAGAATTAAATTGTTTATCCCATGTATGGACCAGTTCCAGGTAAGCATTAAAATAGCCCATAAATTATGCAGATAACTGTATTTCCATGCCTAGTCCATAAGTGTTTTATTTTCCCCAGGTTTACACATTTGTGTGTGGGTATATATGTGTGTATACATGTATTTATCTATTTTATAGATGTATACATGTATATCCATACACACATGTATACAGATACATGGAAATAGATATATTTATGTGTCTCGACATATAGTACATACTCTATGTGCTTTTAGTTAATGCTGTATAATCAGCATCTACATACTGTGTGTATCTAGGAAGTCAGATAGTTGTTAACTAAATGAAAGAAAATTGCCTTGCTCTACCCATCAGTGTTCCAACTGCGCTCCTTGACATAATCTACAATAATTGTATTGCATAAACCTTTTTGATGGAATATCTTGCAGCAATTCATTTATAAACATTATCTAGTTTCAAGGATCATGAGCAGTGTGCAAGGCAACCTGGTATAGAGAATGAAGGCCAAACTTGAAGTGAGGTAGACCTGGGTTCAAACCTGGCCTCAGACAAATAATAGCTATTGAGATAGTGGGTAAGTCACTGAATCATTCAGGGCCCCCCATTGAACTGCATCAGTAAGAGTTTCCTCCCTAGAATCAATGAAATCCCTGGTCTGGGAGTTACCCTCCCTCCTCTGTCTCTCCCAAAGAAAACATAAAAAAACCCGAAAAACAAAAACCCCCAAACCCAACCCCAAGAAACAAAACAAAACAAACGCCACCAACAAAAACCCCACATTATGGCATAGTAGTAAAAGGAAAAGACTTAGCATCAGAGCAAACAACTCATTTCAAATCTTGACTTGGCTTCTGCCTCTCTCTCTGGCTTCTGGCAAATCACTTCACCTTTCCAAGTCTTGGCTTTCTCATCTGTAATATGAAACTAACACTTGTATTAATTACCCCCACAGCGTTGTTATGAAAATCAAATACATGTAAAACACTGTGTAAACCTTAAAGCATCATACATCCAAAAGTTCTTGTTAATATTATTATTTCTTAGATGAAGAAATGAAAGCAGACTCTAAATCCCCTTTCCACCTAATTCGTTTTCACTGTATAATGTACATGAAGTGCTCTGCTAACTTGAAAGTGATGCACACTTATATAGCCTCCTTATCCTCTTCCTCCTCCTCCTCATCAAACTCAACTCAAGTAACTCTGTCCATTCAACAACATTTGGATATAAAATTATGTAAGAAGATATCCAAGTCTTCTGTGGATAAGAAAAAGCAAACTATACATGCTATACTTTATTTTTCTCCATTAGGTCATTAATGTTATCTCAGAGCACCTACCACCTGTTTCATAACGACTGATAGAATCTCACTGAGGATGGCCAAGCAAAATACGAAACACATTGAGGTTCTTATATCGAAAATTGGAGTCAGAAATGCCTTGAATTCTGCTGAAGAGAGATTAGTAATTTGCTACGTACTTTAAGAAAGTTTCTAAATTTATACTCTTTTCCTTTTTTTAAAAAATTTTCACATCCAACTCTACAGTACCATGTAAAAGCAAGAAAAGTAAGTTAAATATGGCCTGATAAAAATAATTTATAAGCATTTTAAGCTAAAATGAACAAATTATAACAAAAATATCTCTCCCCAAATATATAGAGCATCAGTTAAAAGCTGCCACACTAGCTGGATGAGACAGAAACAAGTATTGTATAAAGTGGGTAGGGGTAGAGGAAATGATCTTTTCAAAATGCTCATGTGATAAGAGGAGGTCAAACATGGTTGACATCTTAGGGAGGTCAAGCTCCAGGACTTGAATATGTGAAGTAAGAAGAAGGCTGGGATGATAAGAAGAGGAAGGACTTACAAGAAACTGAAAATTAAAAAAAAAAAAGAGGGGTGGTGGTGATTTAATTACAAGTGAATTAGCTGCCAGAAATGTGGTCTGTTCTGAACCTGAGCATGAAATCTATAGATAGATGATAACGTACGTTGCTTAGCTTCCTCTATAATCAGGAAAGAATATTTTCCTGGGACTCTAGTGACTAAGAAAGAATGCTTAATCTGGGGTATAGAAGCTAGTATAGAATTAGAAAGTAAAATTAGAAGTACTTTAGCAAGTGATCAAGCTGATACTTATCAAGCATCAAACTAAATTGAATAATGATAATAATTGAAACTCCTAATATTGAAAAACACATTACAGATTTCAATATACTTTCACATACTTTATTTATCTTATTCAACTCACAGAACTCTATAAGAAGGGAGGGACAAGTATTATGATTCTCATTTTGTAGGTGATGAATTGAAGCTCAGAAAACTGAAGTGATTTGTCCAGAATTAAAATTAGAAAATGGTTTGCAAGTTATTAAGTTGAGATGTTGAGTCTCGAATCTAGACCTTCTAATTTCTAGTGCAAATGCTCTTTCCATTTACCTCTTCATGAATAATAAGATCATGGGCTTAGATAACCAGGATTTCCAGCACAGTCTGGAGCATTTTTCATGAGATTCTCCTAAATGGTGAACAGAATGCCAATTTGATACTGGATAACTAAAGGAGAAGTAGAATAGATAGGAAAACTTGGGAGAAGTAAAACATTTTTCCTTTTTCCTTCTTTAAAAGGACACCATAGTCCCAGACTATCTTTGGGAACAATTCCAGGAAATAGAACGAGACACTCTTATGGACATGTAGAGGAAACCAATCCCTGATTTCTAGGGGAATTTCCCCTTAACTTATTCACTCCTGTGTCCTTTTGAGGGGTATATTCTAATATCTATATCTTCTCTGACTTCTATTTACTTTTGGTTTGGATAAATGGATTTACTCACTATTCACTATTTGTGATGGTCTTTTGTGTACCCAGTATATGGTGGAAGGGGACCAAGCTGGTAGATGTAAGCTTGGGTACTTTCCTCTCTTAGAACATAGAGTGGTCAGTGAAATGAATTTTCATTTTGAATCCATTATGCCACTAGAAAAGCAATATTTAGGAGGGCAAGATTCCAGACAGATCTATGAATGCTTTACCTTGAGCTGCCTGCCTGTATATTCAGACAACCCATGAGGGGATATATAGGTTATGCGGCATATGTCTTTCACTTGTAATTTCTCTAAATCTATACCTTTTTTGTTGTTGTTGCTGTTGTCATTTAACTTTTTTTTTTCATGAGTGGTCATGGCCAAAGGATTCATCACCAAGTGACCAAATTACAGTAAAATTCTCTGTATTTCATGGGACCGGTCTTTAGAAAGCAGACATAGTGTATATTTGGGATCGTTTATACTAAACACTTTTCCAGCATGGTGGTTCCTGACAGAGCTTATTCGTTTCTAGCACAGCCTTCACAAACTCAGGGGCAATTCCACACTAGGATTAGGTTTCAAAGTAGTGTGCAAGGATATAAGAGTAGATAGAGATTTCTACACTGAAATGGATCTCTTATCTCATCATGGATGTCCCTCCCAGTGAGGACTGCAACCAATCCATTCATGCATGCCAATCTTGTTTGACTCTTGCCTAAACCTTCATAAATTTGTCACAATGGGTCCCCCCAACATACGAGGGGCCTTCCTTATTTCCTGACATCCTGATATACAGCAAAACATCCTTTTCACTGATTGTATTTATTTATGATAAAGATATTTTAGGGGAAGAATACAGTAAAGGAAAAAGTCATAGGTCTGATGTCCAAGTCTCATAGGAGGCAATCCCTTGAATCCTCCTTGTCCTGTGGTGACCAAAAGTTACCAGCAATCAGAATACAAGGGACTTCTCTGTTTTTTTTTTATTACAGTGCCCTATTGTCACCTAAATTCTAATCTGTATTATAAGCTTCAAAGAATATTTAATATATTTATAGCACAGTCACAAAGGGGAAAAAACAAAAGATTTTAATTTTCATTGGAAATTGGTAAAAATAAAAAATAGAAATGTCAATAAACTCTCCAAATGCCAATGCCATTCTTTAAACATATATACTTCAGGTACTAAACTCTAGATATGAGAAGAGAAGGAGAATAAAATAATAGAATTTCTTTAGGAATGACATAACACACAGGTGATCTCACCACAAATGGATCATAAAAATTTTAAAAACTTAAAAACAACAAAAAAATACATATGGAATTTCTCAACGTATTACTTATGTTATAGAACTGGGGAGATAATCATCGAAAACCTGAAAATTTAAACAATCCGCAAGTGAAAATCTACAATTTCAACTTTGAAGTACCCTAGTACTACCATGAATCCAATCAAGGCTCTCATTTTAAATCAGTTTCTTTAAAGATTTCTTCCTTCTTCAGAAGAAGTTCAAATAGTTATCAACTGCTTTCTATATGCATTTCCTGGAGTTTCTGACCTAAATTGTCTAAGAGTTTTGGGAACATGAAGCATAACATTCAAAGATAACCTACTAAAATTATACCCTAAATTTTAATTATTTGCCTATACTTAGAAATTTGCTAAGTTATAAATATGAAAGGGTATTCCTTACTGAGTGCTGTGTTTGAGGAATGCTTATGAACAGCCATACAGACCCTTCATAACATCTAATGAAAATTTGAATTCTACCTTACTTATCATAAATCTCTCTCTCTCTCTCTCTCTCTCTCTCTCTCTCTCTCTCTCTCTCTTTCTCTCTTCTCTCTCCTGAAATTTGGTTTTGACCAGGATACCAAAAAAGATCCAGTATTAAGTTCTTCATTCCATCTCATGTTTTCTAAAATGATCATTGTTTACAAAGAAAGAGACCACCTAAGTCATTCAAACAATTCAGAAGACTTTAGGGAGAAAAATAAGATCTTTTCAAGTGTGAGAAAGACACTTACATGCTACCATGTGGGATATGTTATTTGAACATAGCTACAAACCAAAGAGAATGGCCTGACAGTAATGCAGACTTTTTAGCTCAGTGCTGTACCATGGAGGAGGCAGTGTCAGCTTCTGAACCTTCCCAACACCAAAAGAAAATTCACATATTACAAGGCTGGGAGATGAAGTAACACTCAGCCCTAGAGGGCACAGATTTCGTCTTTATGTAAATCAGTGCCTGTCATTGCATGCATGATTCACTGCTCAGAGTGTACTCTTCTGTGACGAATGAGTCCCGCTTAATTTGGCAGTGATTATGCGGGTTGCTGGCCCTCTAAACCCCTTTGAACTTGTAATTGCTGCTGGTTTAAATAATGAACATTAAGGGGAGGTGGATTCATAAAACTGTGGATAATTACAATTTTTCCCCTTTTTCCTTTGGTTTTATACTAGATATGCTATATTATGTGTATAACACATACACATTTACATCTGCAGATCTTCAGGTTTAGCTTAATGTATAGAAATGCTGCAAAGGCCACTAATATCTGTATCCTTCCAGGTTGCTGCCGAAATCAAACTGCAGCCTAGCTCAGAATGGAGGGGGAGTTGAGGGGGGCCAGCGGAGAGCAGTGGAAGAGATCAGAAAGGCTTGAATGCTGGTAGGAAAGGAGGAGCAAAGGCATTCATGAATATTCATAGCTAGTCACATCTGTAGCAGCCTGGCATTCCACCTCTTTTTTTCTTTGCAGTTCAACATGGGCTACAAGTGCAAACAAAAGAAGGTGCTTTTTGTAGTTCCATCAGGCTCCAGGTTTAATCCCAGCTGTACATATGGTTGAACTTATTTCTGCTAGGCTTTTTCAGATACTCTCTTTGACCCTTCTTAATTCCAAAGGACTGTGAGAGAGAGACAGAGACAGAGAGACAGAGAGACAGAGAGAGAGAGAGAGAGAGAGAGAGAGAGAGAGAGAGAGAGAGAGAGAGAGAGAGAGAGAGAGAGAGAGAGAGAGAGAGAGAGAGAGACAGAGAGAGAGACAGAGAGAGAGACAGAGAGAGAGACAGAGAGAGAGACAGAGACAGAGAGACACACACAGAGAGACAGAGACAGAGAGAGAGACAGAGAGACACAGAGACAGAGAGTGTAGAAAAAGAGAGAAAATAAGAGGAAATCAGATTCTTAAACATCACATGTGTGACTCCAAATGATTTCTCATTCCGACTCCCTGCCCATTTCTTTAGAATTTGCTAAATCTGCCAATATTTTTTGATCTGGTAGAAGATAAATTTTGATTTGGCTTTGGACAAAAATAAAATCCTATTGATAGGTCACAGAACCCAAAGTTAGCCAAGTGGGTCAGTCACTAACATGAAACAAGGAACAAATGAAAAAAATTTAGTAACCTCATGTTCAATTTTCAAACAACACAGCAGAGATTTATAGCTTTGCTGATCTCATGGCAAACTAAGCAATCCAGAGAAAGCTATCTGTTTTTTCACCATGTTTTCCCCAGTTTTTGTTCTTTTTCTATTTGGAGGTTTTTTTTTTAACTCTACATTTTCTTTATCCTAGTGTGAGCTGAATATCAAAGGCGTAGTGCTGCTGGTAAGCCTCCAGCATAGAGCAGTAGCTCAATGGGATGTTATTAGAGTCTGCGTCACAACATGGCAGACTGATTAATAGCAACTGTATCAATGGATGAGCAACTTCTCAACGACGCCTCCCACTCTAGTAGCTCAAAGGGGACCATAGAAAGAAAAGATGGAAAAAAAGTGCTAAAGCCCAGTGGCCAGGACAGACAGGCTGGCACAGAGAAGGAAGGTGAGGTTATATTTTACAGAAGAAAAACAATTCTTTCAATAATTATGCATATAACAGGAATTTTGCCTTTGACAAAGTCGCAGGCTTAGAACAGCTCCACATTCATGTAAAATGAAATCTGTGTACAACTTAAGAGCAATTTTATTGATGTAATGGTGTCCCCCAAAATAACTAGCAGATGGCTTTCCACCCCCTCAATGAAACATTTAAACAAATTGCAGAATTGTCAAAATTTTATCATGAAGGCACACACGCTATAAAAAGGTTGGTTTTAAATGAATTGTGAATTTGCCTCATTGCACAATATTTTTTTCTAAAATTATAACCGGAAAATATTCTCTGTTTAATTTTTTAACATATCCTTTCACAAAACACATCTGCTGTGAAGTATTTCTAATTTGTGCTAGCTGCTTTTTAACAAACAGAGGGACCATGCCACCCTCTCTTATTGGAGCAAATAAGTGCTTTCTCTTTCTTTTTTCCATATCTTTTCACTACTGACAGAAGGATGTTAACATACTCCTGAAGGAGGAAATAAATGGATGGCAGGGGTACAATTGTTTGTACTGTAAAAAGCAACTGATGCTTAACAGGTTAAAGAAATGAGGAAGATGATAAATGAGGAAAAGAAGGAAATGGGGAGAATGGAGTGAGGGAGATGGTTTGGTGTGTAAGAGTTGGAGAGAGAGCAAGAACACGCCGAAAACATACCATTATTATGGCTGATTATTAGGAACATAATAAGTAGTAGGCCAGAGAAAATACCACAAACTCGTGTCTAAATTAGGTGAAAAGGTTAGCTGGAGATAGAAGGGTTGAAGAATACTAGTGTATTATGTTGTCAACCCTTTGGAGTTAAAATGACACACAGAATCACCACTCCCAGTCAAGAGCTTGTTTGTTTCCATCTCATACCTCTCTCATCTTTAATTGGTATGTGCTTAGTACCACCAAGAGAACAGCATGTATATAGTGTGGAGTATTGACCATGTCGTTACAAATTTTGAATATTTTTCCCCCTCTTGCACTAAAAGGAAGAAATTTGCAAAACCTTAAAGGTTTTTAAAATGCAAGGAAATTATATCTTGCTTTTTAATGAATAGCAATTACTGAATGGATTCATAGATTATTGAAGCTTAAAGGGATCAAGTTACCATCCACTTACTTTACAAAGGACAAAGATCCTAGGGACTTATAAGGACTTGTCCAAGGTCACACAATTAGTCAATTGCAAAGTGAATAGTGCCATATTCATAGTGTTATGTAGGGTGGCATGAATAATGATAAAATCATATAGCTGCAGTTAATTTCAATAGATCACTAAGTACAGATCACTACATAAATGTTTAAATGAACCCTGTCATCCACTCATGCCACATCCTTTGGTAATTATAAGGTCTAGAAGAGGGGGGAAAAACTCCTAAATGTTGACCTGAGGACCTGGTTTACTATCTCCCTTTTTCAGATGTATCCTATAGCTTTATAATTTATATTTTGGAAATAAAGCATTTATTACTTTATCTTTCTTTTTGGTTCTTGAGAAAAAATAACACAAAATAAACTAGTTGTGCTTAGAAATGACTTGCAAAGACTACTAAAAACCAATCTCAGCATTGAAATAAAGTGAAGAAAGAGGAAACTTAAAAACACAAAAGACCAAATAAACTTTAACCATTAATTTTATTCATAAAGACCAACAAATCACCTCTAGCTTTCCTGGCTTTCTCAACACAACATAAGCCCTTACTTCTGAGGAAGGTTTTTCTTGTTCTCTTTTCTACCTCCTTCCTTTTGAGATTACCTTGAATATACTGGATAAATCTTGGATGTACCTATTTGTTTTAATTCATTTTCCTCTATTGGAATATAAGCTCTCTGAGGGCAGGGGTTTTGTTTTTGTCTGTCTTTGTGAGTGCTTCATAAATGCTTTTTGGCTTTGACTAGAAGACTGACTTTGCTTGGAACAAATGCCAAGAGATTACCTTGGAGTGCTTTGATAAACCAAAAGAAATCTATGTTTATGTAGCTATTACATTGGAAATATGATTACATTCAGCCCTCACTTATCTGCTGTGATGGAAAACAACAACATGGTTAACATAAAATATAAAATAATCTACTATTTTTCTCTATCTTGATGCAGAAAAGAGTGCAGAGAAAGTGAAATTTTGGCTATTATGGTCCCAACTCAATTTGTAGTAAGATGATAACAATTCTCTACTCTCCAGAAGCCCCTGTCTCCCATGTGGGTCTGGGCCATTACTCTTCTGGGTAAAGAAATGTCCCTTATTACAATTTAATTCAACAAATGTGTAATAAGTACCTATTGTGGACAGAGCTCTGGACTGGGTGATGGAGGTGATATGAAGTTTAAATGTAAGACACCTCCAATATTGTGGAGTTTAATCCAATACTGTAAACAGATGACTATGGCAATTAAATGATAGGCATAGTAAAGAGGTGTAAAACAATGTGCTGCATGAGGTCCAAGGTGGAGGAAGATCATTTATTGATTAGGGAGGGTATGGTTAGGAAGGTTTCATGGAAAGAATGGGTTTTTAAGGATTCCTAGGAATTCAGTGGATGAAGATAGAAGGAGATTCCAGGCATAGGGTACAACTTAAGGGAAAGCACAGAGATGGCAGAGTACCAGGGATAGAGAGAAGTCCTATTTGCCTACACTGTAGTGTGTGTAGAAAGGAGGAAAAATGAGATAAAAGATGGAAAGGTTGAGCAATGACAGACTGAATAGTCCTTGAATGCCAAGCAAACAAGTTGAGACATTACTCATTAGACACTGAAGTCACTAATGACTTTTTAGTAGAGAAGTGACATAACCAGCTAAGAGAGCTAGAAAGAACTGTCATTGCTGTATGCCATCTTAGAAATCAATCCCCTTACCTTACAGATGAGGAAACTGATACCCTGAGAAAGAAGGTGACTCACCCACTCAAGTTAAAAGGGCCAGTTAGTGGTAGACTATTTAAAAAGGAGTCATCTGCCAGTGGCATGAAGGATGGATTGTAAGAGAGGTAGAGTGGCATTCCACCGCACATGTACATAGGCCACAATACATTAAGAAAAAAAAATGAAATTCTACTCATTGGAATTGACTGTGTTTTACATCTATATGTAGACAAGTCATAGTGCTTATCTCAAGGTTGCATAGTATATCATAGATTAGGTTCAGAATTCTGCTCTTTTAAATTCCAAATGTGGAAAACAATTTCTCAGTCTTCTCAGTCATCCTGTTTGCCATGTAACCATCAAAACGTCATTTATTCAATGAGGCTAACTTGTAACTTTGGATGCATTTCCACTAAATTCTAGGAACTCATAGTGAAATAGCTTCAAGATTACTCAAAGGAAAGATTAAAAATGGAAAGAAATTAATGAGTGTTAGGAGGGCATTCATGTATGTGTGTGGGGGGGAAGACTCTGTGAGATAACAAGAAGCAAATCAAACTTTAGTTACGTAGAGAGAGCAGAAGCACTGAGGTTGCCAGAGTTTAGGTACTGCTAGATTTATTCCAACCTCTTACATTCACGAGTGTGAATTTCAGATATAATCAAAACAGAAGTGACAAAACCCAAAACCACATGAGCAAACACTGGCTTTAAAGTGCTGTGGGAACAGAGACATTTGTTTAAGTAACTACTGTTTAAAAAATGCATACATAGTAACACCAAAATAAACAGCTTGCAATGCTGTTTATTTTAAGATACACAATAGTAATGTAAAATGTGGTATGCCCCAGATCCAGAGAGCCCTAACATTATTTACAGTTCTAAAGAGTTCTAGGAACACTCAGCGACATGCCAGTATAGTAGAGACTTCCTGCTTGGGATGATAGCTAAAGTTAGAATTCATTACTTTTGTAGCAAGGAGCAAACAAGTCACCACAAAGACCACTGATTTCCCTGTTCCTGTGGATAGCCATGAACTGTGAATGAAGTCCTACAGAGAGCAGGGTTGCCAATTTTGTTCACTGAGTTGTGTATTCATCACAGGTCTTCAAGAAGGGTTAAGAGCAAAGTTTGGCAAATATGGGAAAAGGTCTTTCCTGGTGATCACAGCTTTTCTCCCTCTCTCTTTCTGTGTGTCTGTTTGTCTTTCTGTCTATCTACCTTCCTTTGCCATCTTCCCATATCTCTGTGTCTTTCTAAAAACATATAGCATATAATATATAGTATATATATGCATATATATATGCACATACATAATGCATTTATAGTATATATAGCCAGTGCAAATATAGTGTGTGCATATATATTTGTGTGTGTGTATGTGTGTGTGTGTGTTTTAAATGGAAAGAAGAAAAACAAACCCTTGAAAGTATGCAAGCTGGTTGGGGTGCTGAAACATATGTAGAGCTGAACTCTAAGAAAAAGCAGCTAGATCAAACAAACCCTAAACATGATCAAAATAAAGAACTCCATTTGGGGTTTATTTTAGTCAACACTGATTAGTCAATCCACATGCCTTCTCTCCTCTTTGCCTTGTCTATATTCTCCCTAAGTGCTTCTAGGAAATTAAAAGTTTAGGGTGTTTTATTTCAGATTCTCTTTGACATTCTAGACAGGTAGGTGGTTCTTTTTTTCCTGTCTGGTATCCAGCCAAATACTGTAATCCTATTTTTTTTTTCACCTTGGCTTTCCATTCTTTTCATGTTACCTCCCCCTATGAGTTAACATCCACCTTTGCCCCGGATATACCTGTTCCTTTGTGCATGAATTTTCCTACCTTTTCCACAAGTGTTCCTTTTTCACACCCCAGGCTTAATGAAATCACGCTTTCCCCTAACAATGCCCCTTCTCTCAAAAGTCTCTCCAATTATGCCCATTTCGTCTCTCATTCTCCCTAATTCATTGGCCAAGGGGAAAAGGTGAACATACTCCTTGCTTTTCAGTGTTGTTTCTAAAGGATTTTTTGTCACCGATTACTCCACAATCTCTTCTCTGTTGAAGCCAACATCACTTACTTATAAACACTCTCTTACTAGTCTTATCTTGTCATCTCCTGTACCCTTTTCCACTTTCTTCAATGACATGTGGCTTAATCTTCCTTTTCACCTAATTCATTATTATCATCTTTTGTAATTACTTACTGAAATTAAGATTCTTCAGCTTTCTATCTTCAGATCTTCTTTTGTCCTTACCATGTTTTTGAGGAAGAAATATCCCTTTTCCTTTCCAAGACTAACCCTTTCGCCCATGTTCTTAACACACCTGCTCTAACAGCTTGATTCACCAATCATTTCCTCTCAGTTACATTTTCATTTTCCTTACCCCTTATACACAAATAAACTCAGATCTCCTCTATGGTCCAAGTTGCATATAGCTTTGTGTCACCAAGTCAGAAATGTAAATGTTGGCAGAGGTGAGGGTGAAACCATAAAGAGTAAGTATGGACAAAGCACATTCCTGGTAGAAATTATAGTTCTGCAGAAGAAATACCAAGCATTGGTTATTTGTTTCCTTGGTTTACACTGTATTTTTTTTTTTGGCCTGCTTTTGTACTTAACTTTTTCTTCAGGCCGGGCCTCTGCTTTGTCTTTTTCCTAAACAGTTGTGCTTTGGACTCTCAGTAGCTATTCTCTGTTACCTGGCAGCTGGCCCATCTGCCTGGTTATCTCCTGAACTATCAGTATTTATTTGCCTCTTACTTTCTTCCCATACCTTGGCCTGCCATACCTGATCTGACCTACACTTTTATCTCTGAAACAGATTCCTTTGTTTATCCTTCAGCTCAAATATCTAGCAGCTAATTGCCCTGGATATATAGGTAGGTTACACCTATCTTAAAACAAACAAACAAATCTTTCCTCACTCTCCTTGATTTATGATCCCATCTTCCTGTTTTCCTTTACCACTAAACTTCTGCAAAGCCTTGGTCTTCCACATTTGACCAACAGGCCTGATGCTGAGGTACAACCATGACTAAAATAGTCTAATTAGGGGAAAAATAGTCTAACTAGTTAATAGGATATATTAGGTAGTAGTACAGCAGCACCTAAGCCTTGCTACAATTGGATAACTAGTTTCCTTTATGGGTTGTGTTAGGAGCCTTGAAAATAATCAATAATTCTACATTAATTACATTCAGTTTCAATTACAATTAAATTCATGTAACCTCCCAACACATATGATTTTTTGGCATATCCCACTATTGAAAACTTTGGATTCTACGTGTTAGAATCATAAAATCTAAGAGTTGGTAGGGACTTCACAGGTCAATTTGCCTAACTCTTATTCGAAGGGATCTTTCAGCCTCAACTTGAAGACTTCCGGTGAAAGGGGACTCAAGATCTCCATAGACAACTCATTGCATTTTTTGTAATACTCTCAAAGTTTGGGTAATTCTCTTTATATTTAGCTGAACTCTTCCTCCCTATAATGTATACCCACTGGTCCTAGCACTTTCCTCAGAGCACTCTTCCACATGAAAAACATTTGTTTATTTAAAGAATATTCTCATTTCCCTGAGATTCTTCTCCAAGTCCGACATTCCCAACTCCTTTACTCCCTCCTCACATAGCAGAGTTTCCAGTTTCCAGCACTATCCTGACTACCCTCCTCTAGACCTCTTTAGGTTCTCCACATCCTTTCTAAAACATAATGTCCAGAACTACACATAATATTCTAGGTGTATCCCAATTACACACCCAGGTCTGATGAGAAAAATTGAGGGAAACATTAGCTGTTTTAGCTAAAAAATGATAGTTTTTTTTCAATGTTTGGACCTATATTTTCATTACTTTGGGGGAACTCCCAGTGTCAAAACTACTCTCATCAATATAGAAAAAAGGCAAGTCATCTGCAGAGTGCTAAGAAGATGGATGACCTTTCTTTACTCACGTGGCTACTATTTGTCAGAGGCAGGACTGGAAGTCAGATTTTCCTGACTCAAAAACTGGATCTTTATCTGCCAAATAACAGGGTTTTTTTTGGGTTTTTTTTGTGTATGTTTTTTTTTTAGCAATCGGGGTTAAGTAACTTGCTCAAGGTTACATGGCCAGTTATTTCTGGGTGTGGTGCTAAGTATCTGAGCCCGGATTTGATCCCCAGGTCATCCTGACACTGGAGCTGATGCTCTTACTCGCTGAGCCACCTGGCTGCCCCTAAGAAATTGGGGTTAAGTAACTTGCTCAAGGTTACATGGCCAGGTGTTTCTGGGTGGGTAATAAGTGTCTGAGCCTGGATTTGATCCACAGGTCATCCTGATACTGGAGCCGGTGCTCTTACTCGCTGTGTTACCTGGCCTCCCCCAAACAACAGTTTCTTTATTAAAATTCTGACTTTTCTCACCAGCACTTTCCAGTCAAGTCATCCCAACCTAGAGTTAAGTAGTTGACTTTTAAAAAATCAACACAGGACATAACATTTGTTCCCATTAAATTTCTATCTTGTTTAATCCACAGCACTTTCCCAAGATTTTCCAAGATCTTTTTCAAATCCAAATTCTGTTACAAAAAGCATTTGTTAGCTCTCCCAGCTCTGTGTCATCTGAAAATTAGATAAGCATGTGCTCTAGATCTTTATCTAAGTCTCTGATAAAAATATTAAACAAAACATGACCAAAGACTAAGCCCTTTGGGACCCCACTATTGATACTAATCAATTAATTAGTATTTTGGGGGTCTGGTCAGTCAACTTTTTTCAAACCTACATAACTATGCTATCATTAAATACATTTCTCTTATCATGTCTACAAGGAAGTGAATAGTCAATATTAGCTATTTACATTTCTTTGTTGCCAATTAATTCCTTAGCTCCTTGCAATCTGGCTTCTGCAAGAAGAAGTTTATATGACCATTGGGTTTCTGCCCAATAAATATGTGTTGACCAAATGATCAATATATTTCTCTCCACAATCTCAAGATCTTTTTACCCTTTATATGAATCCACTTTTTTCTTCTTCACTACAATCAAATAAATTCAATTATTTAAATATGCATGACTTCTTCACTTATTCAGTGTTGGTCAGTCTTTCTTTTGAACAAGATCAGTTTCCACTGAACCTGCTTTCTTTCAATGACATTGATGAACTTTTAGTTCTCCTTCTTCTGGATGTCCCTTCAATAGTTGACTTATGACTATCCATTCTTTTTTGGAATTATGTCATCTCTTGGTTTTCAAGGTGCTATACAAAATTAGTTTTCCTTAAATTTCTCCAGTTCCAACTTTCTGCCTTCTTCTATGAGTCTTCTTTTTCCTCTTAATCCCTAAATGTAGACATTCTCAAGGATTCTGTCCCTTATCTTTTTTTGCCCCCCCTCTATGTTCTTATCCTTCACAGTCTCATCCATTCCATTGGCTTTTGTTGTAATATTTATATCAGTGGTTCTAAATCTAAATCTCTAAACCTGATCTTGAACCTAACATTTAATGTTTTGTGATTTTGGGCAAGACTCTTCATCTCCCTGGGGCTCAGTTCAGTCATTTACTATTTGGAGGTTAGACTAGATTCAAGTTCCTTTCTAGCTTCTTGTCTGTGATATTATCTTTTCTAAGTATGAGTTTTATATTTCCAACTACCTGCTAGGCATCTCAATTTTTTATGTCATTTCAACTTCTTAGATTCAACATGTAATGCCAAACATCTTAGCAAAACCAATTCCTATTCCTGACTTGCCTATTGATGGTTGCCCCACTTCCCTGGTCAACATCCCAAAATTGTTTTTGACTCCTTCTCTTTCCCACCCCCTTCCCAAACATAATCATTTCCCAAAATTTGTCAGTTCATATTTCGCAATATCTCTTTTCATCTATCCTCTTCTTTATATAAACCACTATAGCCACTCTGTTCAAGACTTTGTTATTTCTACCTCTACCCTTCATTGTATAATAGCCCTTTAATTGGTCTCTCCAACTCCAATTTCTCACCATTCCAGTGAACATAATATATTGTCACCAGAGCAATCTACCCAAAGTAAAACTGATGATGCCATTCAACTGTTCAAAAACCCTTCAAGATTTCTCTGTTCCCTACAAAATAAAGTACAAATAAGACACAAACACACACATACACACATATCATCTCCTTTACTAGATTGTAAACTCTTTAATAATCAGACTCTGCCTTATGTATCTTTGTATCTCCCCAAACCCCACCCCAGCACCTAGCACAGTGTCTTGTCCATATAAAGTGCCTCAAAATATTAATTTTATGAAATATTAGTCCTGCCATATTTCTCTCCATGAATATAAGTTAATTTTCCCTCTAGAGGCTGCTAGGTGGTTCAGTGACTAGAACACTAGGCCCAGGGTCAGGAAGATCTGACTTTAAACCTAGCCTCAGACCTTTACTAGCTATGTGACCCTGGGAAAGTCATTTAACCTTTGCCTCACTTTCCTCAACTGTGAAATAGGGATCATAATAGCACCTACTTCTTGGGATTGACATGAGATGGACAAGTGAGAATGAAATATTTGTAAAGCATTTAGCACTGTGCCTGGCTTATAATAGGCACTTAATAAATGTTTATTCCCTTTCTGTATAGATCAGTTTTCTTTCCTTCTCCACTACAAGCAAATTAATTGTTTGAGTACTGATTACTCCCTCACTCAAAGAGTCTACTTACAACTCTAGGGTTTGTTGATCTTTGTGTTGCAAGAAGATCATTTCCTGGGAAATCTAAACTGAAGTCAGAGGCCAGTTTGCTCATACTTGTGCTGGTCTCTATTGTGTCCATGATTTCTCATTCATATAAATAAGGGGAGCATCTAAATGCGTTTGTTAGCCATCCCAAAATAACTTGCATCATTTTGAGTACCAAGAAGCTGAAGAATGACCATCAAAAACCCCAAAGTTTCTTCTCTCTTAACACTTATAGCATTCTCAGGCCCCTGTAAATGAATCAAAGGTAATGCTTAGCATCTAAAACTGAACACCATAGGAACATATAACAACAAGCAAATATTCCAGTAACCCTATTATTTCCATTAGATTATAATTCCATTTTGTTCCTTAGGATTCAATTTTCATTAAAGGAGCTCTAAAAGATCATGCTATATTTATCACCACACTGGTTGAAATGAAAAGTATCAACCCTTTTAGCTGACCAACTCTAGGGAAGAAGACAGTAGATTAAGGACAAAATCCCTCAAAATTCCCTGAAGTTTCTTACAAATTCTATATTACAGGATCATAAGATTTATAGCAAAAAAAAGAATGAAAAGATCAACACAGCCTAACCCTATCATTTTTTCAGAGGAAAGTCCCCAAAGCATAATGACTTGCCTAAGGTCACATGAGTAGTAAAGAGCACAAATAGAATATGAACCCCCATTTTCTGATTCTAGATCCATTGGTCTCATCATCATAGTATATTGAGTTTGTTCAACTGATTTGAATTTTATCTAAGACTCTTTTCTTACAGTTTCCCCTCACCGAAAATATACTCCCTACCTCTCTTTGAATCTTCTGATCTGACTTTTCCTTCAAGGACCAGCTCAGTTTTCAGTCCTCTACCGAAAGCTTCCTTGACTTGGAATCATTACATTTTTTAAAAATTGGGATGGGCTTTAAACCAACCCTCTCTTGTTACAGAGAAGGAAACTGAAATAGAGAGAAGGGAAGAGCGCTGTTCCTGAGACTTAACCTCAAACATCGCTACAGCTGGCAGAGAACTTAAAAGCCAGGATATTAAAGATAGAATTGGTAATAGAGGTTGTATAATATCACCCACTCATTTATTTCTTTTAGGTTGGTGTCATAGAGAAACTTGAGAGAGTTTATAGAAGTTCTCAAATTCCATTTATTCATAACCACATTGACATTTGTTCGTAACCACACTGACAACATGCCACAATCTTAATCATCTTCAAGCTCATTTTTCCCACCTCCCCTGTACATGTCACATTTTGTAGAGTAGGATTTAATCCTCCTTTGAAATTATATACCTTTTGACTATGTTTGGAGAAGATGGGGACAGTTAGGATTTTTCCTTTTAAGATGGCATCTAGTTCCAAGCAAAATACAGGGTACTAGCTTTGTGACCCAAGTTCTCAACCTTGGAGTCATCCTTCATTCTTCCCTCTCCCACATTCCACAAATCTAGTGAGTTAGAAAGGCTTCTGATCTCTCAGATCTGCCATTTTTTTTTTAAGGGAAGCCCTGATACTTTTTACCTGGACTATCCAACCCTACTTAGTCTGTCTTCTTCCAATCCATCCTCCACATGGACACAAAACTGATGTTTCCAAAACACAATATGACCTTGTCTCTTTCCTACTCAAAAATTTTCCTACTCAAAAATATAAACTACTTGAATTGACATTTAAAGCTTTCTACAATCTGGCTCCCACCTTCCTTTCCAGTTTTTATTTCTTTCCTTTCTGTATTCTCCATTCCAGTCAAACTGGCCCACTATTGTTCTCTGTGTAGACATTCTATCGCCTACCACTCTGCTGTTGCACAAATGACATTGACTCCTTCCTCACTTCTTCTACCTCAGTGCATCTTTAGTTTCCTACAAAGATTATCTTAGGTGCTACTTTTTACAAAGGCAGTTGGTTGGTACAGTGGGTAGAGCACTGGGTCTAGAATCATGAAGATCTAAATTAAAATCTTTCCAATGCTTTAGAAATTTATTAGTTGTGTGACCCTGGGCAAGTCACTAGACTATCTGCCTCAGTTTCCTTAATTGGAAAATGAGGCTAATATTAGCACCCACCTACCAGGGTTGTTGTAAGGATCAAGTGAGAAATCTGCAAAGTGTTTAGTATGATGCCTGGCACATAGTAGGTGCTTAATAAATGCTTCTTTCTTTCCTAAAAAGTCTTCCTTATTCCTCTAGTTATTTTTATATAAGTCACTCCCTCTTGAAATTATTTTGTCTTACTGGGTTGGGTTTTTTCTTTTTGGATTTGTTTTGTTTTTGTGATCCAGACTTGTGATTTCATTGGTAAAAGGGACTTTAGGTAAGAATTTGCCATTATAGTTTAAAGTCAGTGCCTGAGGCAATTAGGAAGGGAGTTCAATGAGTTGCCCAGGGTCACAAAGCCAGGATGTGTCAGAAAAAAAAATTGAATTGAAATCTGTAAATGTCCAAGGAAAATATCATGATACAGAAAAAAAGTGGGTTTTCCCACCTCTGTGTTCTTAAATAGTTGGTTTTTAGTAAAGTATAAAGGAGGAAAAAAAAGTTGATATATTAATTAGTTATTTTGTGTGGGTGTTAAGTGTCTGAGGCTGGAACTGAACTCAGGTCCTCCTGACTCTGGGGCTGGCACTTGTACTCACTGTGCCACCTAGCCACCCCGATTTATTAATTTTTTAAATAAATCATAAGCAACATAATTCACATGCCAATGCTCCAGAGCAAAATGATATATGATGTTTTCAATATGTTTCTCAACATACTAAAGGAGCTGCCATGTATGATAATTACATATCATTTAAAAGAGGCCAAAACTGAAAGAATTGGTTTCCCTGACCCTATTGTTTCCTTCTCCAAAGCTTCTTCCACCCGGCTGCCAAAGCAATCTTCTGAAAACATAGCTGATCACATCATTCCCCTGCTCAATAATTTTCTGTGGCTCACTTTTGCCTTTAGGATCAAAAAATAAAAATAAAATCCTCAGACTGACATTTAAAACCCTTCACAGTTTGGCTCCAGCTGATGTTTCCAGACTTATTTCATATTGCTCCCTTTTATGACTTTACATTTCATGAAAATTGGCCTGCTTGCTCTTCCTGGAATTCAGAATTCCATCTGCTGTCTCAGTACCTTTAACTTTTTTATATTTTTAAAATAATTTTTTATTGATAACTTCTGTTTCTTACATCAACATAGTATCCTTTCCACTTCTTCTCCCAGAGAACGATTCCATATAACAAATAGTAATTTTTAGAGAAGGAAAAAAAATGAGCACAATTAATCAATACATTGAAAAAGTCTGAAAACCATATGGGAGAGGTAGTAGGAGGTGCTCATATCTCTTCATTCAAGTCATGCTTGATCTTTATAATTTTTAAATTTTTAAAAAAATTTAGACCTATTTAAAAAAATTGGAGAGGGGGGAGTGTATAGTTATTCTTAACATTTATATTGTTCAAGTTACTGTGTAAATTGTTTTCTTGACTCTGCTCACTTTATACCATATCAATTCATACAGATCTTTCCATGCTTTTCCATATTCGTTACACACATCATTTTGTAGAGCACAGTAATATTCCAATACATTTGCATACTACAGTCTGTTTAGTTATTCCCCAATTGATGGGTATCTACTTTGTTTCTGATTCTTCACTATCACAAAAAGTGCTTCTATAAATATTTTGGTGTATGTGGGGACTTCCTTTTGGTCAATGGCTTCCTTTGGGAAAAAGCCCAGGAATGAATTTTAGAAACAAGTAACTCAAGAGCTATCAGAAGGCATTTTTAATGCTGGAATTGAACTTGCAACTTTGCTCTACATGGGGAAAAAAGAAAGTTGCTTTTATAAAGATTTGAGACAATTTCACCAAATGAGCTAATAATCCAGTATCCATTATCTTTATTCATAAACCTTTTTCCTTTTTTTTAAATGATTACCACACTACCCCTGGTATACTAGATTTTTTTTACTGAAAAATATGAATTTTAGAAAAGAAATAAGCCAATTATTATTTTTTTGCTTTTTTTGGAAGGGGGAAGGTAGGGCAATTGGGGTTAAGTGGCTTGTCCAAGCTCATATGGCTAGTTTGTGTGTGTGTGTGTGTGTGTGTGTGTGCGTGTGTCTGAGGTCAGATTTGAACTCAGGTCCTCCTGACTCCAGGGCGAGTGCTCTATTCACTGTGCCACCTAGCTACCCCGAAATAAGCCAGTACTTATTGCACTGTGATTCACATCAAGAGATTGTTCCCCACTTCAGAATTATCATCTACCAAAATCCAATATACTTTAATTCAAATAGAAGTAAGTATCCAATATATGCATGTGACTATTGATCATAGATTTAATTCCCCCTTTACTTTACAGACCAAGAAATCGAGGCCCAAAGAAGGGACATGACTTGACCACAGTAATACTTTCAATAAGTGGAAGAGACAAGATTCAAACCCTGGCCCTCCAGAATGATATATAGTCCCCTCCCCCCTTTTTAATAAGGCCATCCTGCTTCCCGAGATTCTATTTATTCATTCAATAATAATTACATATAGATATTTGTGTTTTAATTTTTACAATGTAATATCAAAGTTGAGTGAAAACACATAACCAATTATGTTTGTATGTATACATAATACTGGATCTAGAAAAGTGAGATTATAGTAATGGATGAGGGGTATTCTGGCAAACATTTAATAACTGGCTTTCTTGGGGTGGAAATGCACAACACACTTTAAAGTTTTAATGTGCAATATTAACATTTTCTCTATCATTTCTTAATTATACACAATCAACCATGCAATAAACCAAGCACTTATTTTTAGAGTTTGTTATTTCAAAGGTATAAGTAAATACTTATACTGAAAATATAACAATTAGTTCACTCCAGTCTACATGAACTGACCCTGGCACACCCTTGAATATTATAATTAGATCAGTCAAAGATGCTTAAAAGTTATTTTGATATGAATTATCCTGATAACTTAGAGATGATTTTTTTATTTAATTTAAATAAGAAGAGAGGAAGAAAGAAAGGCAAAGGGTATGGCAATTTTCCATATTATTACATAAACCTCCATAAAAGAGAATATATTGAGTCATTTGTTGACATATTTACACGCAATTACTAGTCAGATCTAACAAATACTTTTTGTCTATTTTGCCTATTAAAACTAAGCTCTAACATTAGCTAAGAGTTAAAATTAAGAATTAATACTAGCTAATGATAGTTTTGTTTTGTTTTTTGGGGGAAAGGAATCTAAAGGTTAATATGCCCGTGGCCCTACAACTAGTAAGTGTCAGAGGTAGGATTTGAAATAAGATCTGACTAACTCTACAGATGGGTCTCTAAGTAATATGCTACACTAACTCTCAAGTTATTGTTGACATATGCATATATAAGCATACACATTCATATATGCACAAATAGATGCCATTATAGTTTGACATGACAAGTTATCATACACTATTAGATAAAACAACTGAAATTAATTCTGGCAGATTTGGGACTGACAGTTCAAAATAAGAATAACAAATGTAAAAGCATGAAAATGGTATTACTATTATGTTTTAAGAGGATAATACAGCCTTAAAGGTGTCAATGATTACTTTGGTTACTGTAAACAACAGCTGCCAATCAACTTAGATCTGTACATAAAGTAAAAAGGCAAATTCTATTCAACCAAAGTTGATAGTTTCTACTCCCAAATCACTATTTCCTAACAACAGCAATCAGGCTGGATAGCTTTACATTTCATAATCCATTCCAAATTGCAAATGCAGTCTACTGTGTTGAGAAATCTGGACATTTTCATGGAGTCATCTTAATCCTGTGAAGGATTATTACTTAAAACCCCAACTTGGGGTAGGGTCTGGGCCTGTAAAAAAAAAAAAAAGCTTGCCTCAAGATAGGTATCTCGAGGCAAATCTGAGGGGCAGTTAGTGTTATCAGGAAGCAATTAACTTTGCCACCAAAGTTTCCTACAGAACACACACACACACACACACACACACACATTGTGGTAATGACATAACTATTTTCTTTCATTTAGTCCATAGTAGAAGAAAAACTTAGAAATCCATAACTCTGGACCTCAGCTCTGCAATCTACATGAATATCCAAAGACTTAAATGAATAATATTTAATGATAACCCTTCCAGCTTTAAAAAGGCAGGATATTCATATTAGCAAATGGCCTACTTCTATTTCTTTTAACCCAAAGGTCCTTAAATCTATATGCATGATTCCTTATAAGGATTCTTTTAATTTTTAGAAATGTATTTTAGGAAGTGGTAGCCTAAATTTTAAATTTAAAAAATGTTGGTTTTGGAATTAATTTAATAAATATTTCATTCTCTAATTTACGTGCTCTGTGGATTGTTTTTTTTTTTTAATGTGTCAGTGAATAATCACTTGTAGCATAATTTGGAATTTTAGGTTATAGCTATACAACATCAAAATGTCCAATTTGGGGGGGGGGAATCATCTAACAATTTATGTCTACATATTGCCAAAAAATAAACAGCAGGGGAAAAAAAAACTTTGTCTGATTTTTTGTTCATTGATTTCTTTTGAATTGAATCAATCATACATTAAATAGATAATGTCTTAGAATCATCTCCATGGAAGAACCAATTGCACATTCCATTACAAAGACAATTCAGACCTATATGGACAAGTAAACACAACAGAAACATATTTGACTGACTTTCCCATGCAGAACTCCTAATTCCACTTTAAGTACCAAATTGTGACTTGAGTTGAACATTATGGCATTTCAACATACAACATATATGCATGTTGTATAGATATATGTATATGTATACATATATAGATATATGTAATATTTTCTAATGAGACACAAAGTCAATTTAGAAGTAATTTTGGTTTTTAAATAGGAGTTTCCAGGATTCAACCTAACATTAAAATTTTGGCCTGTCTCTTTAATTCGAGAAACAGTAAAAACGACGACAGATGGTAGACAGAATTGACTTATGTCCTCTATTCTTTATAGAAGAAGGGAGTGCATAGAAACTTTGATAAAGGCAGAAGCTACAGTATGCAGGTCTCTATTATAATTATCTAATAGTTTTTTTGACTGATAGGTTCAGAACATTTAGATTTTTTTCCCTCAGACATGCTTTGTAACCAACCAGCAATCCTGTAGGTTGCCATGGGTGATGCTAGTGCTGACATCCAGTCCCCAGTACAAATAAGCACATGATGGATGAGTCTTTAGTCCTGAACCTTAGCAACCCCTGAGATTACCACTGCTTCCCACCCTAGTTCTCTCTCTCCCCAGCCCATGCAAAAAGCAAAAATCATTATGTAATAGGAAGAACATTCAAGCTTACAGTTAATTGGAAACATTGTAAAGGAAAAGGAATGCTTAGGACAGCATGTCTAGGGAAAATAAATCATTCTGCATTGTTATTTAATGCATTGTGACATCATTTCCTGAAATTAAACAGAGATGACACCATTTAGACCATTCTCTGTAAAGGCTTATTTCAAATAATTCACAGATGTTTTCTTCTAGGAATTAAGAAAACAATACAGAGGGCAGTACCTGGGTGGGGGGTGGCATTCGTGGGAGAGACCGGGAGCTCTGTGCAGACTATTTGTGTAGATCCTTTCTCCATATTTCTTTAGCTATATGTTTGGTATATACATTTTCACCCCTAGATGTACTGTACTTGATCTCTACTTGCATTCAGTACACATTTGCCTTTCTGAGTGTGAGAAAGGATGTCTCCCTGAGCATAAGCAAAACTGGTTAAATTTGGTACTAATTTAGCCTATAGCTATTGATATTAAGTAGACTAATCTCTGAATCATAACGACACTAATTTCCAAGTAGCAACAGCTAATGCCCCTAAAATACTGATTAGATTAATCATTCAGGGCCCTTAAAAACAGGTCTAATGATAGAAATTATCACAATATCTCCATGGATACAATTGTGGAAGTGTGCAAGAGAAGAGATTGGAGGACAGACAGGAGATGCAGCCAATGTAACTGTCTCTTGGTGTCTGCGCATGATAGTGGACTTCTCAGACAGTTGAAGGGTACCCAAGCTCATAGTCATGAAAGCATAGACCTAAGTGTTGGTACCTTTTGTACTGTTTACCCAGCTGTAAAGCCTGAAGGCACAGATTTGGTAGGAAATCAATATTCTGCCTTCGTGTTACATTTCTTGGTAAGAGAGGAGTTGTCTCTGTCACACTGAAGGATAGTTAGAACCACTCATAATTACTCTATAATTAATTCATCTGCACAAGGTTCATCAGGATTCTTCACCTTGAGAATGAAACCAAAGTTTTCTGGAGGTCTTCATGGGTCTTAGATGAATATCATCAGCACCAGAGGCTTGCCGTAGTCCCACTTCTGGTAGTTACAGCCTCTTACTAGTAAGTCAACTAGATGGTCTTCCTTTAAGAAAGATGAAATAAGCTGTGTCCACATCATACTGACACAAATTCTTAAAAAACATTGACCTTATGTTCAGCCAAATAGGATTGTTGTTGTTTTGAGAGGTGGGTATTCCACATGTTCATTCTCCTTTTTATTGAAACTGTAATCACCAGGTTATCTGATTTCTTTCCATTGAATAGACTGGTTGTTTTGGTACTTTGTGTTGGGTTTGGTGAATGCTGTAGAAAATTTCCCCCCATTATGTCCAGGAAATATCTTTACTCACAGCCTAAATATCATCACCATAGGATATTTTTAAAATACTCCCAATGTCAAATACTCACTGGTACAAAACTTCATAGAATACACATGGCATATAGAAGCAGAAAAGAACTCAAACAAAAGAATAACTACAGCTTTTCTTTTCTTTTTTGGAAAGAGAAGGCAGGACAATTGGAGTTAAGTGACTTGCCCAAAGTCACAGAGCTAGTAAGTGTTAAGTGTCTGATTTGGACTCAGGTCCTCCTGACTCCAGGGTCAGTGGTCTATTCACTGTGCCACCTAGCTGCCCCTATAAGTGAGTTTTTCAAGGGAAAACTACCACTACAAGTAGATAAAGATGTGTGTGTGTGTGTGTGTCTTTAGACGTGAGTCCATGCATGTAGTGATGGTAGATTAGAGATAGAAAGGTGATGAAACATTTTATATGAACAAAATCAGGATACTTTGGTAAAGGAAAGAACAAATAACTAAACATATGATACCAGAAAAGAACCTAGTCCTTTTGTGACCCTATTCATTATATAAAGGTGAATATATATATGTATATATATATAATATATACATATATATTTTGACCATATATTACACACATATAGCTTTAAAGATCTTCTGTATTCCTGTGCATGTGCTTTTCCTAGAGTTACTACTAAGAAAACCTTTAGCAGAAAACTATTGCAAGTAAGTGGTGTCTTTGTGTCTAAGCACTTCCTGTTTTCATTCCATGATCAAATATGTTCTTTGCAGGGCAAATAGGGGAGCACTTGAAAGAAAAAGTAGAGGCTCTGAGAGGCTAATTGAGTGTACTAAAGGTTTCTTGGCATGGAGGACTTTTCTAGGGTTATGAATAAACCGTCAGTTGGTACCAATTTCTTGCTATTTCTTTTCTTTAAATATTTTTGAAGTCAAATAAAAACAATCTTAATGGCAAGTTCATCTTTTGAATATCAAAAGCTCTTCGTGCTAGGGAAAACAACATACTTTATGAGGATTTTCCTAACTTTCTTGACAAATGGATATTTCCAGATTTTTCCAGAAAAAAATAAAGCAAATGTATTTCCAACATGTTCTTCTTTTAAAATTCATGATTTCTTCGATTGAAAAGTGAGGGAAAGATTCATCTACTCCCAAAGGGTGGCAATAAAAGTTTTTGATTGGTTAAAACTCAAAAAACAAAATATTCTTATTGATGAAATAGTTGATTTATTTCCCTGAGGTCACTGAAATATTCAAGAATGGATCATTTAGAGAGATGTGAAAATATAGTAGTTAGTAGGGAATAGAGAATAAATAAAATTATTTATAGAGATCAAATGCCTTTCTAACAGCCTAATTTGAAATGAGGGAATTCCTAATTCCTTAAGTATAATGACTTCATTTTTCAAAATAGCTACTTTATATTTGACTTTTTTGTTGTTTTCGTTTTTTCTGATAGAAGGGAACGACAAATAAGTTCATTGTGTTCTTAACCAAATTTAGTAGCATGCAGGAATTTTGTTATTTAAACAGCTCAAGTTGTAGCGCAATTCCTTCTTCCAGGAAAATCAGAGGTTAGTGATTTTTTGTCAGATTGAGACTAAAACCTAACACTTGCTACAGTTGGCCTTTGTTGAGGTGGGATTTTGGGGTTTCTTTTTCTTTTTTCTTTTTGCCTTTTGAGGTATTCAGAATAGGTGACAATAGCTTGCAGTTGAGAACATATGTAGAGAGACCCCTGCGGTTTATGGAAAAAGTTGTTCCATGCTGGTTGGGTGTTTGGAAAAAAAAAAATACAACCAGAGTTCTTTTATGTTCTCCCAGTTAATGAATGCATGAATGTCAAAATGGGCCAATGGCCCATTCAGGGGGCAAAGCCTTAGCAGTCTCCTTCTTAAGAACACATCCTGAGATGTAAAATACATTTGCTTAACAAATTAAAATAATGAGATAATTCAATTAGTTTCTTTTTAAAAAAAAAAGAAAGAAAAAAGGGTACATCAGGGATTATTGTAATACAAGAACAGGTCATATAGCACAAAAGGGGAATAAACTAGTTTAAAATGATGCTAAAGAGACTAAGAATAAAGAAATATATATCTAAACAATTACTTTTAAAGAAATTATAAGAAATAATTTACATTTATGTATACATATATATTATCAAAAGATGTGTATCTTACACCTCTGTATGGTAGAAGAAACATTGAGGGGTGAAAGGGGAAAAGGAGAAAAATAGTGGAATATCTCTTTTTTCAAGAGCTTCATTATTCCTGTTATTACATTTAATAAATTAACTCTGAATTCAAGCCATGCTAGTTAGGGTCAATATCTCTAAAAACTACAAGTAAATCTTTCAGCATGTGGAAGTTCATTAAAGATGGGAAGGAAAAAGTTTAGCAGAACTATCCTTCATCACATTAGCTAGTCATCTAAAACACAAGCTTCAGGGACTTTCTTCTGAAAGTTAAGAGTAGGAGCTGTGCAGGGCAAAGGGGTTGGGGTAGCAGAAATGAAAATGGGCAAGTAAATGGGAGAAAGTAATAAGTCGGAAAGTTATAAAAGAATGACATAAGGAGAGAAATAAAATATTAGTTGAAGGAAAAGAGAAAAAAACAGAAAGATTAAGGAATAATGAGAGGGACTAGCCCTGTATTCTTGAGTACATAACCATAGAATTTTAGAAAATGCCCAACCCAGCAGGTGGAAAGAGTTCAAATCTGGCTTCAGACACATTCTAGCTGTGTGACTCTGGTTAACCCTGCTTGCCTCAGCTTTCTTATCTGTAAAATGAATTGGAGAAGGAAATGGCAAACTATTACAGTATCTTTGCCAAGAAAACCCTAACTGAGGCCACCAAGAATAGGCCACAACTGAAAAATGACTGAACATCTCATGTCAAATGAGACTCAGAGACTGAGTTTCTTTAAGGATACAGATGAGTGTCAAGCCCCAGTCATTAGCTATTCCTTGACTTCCTATTCCTACATTCTCCCATGATCATACACATATAGATACTGTCCTCCATATCTAGAACACACTCTCCCTTCATTTCCTCTTTTAAAAAATCCCTTTTATTATCTCACATGAAAGAGGCAAGAGAAAGCTATTATAATGGAGAGGAAGAGCAGGGAGGTGAAAGGGAATGAGTCAACCTTACTTTGGATTTGACTTACGGAGGGAATAACATACACACTCAATTGGGTATCTTACCCTACAGGAAAGTAGGGGGGAGGGGATAAAAGGGGGAGGATGATAGAAGGCTGAGCAGATTGAGGGAAGGGGTAGTCAGAAGCTTTTTGACTTTTGAAAAGGGACAGGGTCAAAGGGGAAAACAGAATAAATGGGGTGGGGATAAGATTGAGGGAAATATAGTTATACTATGGAAATATTTTGCATAATGACACCTATATAACCTATATTGAATTTCTGATCTTCCCAGTGGGGGTGGGTGAGGAGGAAAGAAGGGAGAGAATCTGGAACTTAAAGTTTTAAAAACAAATGTTAAAAAATCCCTTTTGTCCTTTAAAGTAGAGGTCAGACACCATCTCCTTCATGAAATTTTTTCTGAAAACCCCCAGCTGAAAGTGACCTCTCTTCCTTCAAATTCTTCTAAATCACCTTGCCCAGATTTCTCCTATGTTCCCATGATATTCTATCCTGAATAATACTTATTTGGAAATACGCCATTTTTTCCCTTTTAGTTAGTCAACAAATATTTTTGAAGAGCCTACTATGTGCTGTGCATTGCGCTATACATTGGGGAAACTGCTTTCAAGGAGCTCATAATCTAAATGGGGAAATGACACACAAATAACTATAGCAAACAAGCTACATACAAGATAAATAAGAAATAGTAAACAGAGGGAAGACGTTAGAATTATTAAGGATTGGAAAAGTGGGATTTAAGCTAGGACTTGAAGGAAGCCAGGAGGTGAAGATGCAGAGGGAGAAAACTCCAGGCATGGGGGAAAACTATCGAAAATATCTACAGTCGGCAATTGGAGGCCAAAATCAATGGATAACAGAGGAGGTGTGCGGGTATAAGGAGTAAGAAGAAAGAAATGTGTGTGGAGAAGAGGTGGGAAAGGTTACCAAAGGCTTTGAATGGCAGGAAGAATTTTTTAATTGATTTCAGAAGTGACAGGGAATAACTGGAAGAGGGTGACATGGTCAGACCTGTGCTTTAGGAAGATTACTCTGACAGTCCAGTGGAGGGTTAGGATGATGGTCAAGGTATGAGGTTATGAGGGCTTACACCAGAGTGGTAGCAGTTTCAGAGGTCATGTGCAATAAATATCACAAAGGTAAAATTAACAATCCTTGGCAACAAATTGGATATGGGGGTGAAAATCAGTGAGGAATCCAGAATGACACCTAAGTTTTGAGTCTGCATAATTGAGAGGATGGTAGTGCCCTTAACAGTAACAGGCCAACTGGGGGTGGGAGAGAACATAATGAGTTCAATTTTGTCATATTAAATTTGAGATGTCTACAGGTCATCCAGCGTGAGATGTTCTCTAGGCAGTAAGTCCTTGAAGGTCAGCAGAGAGATTAGGACTGAATAAGTAGATTTGAGAATCTTCAGCATATAGACAGAAATAAATCCTTGGGAGCTAATGAAATCATCAAATGAAATAGTATAGATGAAGAAGGGAAGAGGGCCCAGGAGAGCCCAGTGGGATATCAGTGGTTAGCAAGTATGAACTGCATGAAGGTTCACCAAAGGAGATTGAGAAGGAGTGGTCAGATGGGCAGAGGAAAACCAGGAGAGAGTGGTGTCCTGAAAACCTAGAGAAGAAAGTAACAGAGAAGAGGCTGATTGACAGTGTCAAAGTGGGGCAGAGAGTTCACGAAGGAAGAGGATTGAGAAAAGTCCATTAGATATTATATGAGATCACCATTAACTTTGGAGAGAGCAGCTTTGGTTGAATAATGAGGTCAGAAGCCAGACTAGAGTGTTAAGAAGGCAGTGAAAAGAAAGAAAGTAGAGGAACATATTGTAGATGGTCTTCTTAAGGAATTTAACTACAAAAGAAGGAGGGATATGGACTAGGAAAGGATGGACCAAGTAAAGGATTTTTAAGTATGGGGAGATATGAGCATATATATGTGTGTGTTTATATGTGTAAGTATACATGCATGTGTACATGTGTGTACATACATATATATGTATATATACATATATATGCAGGGAAAAGGGGGATGATAGAAGGAAGAATCTACTGGAGCAGATGCTGGGAGACAGAGACTATCATTTTTTTTTTTTTTACTATTATATCCCTAGTATCTAATATGGTGGCTTCCATATAGCAAGTGCTTAATAAGTAATTGTTAAATTATCTATTAGGCCCAGCATATAGTCAGCATGGCATAGTGGCCTGGAGTGCTATATTTGGAGTTAGAAAGATCAGAATCTAAATCTTATTTCTGATGCTTGTTAGCTACGTGACCACCAATGATCCTCAGTTTCCTCATTCTGTCAAATGGGAGTCATAATACCTAAATTAGCTCCTTCGCAGGGCTGTTGTGAAGTAAATCATTTTTCAAACTTTGAAGTGATTTATACACATCAATCATCATTGTCAACATCCTCCACCCCAAGGGTGGGAATCCTTTGAAAGTCTTTTTGGTGGAGAAGAAATTTCTGAATAAATCCTCAGATTATTTAAACTAGACTATCTTCAGGGCAAGTCATCTTCAGGGCAGGGACTCTATCTTATATTTCTTTTATGAGCACTCCTCTCCCTGCCATAGAGCACCTAGCACAAACACAGAGAAAATGCTAAGTAAATAGTTCACCGGGTAACTACCGTTTACTAGTAAGTCCTAATGCAAAGGCTAGCCCTTAAAAATGCATATTGTCTGTGGTAGTTCATTGTCACAATCCTAGAAGGGGAAATAATGTGGAATCAAGGCAAAGGAAGGCTGAGATAAGAGAAACTCAGCAGATACTTATGTCTCCATATTACGGAATATAGTCTATAGAACACACACATGTATATACATGTACATACACACATTATATATACACATATGTTGTATGCACACATATGTATGTGTATATACAAATATTCTTTTCAGGCAATTCAGCTACTTCAAGGGATGCTTCTATGATTTAGATGATTTTGATGTGGGGGTAGAGGAAAGTATATTGGAAATAACAGTGAAGTGGGGTTCAAGGAGAATTCTTTTCTTGTCCCTCTTCTATCACTAACTAGCTAGGTAACTTTGGGCAAGTCATTTCACCTCTATAGATTTCAGTTTTCCCATGTGCAAATGGCTTGGCCTATGTCATCATGAAGATTTAGAACTAAAAGGTATTTTAGTAACCATCTTAGTTCAACCTCCATGCATTTGCATGGCCATCCATCTTGCTGGAAAGGCACTGGCTTTTGCCTGAAATGCACTCTTTTGTCCTTTGACTCAGTTTCCTCAGTTCCTTAGTTTCCTAGTTTCTTCCAAGGCTCAGCTCATGTCACATTCTATATGAGGCCTTTCTTGATCCCTTCAGCTTCTAGTGTTGTCCCCCTCCCACCTTATATTTCCATATCGATTGTATATGTATTTTACATCTACATATGTACAAATCATCTCCTCCAGTAATAGAATGTCAGATCCTTGAGGGCAAGAACTGGGTATTTTGGGCTTTGTGCCCAGCAAAATAGATATTTATTGCTTCCTATCCCTTCTAGCTCTAAACTTCAATGATTCCTTGATGGGGATGGAGATGATAAAAGGAGAGAAAGACAAGAAGATCTCCCTTTGGCAGGAATTTATTGAAGCCTCTTTGCCATTAGCTACAGAGGAAGATAAAATGCAAACTAGAAGATAATTCTGATAATAGATCCACTGAAAACACACAAACAGGTGGGTCTGAGTTGAAGAAAACAGATGGCTTACAATCTATATTCTTTCCCTGCCTTTTCTGGTTGTTTCTCTAACCAAATCCACCAGTGGGGGGAAGAAAAAGAAAAACTCCTCCCCTCACCCACCCTCGACTTCCAAATTAAAAACATTTTACAGGTTAGTAAATCTCCAGCTGAGGTGATGTAGCAAAGAACAGCTGTGAAGTAATTTTGATAATGATGAGAATAATAAGCACATGGAGAGGTTCAGGGCTTTGCTGTTACAGCTTCAGTGCTCCTGAATAGATAAAAGTGATTAAATACTCCTGATTATCCCTGACCAATATGTAATGGATTTACAGCCCTTTCAATTAGTCAGTATTTGCTTAGGACTCATTATTTTGTCTTTGGTTAAGTAATCAGCCCAGAGACTGCATGTTCTGTCTAATTCCTCTGAGCCAAGCCAGTACAGGGCCCTGACCTTTGAAATGGCCATAGCTGCAAGGCAAGAATACCTACTACTCCAGCAGAGACATTGGTTCTTCTAGCTAATCCTGACACCACAGGCCAGATCAATACACCTTAGTTTGCTACTAATGTCCTTACATCAAAATGGCTGATTTAGGAATGTGGATCTATCACTCTCACTTCCTTATAACCACCCTGCCTTCCCCTTTGCCCTCTGTGGCTTTGGCAGAGCAGCAGATCAGCAGTTACCACCATGAATCAAAGCGGAACCTTGTCCTGGAACCATGACACTGTAGCTAATGTCATTCAGCATGGCAACACACAAGTTAGATAATCAGAGAAAAATCTTCTCCTTTCAATATACTACCCCATTTATTCTCATCATTAGCCCAAATAGGATGGGTAAAAAAAACAATCTTATAGCAGGAAAAATCAATAAAAAAATTCCATCCCTTTCTAGCATTTCCATATGAACGGTAAAATACAAAAGATATGATGGCCTCTCTGAAAAAAGTATATTATGATACTCAAATCATATCGTAATAGTCACCAGTGTACCCACACATAAACCAGTTGCAAACAGGCTAATGTCACTAGAAGCATTGAGCATATTTTATCCCTTTATCCCCAAAAGCAAAGAACACTAGCTTTTAAAATAGTGATCTTGAACAGACAACAAGAAATCTTTAATCTCCACCTTACAGTACATAAAGAGAGCAGAGCATTATGAGAACGTACAAGCCTTTTACATGTGTCCACATGAACACCTGGTAAGTTTGCAAACTGATTCTGCAATTCAGCACCTGAACTTGTACATTGGTATCCACAAATGGCAGGGAGGACATTGCTTCCCTTCTAAGACGGAGTACTTTCTTGATAATCCCAAACCCCAAACATGTTTACAGGTTCCAGAACTAGATCATGGTCTTCACAACCTTTCCACTTAGATACATTTTCAGGGGATGTGCACGCATCTACTGATGTAGATTATAACCACACACAAAGTCGCTGCTTTGGGTCCTATCCTTATAGGATAATCTTGAGCGGCGCTCATTATCGGAACCCCAAAGAAAAACAGCTACCCTCTACAGTTGTGTCTGTAGATTGGTATAGCATTTCCATACCCATAACTTGTAAGATTCGACGAAACAGAAAGAAACGCCTTGGGAAAGCATACAAATGAACTAAGCCCTATTACCTTTCTAGGAAAATAAATCTCTAAGAGTATCATTGGATATGGTAAAACCATTGTTTTAGTTCCCCATCTTCACTTACTGTGAGATGCTGGAAGAGCCATGCTCTCATGATATTTGTTGCTACTTTAGGGAAGATGCCCCTTTTCTTCTGACGTTTTTTGTCCTTGTCTGGGTCATCATCATCACCTGTACCAGGTGAAGCTACACTGTTGTCTAAACCATCCCCTAGAAAGAAAGGAAAGGAAATGTATTAAGCAAAAAAAAAAAAAAAAAAAAAAAAAAAAAAAAAGGAAAAAAGGGAAAAAAAAGAAAAAAAGAAAAAAGAAAAAAAGAAAAAGAAAAGAAAAAAACAAAAGAAAAAAGAAAAGAAAAAGAAAAAAAAGAAACAACAAGGTGTTGCTAATGATGGGCTAAGCTAAACTTGTATCAAATCCATTAAGCTCGTATATACTCTCTCATTAACTATAATTGCAGATACAAATATGTAAAAAAAAAAATTAAGCCAGGCCTCTCCAAATGCTAATTTTGTGTGTCTCACACTTACACATATCATTAATTCAATTATAATTGTGTGCTTGACACAGCGCAGTAGCTCTTTGTCAATTATGGAATCCAATGTGGGAAAACCTGCCATAAGAAAACCCATTCAGTGTAAATGCATCCCCCCCCATCCATAGTGAACACATACTGTAGGGTAATCAAGTTAAATGTTCTGTAGTCTATATATTCTAGGCTGTCTGCATAGGTGACAGTAACTGTGTCACTGTTCATTGCACATAACACACTGCCAGCTCAGCCCCTCCCAGAACTGTCACCTCCCAAGCACACGCCTGTGTGAACACACACACACATACACACTCACACACTTCTGATATGACCCTGCATTTGCATTTGCATGACATGAAAACTTCTCCCACTCTGCATCAGTGATCATTATCATTAAATAAAAAAGATGCACATCAAGGCAGGGCGCTCACTTAATCAGAAGTTTCTATCAACATCTCTCTCTTCTATGCTTTTCTCTGGCATTAATTGTGCATTAGCAAAAATCATTTACTTTTAACAGTCATAGTTATTTTTTCTTGCCCTCCAGCAAAAATGCCTTGAAAGCCTGCCTGGAGGGCATCTAAATTATGTATCTGAAAAACTCTTCTGGCAAGGCATTGCAGGACCCCTACTTTCTTAAAATTCATACGAGCACGTCTTCCTGTTTTGGGGAAGGCATCAATCAAGACCAGCAATATATGCCATATCCCTACATTAATATTTGAACTAATAACTTTTAAAAAAGGAAAGAAACAAGATCCGACTTGTGGCATAATCAAATGCAAAATAAATGAAGAATACTGGGACAGCACTGAGACTTTATAGATGGCTGTGTTTTCCTTGCACATCATTAGCCTGGAGCCACACGAAAGAGGAAAACAGAGAAGTGGAGAGTTTATGCTCCCTGCTGGTGTTTAAGAAGCCGAGGTCCTGGAAGGACATCTGGGAATTGCGCTGAGATGGTGGTTTTTGTAATTTAAGAATAGACATTCATTAGCAGTAAATGCCATAAATCCCATGCTAAGTAAAAACCTTGTCCAAGAAAGCCTAAAACAATAAACTCTGTGCTCACTGTAGCCTGAGCTAGACGTTCCATAGCTTCCTGAGGAATGCTACAGATCCATTGGCTAATTCCTAGAGCCTCTCCTCACTCTTCAGAAGGACTAAAGCAGATACATTTGTGCTCTATGGAGGCCACTGGCTTCCCAACTTTGATTTCTGCTTCGCAGGGCTCCCCCTTGTACCTGTTTCTTTCATTCTCCACCAAAAAACCTCAACCTTCTTTGACCAGAGAAGCACAAAAACCACAGCAAAGAGCTGGCAGATTAATTTTATTGACATTTCCATTTTCACTGCAATGTGATACCCTCCATCACTTGGAAGAGATGACCCTCACTATTTGCAGACTGACAGGCCACTTCATTACAACCACCCTGCCCCAAGGCAAAGCGGCTCCCTTCCATCTGCCCAAACACTAGAGCATGACCCCTAAGTTGCTGTTCTCTTTTTCTTTGCCTTCTGTTAATGATCAAATAAAAAAAAAAAAGGAAAAGAAAGAAAGAAAAAGGTGGGGGAAAAGATTCAAAGCAAGTAGGAAATAGTCAGAAGAACTAATCAAAGTACCAGAAACCATATAATTCACAACTTTTGAGAATACTGGCTAGAGAGACTCCCCTTCCTCAGTCTCTCCTCCCTACACATCCATACACACACATGCCCCTTGCTTGCACACACACACATACACACACACACACATGCACCACATACACACTTTCCCCTATGCCAAGGAACTGCTGCAAGGCAAATTCTCACAAACACTAATGGCTTCTGACTGCTCCTTGGCAACCCTAGCATTTTAACCTGGGTGGATGCGCTCTCCAAAATACAGACACTGGAGCTATCTCATCAGCTGTTCGTGTGACACAGATGGAGAGTGGCTATTAGGAGCCAGGCAATGGGCCTTGGGGATCTGAGGTGCTCTACTGTAGCCTGAGGCAATTCTGAAAAGCAGTACCCGGAGATGGGGAAAAAAAAAACCCATACTGAAAGTGCAAGTTTGAAGTCAGTCTGTCTGTCTATCTTAAATAAAGATATCTTTGTCTCTTTATGTAAAAATATATGTGGGTATGTAAATATACCTTGCATATAGTATGTGGGTAGTATATCTTTTCATTTAATGTCTTCTAAATATAAAAACAGTCTGTAAACAATGCCTGTGTGTATGTGTTTCTCTTTAAGCACATATGGTGTCTATGTATATATTTGAGTAGAAATCATCAGAATATCCTTTAAAACTCATTTAGCTCTTAGAGATAGATTTTGACTGATCCTTATTTTAAAAGGCCAAGGTCTACTGGAAGGAACTTCAACTAAAGACTGAGTTTGCCTTTTTCATTCAATCAATGGCCCTAAAAATGAGAGAGAATGTTTCCAAAATGCCTTCTATCTTGCTTAAAGGCAAAGTAGGGGCTACACCTTCAAACTGCCATATTTAGATAAAGAAAGAATGTAGGTGATCCCTTTGATATTTGTCAGAATGGAGGGGGGGGGGAAGAGCTACATCAATTAAGAAAATAGCCCATGTTATCTATGTAATAATCAAGTATTTAAGTACATCATGCTGGAGTCCACATCAATGCTGAATTGAAATAATGGACCTAGACAATGCTTTAAGACTATAATGCAGAACAGTTTCTGAGCTGCGTTGGTAGGAGAGTCCTCATTGGGAGTTCCTTATACCAATGGAATCCAGACTCCCTCACAACCCCACAATGAAATAATGGCTAGGTTTTAAGAGAACCAGTTAAATTATTCATCATTAATGGTTATTCTGCCCCCTCCCAAGGAAGAGGTATTTTTCTCTCTCAAATAAAAGACACTAAAAATTTCTTCCCTAAGGAACTATTTAATCTGCAACATAATTGTTACCCCCAAAATAGAAAAATTGCGTGTCTACCTGTGTGATCTCCAAGCATGTTCTAATAGGTTCAGCCATAAAGAAAAAAATATTTGCATGGTCCTGAGGTTGTGAATAGAGGTGTTTTGGGGTCCAAGTAGGGATTGGAGAAAAAGAGTCAACCCCATTACTTGTTTCCTCTATCGACTACACCTGCATCTTGAAAACTGTGGTGTCATGGACTTGATTTGCTCTGCTGTCAGGAGCATGAGGATCATCTTTTATTCTACAGGTTAAAGTGAGTGGACAAACTATTGGAGCATGCTCCTGAATGGTTAACAACTGGTTCTCCAAGAAAGTACATGTGCTCATGACCCACTTTTAGGTGAATCTGCATTATCAACATTTTCTCCATTACTTTCTTAAGTCTAGACAATCAACAAACAATAAATCAAGCCCTGATTTGTAACATTTATCAATTTCTGATGTATAAATTTTCACATGGCAAATTTAATAATCAGTTCTGGTGAGCTAGCTCATTGGTGTTGGCTATGCACACACAACCCAGAATACCATACCTCTTTAAATATCTAACCAGAGCTGGAGCAAGGTCTGTATGTTCCCTAAAAAGTGTTTGAAAATTGCACCCCTGGTTTGTATGACTGTCCACCCAAGGCTTTGAACCTTAACTGTAATATGAGTGACTTATCACAAAATAAAGACCTATTTCACAAGGAGCTTGAGTTTTCAGTGGGTAGGGTAAACCCACCCTCAAACATCAAGACAGCATTAAAAAATGTGAATTTATAGAAAATGTTCCATGATCTATCTACGGCGGTTGTGTAATTTGCACAATACTGAGAAGCATCCTGATCCAATGGATGGGTGTGGAGTCAGGAAGAACTGGCATCTAATCCTACCTCTTGTGATGCTTATTAGTCATGCAGACAGTGTCTTAGTTTCCTCATCAATAAAGCAGGGATAATAACTGTAGTACTTAACCTCACCTGGTTGCTTCAAGGTTCAAAGTGTGTTAACTGAATGTAAAATGCCCAGTGAGCCACCAAATGCTATGTGTCTCAGTTATTACCATTGTTGTCCCCCTAATCCTGCCTTTGCTAATAGCATTTTCTCATGTAGTGAGTTGCCCATGGACCACTTAGTACCACTACTTCTCATGAAGAACTGAATTAAGATTCACCTGTCATCCTCTCCTGAAAGTGTGACCAAACACTGAACTAAGTGGTACTATCTAGATTGTTGGGTTGTTTAGTTTTTTTTTTTTTGGGGGGGGGAGGGTTGGTTTTTTTTTTCCTACCAAAGACACTTAAGAGAGTTACTTAGTAAAGGAGCACAGCAGGGAATGGAAAACTACATTAAACATCTATGGATGGATAGCCTCTAAGTAGACTATGACCTTGGGCATCTGATTACACCTTTCTTTCAATGGCAAGACTTCTCATTCCACTTACTCTAAGGCTTGGGTATAGTTTAGGAATGAAAGTTATGACTTGATTTGACAGCTGAGTAATTGTGGACGCAAGGACATCCTAAGCAAGGGAAACATTTCAGCAGGCAAAGACGCAATTCAATTCAATTCAACAAACTTACTAAACATCTACATGATAAAGCCAGTGCCAAAGCATAAGCTCTTCCCCTTCCTCTTCAACTAAAACAATAGAATATTAGAACTGGAAGGGAATTTGGAAATTATGAAGATCAATGCCCTTTCATTCTATACATATGGAAACTGAGGAAAAGAAAGCCTTAGTCTGAAATAAAAGAGACTTATGTATAACATGGGAGTGATCTTCAAATATTTGAAAGGCTAGCTTAGAAAAAAGGGATTGGATGCATTGGCCCCAAAAGGTAGCACTAGGAGCAAAATGGGTAGAAGTGGCAAGTGGTGAAGAGGCAAATTAAGGAAAAACTTCCTAATAATTAGAGTTATCATAAAGTGAAGTGCCTAGGGAGGTAATAGGTTCCCCTTTTTGGAGATCTTTGAGCAAATGCTAGATAGCAACTAGTGAATATGGGTCCTGGCTGGACCAAATGGCCTCTGAGGTCCTTCCAATTCTGAGAATTTGTGTTTCTTTGAGGTCCAGAGGGAAAAAGTGAATTGTGCAATACCATAGAACTAGCTGCCTTCCTCAGTCTCCTGGTGGGGTGTTCTTTCCAATATCTCTAGCTTATATCACTATTATCATCAACTTAGAAATGTACTACATGTCATTTTAAAGCATTTAAATCATTCCCATAGACATTATCCCATCTAATCTCAACTCTCAGGGGCTAGTAAGTCCCAGGGGGGGAATGCTTTGGCATGTTGAAGTTAACACAAAGAAATTGTTTGGGGGCAATCCCAGGATTTTTGTTAGCTCTGACTTATATAGCTGGCCTAAAGTACTCTTGTACCAATTTAGCAAATTTCTACTTGAAATTCTGTGCCCTAAGACTTTGAACTAATTTTAAAAAATACTAATTATGCCAAAAATGCTTGGGACCTAGGATAACCTGGACCCAAATTTATCCTTTATCCTGTTCAGCTGGCTTGATCAAGATCAGACTGATCTTCAGAGATTAAATAGACAACTAAAAATTATTATGCACTCAAGATATACACAAAATGAGATAGAATGACACATCCCCTGTTCGTGAAGACAATTCTTTTGTAATATTTATTCTCATGTGTATTACTTTGTTGGCCACCAGAGTAAGCTAATTCCTCTTTAGGACAAAGAACAAATATATGATTATTCCCCTTCATGCATTTTACATTTTAGCCCAATTGAACCTCTCAGTTGTTCACCAATTTCATTCTGCCCTTTCATCTCTAAAACTCAATTACTTGCCAAGTTCTTTTTTGTTTCTATATCCCTTATTTATTCATTTAACAAACATGTATTTAATCATTTCTATGTGTGCATGATAGGCACTTAATAAATGCTTGTTGACTTGAAAGGCAGTGTGGTATAGTAGACATAGAATCCGACTCAAAGCTGGGTTCAAATCCTACCTCTAACACCTACTGGCTTTCTGAACAACTTACATATAACCTCTTAGTGGACCCAGGCAACTCACCAAAAATATAAGTTGTGGAGAAGGTGATTATGTGCATCACTAGGAGTTTCCACATGTGGGAGTTCCCTAGACCAATGAAATAACATATCTCATCCCTATCTCTATTTTTGTTGAATCAAATTATATTGAGTCCTTCTGCAATATTTACCTTTCTCTGAATTTTGGTGTAGGTACCATCTCCTATATAAATCCAGCACCCTCCTCCAGCTGTTCCTTCTAGACACGAGCTCAGTCTTTTTAAATCTCTCATAACATTTTGGTTGGATGTCTCCAGTGAAGTTATAGTATACTAATATTTATTATTCTTAATTTCCCTACATGTCTTACCTCCTCTGCCAGATTATAAGCTTCTTGAAGGTAGGGGCCATAAGCTGTTTATTTTCATATTCCCAAAACCTAGCTCCATGTTTTCCCCAATAAATGGTTACTGGAATAGAATATACCTCTTTATTCTCTATCTATCTATCTATCTATCTATCTATCTATCTATCTATCTATCTATCTATCTATCTATCTATCTATGTCTGTCTAGCTATCTATATCTTCTCAGATGCCTCAGAGGTATATGTGGATTCCTGATTAGTCCAGTTCCCATTTTACTCCCCCAAAGCCTATAGTGGGCTTTGCATGAACATGAACATGCCCCTAAAGGGCATAGTAGGTTATAGTCCCATAAGAATTTACCATAATACAGTTGGATGTATCTTTTGATCCAGGGTTATTTTAGAATAACCTAGCCCTAGGTTCACCAAATCCCAGAGTATAAGTGAGATGAGGAAAGGAAGGGAATGAAGTGCTCTTTTGATACATAAGAGTTTGTCAAACCCTAGAGACTTTCATGCTATATGATATAATTAAAGTTTGCCTACTTTATTTTCCCTACCATTGAACAAGTCTGGAACTAGATATTTCAAATGCATAAGAATCTGTCACTCTTTTACAGGTGCTTCCAATGAAGGAGTCTCATGACCTAGGTAACCAGTTCTGTCTGCATACTTCACTTGACTGGCCTTGTGCTTCCCCGTCTTTAATTCCCATTCCTATGTACAGAGTCTCACCACACCCAGGTAAATAGGTTTTCTTCGAAGCAAATATGTGCCTTTGCCCTTAGAGAGAGGTTTTCCCTATTATGAAGAAGCGAAGAGCATTAGACGCACTTTACATATATGGCTGTGTTCTCAAATCATCTCTATTCTACTGTTGTGGAGAGAGTTTCAGGATGTACCATAGAAGATGATCCCCAAAGTAAGGTTCATGTAAAGTCTTGGTAAGCTTTGCTGAGAAGAGAGAGAAAGATATAATATGACTCTAGGAACACAATGTATAGTACTTTTGTGAACTCATTTTCTATCATCATCTCTTTATGCTTTTCTTTGCATAGTACTGTACTTTGAAAATAGGATTAAAATACATGAAAGTCAAAAGATGCTTTTCTGTGTATGATTGTCAGGGACTTCATTCTAAGAGCTAATTTTGGGGACTCAATGACAAACCTTAATTAGAGTTTCAAATTAGATATTAAAAAAATAATACCTTAACAGTATTTGCTTAGCTCTGTTTTAGAATAGTGTGCACTTACAAGGTGTACCTTCCAAGTATCATCAGCAAAGTAATCTTTTTTATATTTTCTATTTAACATTTTTTTGTTGGCATAGAGAGGTAAAAATAAGAGAGGAAGAGGAGGGGGAAAGAAATGGGCCTGAGGAACACAGCAGTGAAACCTGCTAATTACTGATCTCTTTTACTGTCCTGCTGTGCCTAACTGTCTAGACACGTTAAAGTGAAATTTTGTCTGTGATTTTCAAGTGACTAGTTCATGGCCCACTACCATGGAGTGCAGCCGAAGAGAGGAAATGCTTTCGTTTACATGCAACATTTACTAACTGTGTGGGTTTTCCCGACATTAAAGAGAGGACAGTGACCCAGGCCACCTTTTTCACACTCAAAAGAGCACTGAAAAAACACGTCTTCATAGGCTTACCTCAGGCTCCTCTAGCCCTGAACACCCTCCCCCCAGGGTATGAGCCCAAAGAGGGGGAAAAAAGAAGGGTTTTATGCTCCTTTCTCTTCAACTTTTCAACTGCTATAAGCAGCATTTAGCAAATTCAGCCCCCAAATGGCTCCAAATGCTCTGAGCTGCAGGGGCTCAGTCTTTGTTATCCTCCCTCTATTTACACAGGATTTACGGAGGCTCTCCAGTGAAGAGACCACATGTTTGTGACAGAAAGCACTTCCATTCACACTGAAATCAGGCAACAGGATTGTAACCACTGCAAGCTTCACACTGACCTGAGATTAGGGATTTCAGCAACATTGAGATTGGTAACAATCTGCTAACTAACAAAAATGATCCACGGACAACTTGGCTGTTTGCAATCCCATTTAAAAAAACCAACCATGTCCACAGAGATGAGATTACCTCTTAAAAGAATACCTAAAAACTGGCCAAATGCTAGAAAATGTGTGTCCAGAGACAAATAGTTCACTTATAAAAAGAATATACATCTATATATGAGATAATGGAAAAGCAGTAGGAAAAAAAATCAGACTGCAGCTTGGATTAAAACCACTTTACCCACTGGTTGGAAATATAAAGTGTAAAAACAGACAGATGGACAGATATGTAAATGTGGCTGTGTTTTAGGCTTCATCTGGCAAAGTTAGTATAGTAATATAGTTTTGCACGCCTGTATTTTCCATATCATGTTGAATTCTGTTAACAGTTGAGTAGAAACATCCTCGTAATGGTCAAGGACCAAGCCAGTCCTCTGAACTTGCCATTTAGAAGCTACCAGAGAGCTTAAAGCCTAGCTGCCAAGACTTCCTAAACCCCACAGAGAATTGCATTTTGTCTTGCAGCCTGTTTTTCATTTACTTTGGTTATTCTGTTTTGAAATTTTAAAACTGTCTGATATTTCAATTGCAAATTTCAAAAGATTCCCAAAAAACCAAGAGTCCCTATTTGCCTAAGCTCCCCATAGCATCCTCTGGAGTATACAGATGAAAGGCAGTAGAAACTTCCATTCTTTTGCCATGACAATTCTCACCAAATTGCTTTATCCCTGGCAAGGAGAGTGAAAGAATGTACTCGTTACCCACTTACCTGGAATGAATTTGATGAGCACATATAAAAAGTACATAGTATATTCTAAAGTTATTCACAGTACATCATAATAAAGTTCTTCTGGGAACTCTAATGATTCATCTTTAGTGATCTCTCAAATGCCCTTATCCACAGTTAACACTCAGATTTTATTAGGGAGGAAAGCAGGGACAAATGTCCACTTACGTCCCAGCTCTCGATTCAACTCGACTTGTACTATACACCTAAAGCTAATGCTTTTGTAATGTTCCATTCTCCTCCCCAGTGTGGTATTTCAGCTAACAGAGTTCACAATCTTTCAGCCCCAAACACAGAAGGCTCTTATCCTCAAGTCATCCTAGAAATGGACCAGATACTTTCATCACTCTTCCCATACTCTTCGAATATACAAAGAATGAGAGAGGTGAGAGAGAGAGAGAAGGGGGAGGAGGGAGAGAGAGCACATAGAAGACCACACTGATAAGTTACTAAGTTATCTAGAAAGTCTCTATCAGAATAGGAAATGTTAACCTTTCAAGCAGTAAATATGTATTTAGGAACTGTGTAGTTGGGAGAAGGGTACTCATTGAATGATATACTTTGTAGGTATCTAGTTTTATATATTATCTTCCCCATAGCAGTGTGAGCTCCTTGAGGGCAGGAAATATTTTACCTTTCTTCATCTCCCCAGCACATAGTATAGTGCCTGACCATAGGAAGTGCTTAATAAATACTTGCTGACTATTGACTGACTTAAAGAAGGTAGGGATAGAGATGAACATGTCTCTTTAACTTCATAGTATAACAGTTGGGTCATGATTTTTAGGAGTGATACATAAATGTGTTATGATGATTTATTCCTCTCTTTTCCACACATTCACAAGAGAATAATGTGGTTTAGGACAGCCTTCTTCCTGGTTTCACTTAGATATGTTTCAGCACAAATTGTGAAAATTATGCAAATAACAATTTTTGGCACCTATGCTGGAGGAAAACATTATTAAATTATGCTCTAAGTATTTTGTCTGCTTTAGTAATTACTTTCATGTAAGTGTAAATATAAATAGCTGTTATTCTGTTTAAATTTTTAATCATGCAAAATATTGTCACACAAAATGTCCTTCTGTTGCAGTATAACTGGGATTTTTAAAATATATCCATATTTAACCAACATATACTATTTTTAGCATATTTAAAATGTTTTAGTTATAGTAATGGACTACCATCTCTGAATCAACAAGTCATTAAAGGAAAGGAATGGCCTTTATTTTTTGCTAGAAGGAATTCCTTTGAAAGATCATTTTCACAAGTCATATCCTTAGCATTTCACATTAAATTATATTATACTGAATATACTTCTTCTATCAACTTCTGCTTTTCAAGAATATGCCAAGAATATTTATCTAGTTTTATTTTTAGTGATTGGCTACTAAATCTTAAGGCCTTAGTATTTATTCTGTCTTCATTAGTATGCATGAATAGCAATTTAGATATTATAGGAGATATTAAAAATAACATATAGAAGAGAAGACAAAAAAGTTCTTCCTATAGCTAAAAGTCTTCTCATGATATTTAACTAACGTATCATAGTTTCAATATTTCCTTCCTAAACCCCCAAACAGGATATATAGAATATACATTTATATGCATTATACATAGAAACACATATAAAATGGTTTTAAATTCTGAAAATTGCATTTCTTTGTGAAATTATGTATTACATTTAAAGTAGTCTTTTCTAGATTAAACTAATTTCTCTCTAAATAAAAAAAAAGATAGCCTGAAAATTTCCTACTCTCAATTATTGCGAAATGAAAACAATGGTATGCTTTAATGAAGTACTACTTATAATAGATGCCATTGTTAGACAATGCAGTTAAATACTCTCCTCTTTAAAGAAAAATGATAGCCATCTGTATTATGATGATTACTACCATAACTAGAAGGTGTATCCTCATCCCTTTTTCAAAATCCCATTTTGAGAAGGCTAATTTTCCTTATTTATGGATAATCTGAGTTCTCTAATCTATATAAAATTGATAGATCATCAAAGTTCAATCAGTTTCAGGGGAACTACCAAATGTTGAATAAGTATATCTTTTTTTTTAAAGCAATTGGGGTTAAGTAACTTGCTCAAGGTTACATGGCCAGTTATTTCTGGGTGTGGTGGTAAGTATCTGAGCCCAGATTCGATCCCAGGTCATCCCGACTCCGGGGCTGGTGCTCTTACTCACTGAGCCACCTGGCCACCCCTATCTTTTTTTTCTTAAAAGATACTTTTGCACATTATTCAAAGTATGTCCCTGGACCACTGAATTCCCAAATATAACTCAGATCTTGTTTGTTAAAGAAGCTTACAAAATGAAGTATTGGCATCATAAAATGTAGCAATAGTTCATTTAAGGCCTTCTGTTTATTTAAATGTTTAAAATAAATTCATTATTATAGGTTGCTAGTAAACAAATGTGTTCCATGCAAAATAAATGTATATTACACTTAATATAGAGCAATAACATATATCTAATAGCTCTAAAGGAAATGCATGCTGTGAATGCTTAATGAGAATAATAGGACAACTTAAGTTGATCCATTATTAGCATGACCTAAAAAGCCTTGTATTCAGGAGTTGATTATGAGTATATTATTCCCCTCTCCACATGAAGATGTATTCATTTATACTTCAAAAGATCTGGAGTTTCATCATCATGAAAACTCCCCATATTGCCAGAGACTGAAATCTCTGTATACTTCAGTAGACAGCTTCATGATTTGTGCTTAGATAGATAGATAGATAAAAGCGTGACTTAGTGGCCTACGTTCTGTTGATGTGACTCTCCAGAGTAGGTAGACTGGGAGAGCTATACTGGTCCTTGGATGAGATGACATTGGCCAAATTGCCAGACTCATCTCTAAAGCTTTTCCAGCTTGGTAGACTCTGCTGGAAGTTTTTAAGCTCCACTGGCTTAGTCTTTGATAACCCAGGGTCATCTCTATGCCATAATGAATCAAAGGAATCAAACTATAGTAGAGGGCAGAGATGACTTGCTAAAAGACAAAAAATAAAGCTAGAAGCTGACTTTAAAGACCAGTCAGGAATTTTTCTAAATAGTTTCCAATTTTTAGGTTAATGAATTACCTGGGAGAGTTCCCTACAGTATGTGTTTCAAATAAAGGCAGTACACTGGATAAATTCTTTGATACCAAGGTTATTGTGCTCCTCTCATTTCCTCCCAAGAGTCTGAAAAGCTTACTTTTCTTAATGGTTATGTACAAAATGAGAACAAGGACCAATGTACCCCAGGTAGTAGTAGAACTGAAACTCTGTACTGAAAGGATACAGGGAAGAAAACAAACTGTTCCATAGAATATCATGACTTTTAAAATATTTATTAAAGCATGGAACAAAAAATAACATGGTCCAGATTCATTCAAATATGTAATATATTAAAAATATTTTTCTTTCCTGAAAGGACTCTGTTTCCCCTTGTCTGCACTGCTTTCTACTAATTTAAAATTTAAACTTCTTTTGAAGGCCAAGCGGATGGTGCCATAGAAGGATTCCATGAAAACCATCATCTCCTATCTTATATTTTACATTCCCCAAGAACTTATGTGTACGGTCAGAAACACATTGTTCACTTTCTTATATTTTGTCTTGCTGTTGTTGGTAATCTACTTTAATGGTTTCCCCTACTTAATTAAATTATAAGCTTCTTTAGGACAGGAAGCACAAATTTAGCAAATAGATTATAAATACCTGCTAGAAGCTGGCAGGCACATGGAAGTGAAATTGGTCCCTGTACTCAACAAATGTATAGTTTAGTAGCAGAATTTTCAATCTAATAACCACTCATAGAATCTGGCTGTATATTAGAAACTCTCAGAGCATTTTGCTTACAATCCATTTCTCCATCTCTGTATTGTACCCTTGCAAAGGTTGTTTTCTTCCCCCTACTCCATGCCAGGAATGCACCATTTCTTTTTATCTTAGAATCCCCAGTTTTCTTTAAAGTCTAAATCAAGTGCTGTTTCCTTTATGATGTGAGCATATTGTCTATCTTGATATAACTTTAACTCAGAGGGTAGGGAAGAACTGATTCATGTGGGTCATTCTATTCTAAATCAATTGATGATAAGCTCTCTGAGGGAAGGGATTTCATCTTAGTAATCTTTAGCTCTCTCTCGGGGCACTTCTATACTTGGATGGATCTGTGATGTCATCCATGTAGCTAGCTACTCCTTAAAAATACAGATCAAAACCCTTCCAGGTCCTCCTATCCCATGCACCACTTATTCATGTAGATTGACAGGAGCTCCAACCAATTTGCCAGGGACTTTACTCTAGCTCTCTTTACAAGCCTTTAATAGATGGTTTGTGAATGAATGAATAGACATTTTCAGTGTTCCCTAGAGCATTATTTTATTCCAAGTGAATTTGGAGGTAGAAAAAATTGAAAACATTGGTTTTGGGGAATTTGGATATTAGGTATAGTTCTGAGGCTATATGGCTTAAAGCAACTTCAATATACGAGACACTGTTTTGAAGGAAGTTGAGCTAACTACCACCAGTAGTTACAACAAGTAGACTTCAGTAGTCTTGTGCAAATAGAAGCTTCTTACGTTAATTGCCACTTATATCTCACTTATTATTTGTTAAGTGTCCAGTATGTACATACAAGGTATTGTGACAGGTGCTCTGTAGAACAAAAAGATGAAGAAACCCTTAACCCTCAAGGGGCTTAGATAGAAGAGTATGGTAAGATGGGGCAGCCCCAGTGCCTAAGGATACAGAGGTAATAGATAAAAATAAGACAGAATCTTTAAGTTTTTAAAGAACTTTTTTTGAAGTGTGTGAACCATTTCCCCTAAATATAAGAGTAATGATTTTTCTAGTACATCATGGCTATGGTGAATGCCCTTTTGAAGAAGAACTAAGAGTAATCCTCAGAAAAGAATGTGGTTAAAGTTAAAAATAAGTCACTTAGGGGCGGCTAGGTGGTTCAGTGAATAGAGCACCAGCCCTGGAGTCCAGAGGAACTGAGTTCAAATGCGACCTCAGACATTTAACACAAAAACTAGCCATGTGACTTTGGGCAAGTCACTTAACCCCAATTGCCCTCCCCCCCCAAAAAAAAGGCAAAAAAAAGTCACTTGCCTTCAGATACTCTCTCTGTTCAAATGTCTAGTGTAATCCCAAAGCAGAGTAAATTAGTGGGAAATGTGTACTTGGGATGCAGAGATTTTCAATGATTCATTTGAATTGGCACAAAAAATAGAAATATTATTGGAGGAGGAGCACAATTTCCTTAAAATACATAAAATTCCACTAAAACAAAATACTCATAAAAATAAAAAATATTTCAGAATTCATATTTCAAAAGGTTATTAAAGGTAAAAGAATATATTAGCCACCATTCAGCTAAGAAAGCATGATTTCCTTCTTGCCCATCTATTTTTTCCTAGATTGATTGAGGGCTAGAAGTCAATCCAGTTCAATAAGCATTTATTATACACCTACTATGCCCAAGGCACTGGGGTTAATCATTAAAGATACAGAGGGAAAAAATGCATACAATTATTTTTCTTTAACACAGTCCATACTCTGAAGTGGCCAGTTACTTCTCTCACTGAGGAAGAAAAATTTGAGGGGAGAGGGAGAGGTCAAAAGAGCTTCCTTCAAAGTCCTATTGAATGATAAAGCAAGATTTTTTACAGTAAGACTTTAGGAGGGATTAAGAAAGTTTCTCTTGTCGCGAAAGAAAAGAGCTTCTCTTCATCCTTATTAAAAAAAAATAATAAAATAAAATGCAAGGGCTTGCTCTCTAGGTAGGGGTTTCTCCTAAACCTCCAGTAAAATAGCCTAATAGGAAACTGACATCTTTGCTGTAAGATCAGATCTAAGTCCCACCAATCAAATAGCAAGCTAACCTTAATATGCTGATACAGCAAATTTCCAGATCTTGATCACACTAGGCAAGGGAGCCATTCTTCTCAGTGATAAAGTCAGGGAATGCACTCTTGAGAAGATAACAAATTAAAAACCAGCTGACTCGGCACGATTTGAGTGAAGAATTCACTGCTGACCCAGTACAACACAATTTCTACCACCAGTCAGGAATCACTGAAGAGATGGTCAACTCCATTTTCTAGTTATAAGCCTATTCCTAGGAGAAGTTCTTAGCTTAGTTAAATGACAACTTTAAATTTTTATATTATGCAAATCTATTATAATTAAGAATGATTCTCTCAACTACTTATATCCTGCATTTCTTTTTATGTAAGGATTTTCAAAATTCTAAACTAAATGATGAAATCCCCAAATGTTTATTACTAAAATGGTAGAAATTATGGAAAGTCCTGGTAGCCTAGGGGACAAGTATGAAATTTGACACTTCCATTTCTAGATTTTTTTTATAGCAGGAGAACTTTTATTGAAATATCTTCTTTTTCTAAAGTACTTTCTATTATAATGCTTAGACATCCTCACCAAGGGGACTGGTAGCCACAAATAAGAATTAAACTAGCCAACAGTTGATTTTGCTTATGGTAGTGAACTGTGAAATTTGCTATATATGCATATATAAGTTGGCTATGTATGAAGGTTGAACTATATTTCCAGTGTTAGAAGAAGCACTGAATTAAGTGTTAGGAAATGTTGGTTTTGGTATCAACAGTGTTGCTAACTAGTTATATGACTACTATGTGATCTTGGGTAAATCACTTGATGTTCTCTGCAACTCATTTTCCTCTTTAAAAAATGACTATATGTTATGTTACAGTGTGGCAAAAGAGAAAGAACAGAGATTTTGGAGTTAGAAGATAGGGGATCAAACTTTGCTTCTATTAATTACTATCTGGACAAATCACCTTGGACAAGTCACTTAACTTTTAGGGCTCAGTTTTTTTTCTTCTGCTAAATAAGAGGGCAGTTGAACTAGAAGGCATTTAAGGTCCCTTCCAGATCTAAATCTATAACCCTAACACCTCTAGATTTCCTTCTGGGTCTAATAGTTTATGATTCTATGAATCCTTATAGGATGATGACTGAGCTATTCTGAACATGTGGATTTCTGTTTAATTCTCCAAATAGCAGAACCTGCCACAGTAATCTATTTTTATGCCTCTTTCAGGTTGCTTTTGCTAAGTGTTATGGCTTATAAAGGTCATATAAACTTATATAAATTTTCATCAATTGAGAATCTTTAATGAATAGCATATACATATCAGTTGCTTAAAAAATGCTTTTTGCTTCGTTTCGTTTTATTTTCCTAAGTAGCTGCTGATCTCCAAGGTCCCTCCCAGCTCTAAATCTGTGACCCTGTGATTTCATGTATTTGCAACCAAATCAAATGGATAACATGCATAGAGTAATAATACAATTATCTGGTACTAAGACAGGGTTTTCAAAATTCCTTTCCATCAGTAAGTTGTGAATTTTCTCAATGAATGGGAAATAGTTTTACTTTTAAATCATTCAAAGATCCATGATTTCACCTATGTAGGTACTCTCTCCACCAGTGCAAACAGAAACACTTCAAAGATTTGGTAGGCAATAATACCAACCAGCCGCTCTGAATTGAACTAGTCTGTTTTTCAAGTAATAAAAAGCCAGTCGTCCAGGTTGGTATCTAAAGCCTTTACAATTAGGTAGGACCTTCCAGAGTTTGCGTTCCAAAGCCCTCACCTTTAGGAACCCAGCATCAACTTGATGTCAAGAATGGGATGAGAGGAGAGAACAACATTATTATACTAGGCATCCAGCGTGGAAGAATCCCTGCCACTTACTACTTGTGAATGGGTATGTTATTTTCATCTCAAAGTTACGAGGACAATCTCTAAGGCCCCCATAGATCTACATAAAAGGCTACAACTATTCTTTTTTAGAACAGAAATAAAAGATCAAATTGGCTACTTTTAAATGGAGTAAATGACCATAAAAAAGCATATTGGCCATAAAAGCACTGCCTCTTAGATTTCCCACTTGAATAGTAACTAGGTAATCTTTTTTTTTTTTCGGGGGGGGGGAGTCTTTTTGTGACCTTTCATGCTTTATTCTTAGTGTTCGGTATTGAAACAGTAAAAGGCAACTGGGTATAGTAGATATGTGATGCCTTAGCTGGCCTCTTCAAGGCTTAGTTTTCTTTCCTATAAAATGGGGTTGATATCTGAACTCAGTATATCATAGGGCTTCTGCAAACATCAGAAGAGACTGTATATGTAAAAATACTCTCTACATGACAGTTACACAGA